>NC_092116.1:823266-1164118 GCF_045679555.1 Salvelinus alpinus
GTTCATCTTATTTAATGAAGTGAACAACTCAAAATACAAAAACAACAAAGTTCTATCTGGTGCAGACACACAACGACTGAAGACAACCACCCACAAAACCCAACAGAAAACAGGCTACCTAAATATGGTTCCCAATCAGAGACAATGACTAACACCTGCCTCTGATTGAGAACCATATCAGGCCAAACAAGAAACCCCACATAGAAACAGAAAAACTAGAAAAATCTCCAAGCATCGCGCCGACAGAGATAAACACCTCTCTGGGAAGAGGAAGGGCGGGGGTGTATGCTTCATGATTAACGACTCATGGTGTAATCAGGACAAAATACAGGAACTCAAGTCCTTCTGCTCACTCGACCTAGGATTCCATACAATCAAATGGCGGCCATTTTACCTACCAAGAGAATTCTCGTCAGTTATAGTCACAGCTATGTACATTCCCCCTCAAGCAAACACCAAGACGGCCATCAAGGAACTTCACTGGACTCTATACTAAATGGAAACCGTACATCCTGAGGCTGCATTTATTGTAGCTGGGAATTTTAACAAAGCAGATTTGAGAACAAGGCTACCTAAATTCTACCAGCATATTGATTGCGCTATGAGCAGGGTCAATACCTTCGACCACTGCTACTCTAACTTCCGCGATGCATACATAGCCCTCTCCCGCCCTCCCTTCGGCAAATCCGACCATCTTGCTCCTACCGTGTTATAGGCAGAAACTCAAACAGAATGCAGCAGTGGCGAGAACCAGTCAAAGCTGGTCTGACCAATCGGAATCCACGCTTCAAGATTGTTTTGATCACGCGGACTGGAATATGTTCCGGTCAGCCTCAGAGAATAACATTGACCTATACGCTGACTATGTGAGTGAATTTATAAGGAAGTGCATTGGAGATGTTGTACCCACTGTGACTATTAAGACCCTTAAAGGAAACCGTGGATGGATGGCAGCATTCGCGCAAAACTGAAAGCGCAAACTGTTAAACTACCTGTTCACTACCCTCCTACTCTCCGGGGATGTGCAACTCAATCCTGGGCCTAACCTCACCGAGCCAGCGATACTCACCAGAGTAGAAAGCAGTGGATGGCCTCGTCCACTGATCGTCACCGCTGTGGAAGTGGGTGAGTGCTATGGTCCCATGGTTTCCCTCGACTCACCCAGCTCCAGGATAGATTTTGACTCTTCAAACATACCCAAGTCGCTATATGCGATCCCTGACTCTGCTTCTGGTACGCAAGCTGTTTTAATTAGTTCCCCGCATCCAGTGCAAGCGGGAGGGATTGTTATTGTGCTACCGAACTGCCCCTAATCAAAACGGCCTAAACCCAGCTGTCAGAAAACACAGAAAATTGAACTTTTTTCAATGTGTCAATCAATCGCGAGTCATCTGGGACCCACGAGCTAAGCCCAAGGGACTACTAGGGGGGCACTTGAACATTTGTAGTGTCATTCCAAAAAGTGATCAAATTCAACATCTACTCACAGACTCCAACCTTGACTTCCTCTGCCTCTCAGAGACATGGCTCCATAAAAACTCTCCATATGCTGCTTTGATTGTGCCTGGCTACAATGTTTTCAGGAGAGACAAGATTGAAGGAAGAGGAGTGGGTCTCTGATGATTTACATTAAAGAACATATCCGATGTAAACAAATTGAGTGGTCATGTGATAATGAACTAGAATGTAGTTACACTGTCTCCCCAAATGCCTTTTACCCTTATTGGAATGTATAAATGTACACCTTCCACCAAAAGTGTGTTTTTTGATCAGTTTAATAACATGCTTAGGGAATGTGATTTTGGGAAAGAGGTCATCTTAATGGGAGACTTTAATATTAATTATGAAGACAAGTCTTGTAGGAAATCCCTCAAACGGATAACTAATACCTTTGACCTTACACAGCTAGTTAAAGGACCAACCAGGGTGACTTGTTGCTGTAAAACACTGATTGATTTGGTGTTCAGTAATAAACCAGAGAGAGTGACTAAATCATTCAATATGGTTACTGGGCTATCTGATCATAATCTGACACTTATAGCCAGAAAGCTGTCTATGAGCAGGTTTAACCTCTCTACTGTTAGAAAGCCAGATCAACTAAGAATACCTAAGAGTGAATTAAACAATTTTGAAAACGCAATTAAGGGAATTAACTGGAATGATCTCTTGTCCTATACAGACGTGGAAGCTGATAGTCAGGTTTTTCTATCCACAATCCAGACTACAATAAATGGTTTCCTAAAGAAAATCAAATCCAAACCTGGCCAAAAGATCCCTCTTCCTTAGCTAAATGGAGAAATCTGGATATTGATGAAAGAACGAGATTATGCTCTGAAAATAGCCCTAAGATCCAATTAGAGCATGACAGACGTAGGTTTACCATGTTGAGAAATAAGGTGAAATCAGACAGGCCAAGGCAAACTTTTTTTATTAACATAATTGGTGAAGCAAAGGTAAATTCTAAATTGATCTGGGAGAATCCAAAAGAGTTAACTTCTACTTGCTACGCATCCCGGATCCGGGAGCACCCCATCAGTAAAAAAAGCTGACTAGCATAGCCTAGCATAGCGCCACAAGTAAATACTAGCATCTAAATATCATTAAATCACAAGTCCAAGACACCAGATGAAAGATACAGATCTTGTGAATCCAGGCATCATTTCTGATTTTTAAAATGTTTTACAGGGAAGACAATATGTAAATCTATTAGCTAACCACGATAGCTACCTATGCAGGGAAAAAAATTATTAGCTATCACAATTGACCAAATAAAGATATATATAGCCACTAACCAAGAAACAACTTCATAAGATGACAGTCTGATAACATATTTATTGTATAGCATATGTTTTGTTAGAAAAATGTGCATATTTCAGGTATAAATCACAGTTCTACATTGCAGCTGCAATCTGAAATATCGTCGATGCAGCCAGAATAATTACAGAGACCAACGTCAAATACCTAATTACTCATCTTAAAACATTTCTGAAAAATACAGCGTACAGCAAATGAAAGCCCAACATCTTGTGAATCCAGCCAATATGTCAGATTTTTTAAGTGTTTTACAGCGAAAACACAATATAGCATTATATTAGCTTACCACAATAGCCAGAAACACAAGCAATTTACCAGCAGCAATTGTTTGCGATCGTAACAATACAGCAAAAGATATATAATTTTGGACTAACCTTGATATACTTCATCAGATGAATGTCCTGTAACATCATATTACACAATGCATATAGGTTTTGTTCGAAAATGTGCATATTTAGCAGCACAAATCGTGGTTATACAATGTGATCAGTAGCAGCATTTCATGCATTCTGGCCGGCGCCATCTTGGAGAGGCACCTAATCTAATCGATAAATAATCGTAAACTTGACTAAAAAATACAGTTTGGACAGCAAATGAAAGATGCATTAGTTAATGCAACCGCTGTGTTAGATTTTTTTAAATTAACGTTACTAGACATACAGTGTGCGTTACAGCCAGACCAGTGCCGCAATAATGGCGGACAAATCCTTTTGCATTTTTCCACAATACGGAATAACATCATAAATAGCTCTTACTTTTGGACGAGCTTCCATCAGAATCTTGGGCAAGTTGTCCTTTGTCCAAAAGAATCGTTGCTCGGTTGTAAAACGTCCTCTTCAACTTTGGAACTAGCAGCTAACAATAGCTATGTGGCGCAGACGTGCCCAAATGTTCAAAACGCAATACTAAGGAAATTCCGAAAATCGCAATATACTCGCATAAACTGACATAACTCGGTTTAAAATAATTTCTTGATGTTTCTAACACAAACACCAACATCTGAGGTGTGGAAACAGTTTGTAGCTTTTATGAATTTTGTCTTCCTGCTTTTTGTTCTGTTGCTGTTGTCTGTATGCTATGTCTTGCCTTATGTTGCTCTGCATGTGCTCACTGCTCAATGATTTTCTATATTGTAATTGTTTTTAATAACCTGCCCAGGGACTGCGATTGAAAATTAGCCGGCTGGCTAAAACCGTCACTTTTACTGAAACGTTGATTAATGTGCACTGTCCCTGTAAAAATATGATAAACGTACAACAACGTCACGCACCATCGAGAGCATCCTGTCGGGCTGTATCACAGCCTGGTACGGCAACTGCACCGCCCTCAACCGCAAGGCTATCTACAGGGTGATGCGGTCTGCACAACGCATCACCGGGGGCAAACTACCTATCCTCCATGACACCTACAGCACCCGATGTCACAGGAAGGCCAAAAAGATCAAGGACATCAACCACCCGAGCCACTGCCTGTTCACACAGCTACCATCCAGAAGGCAAGGTCAGTATAGGTGCATCAAAGCTTGGACCGAGAGACTGAAAAACAGCTTCTATTGCAAGGCCATCAGACTGCTCAACAGCAATCACTAACTCAGAGGCTGCTGCCTACATTGACACCCAAACACTGGCCACTTTAAACAATGTCACACTAAATAATGCCTCTGTTTACATTACTTTTATCACATGTATTTTACACCTTGTCTATGTTCTCGGCCATATACTTATATGTACATATTCACACCTTTAGATATGTGTATTAGGTAGTTGGGGAATTGATAGATAATACTACACTGTCGGAACTAGCATTGCTACACACTAAAATTAGCATGAGTTAATTGAAATGCATTCCAGGTGACCACCTCACGAATCTGGTTGAGAGAATGCTAGGAGTGTACAAAGCTGTAAAGGCAAAGGGTGGCTACTTTGAAGAATCTCAATATAGTTTGATTTGTTTAAGATATGATTCCATAATTGACTATTCCACAATGTAGAAAATATTATAACTGAAAACCCTGGAATAAGTAGGTGTGTTAAAACTTGCCTGGTACTGTTGATATAGTATTTTTAGCCTGTAGAAGCTGATGGGATCCTCCTCTTTTTAATAGAAGCCATCAGGCTGTTCTCACCCAATTGCATAGCTTATAGAAATGTTGGCCAACATGAACTCATGAAGTGATTTAGATTTTCAAATTACATTTGCAATGATGTCAGAGTGATTAGAGGGACAATAGAGTGCTGAGTACCAGGCAGTTAACAAGTGTGGTAGACTACTAATGACCATCACCAGCATCAGAGCTTGGAGAAGCCCAATTACTCCATGGTCACGTGGTATTTCATTGCCTTATTGTCCTGTAACCGCCAATGTAGTGGTAATACAGTCACCATAACAGTCCTACTTCCTCTATTTCCCAGAAATGGATTGGTTCAGATATCCTGAACAATTTATCGCACCAACAATAAAGTAATTCAACCATTTAATCTGTTTATATGGGATGTGAATCAGTTCCTGTAGTACAGTAAAGACAACTGTCAATCATTTCAACGTCTTCTTTCCAACATCTTCATTCCAACGCCTTTCACCTACAATTACAGACATAACATTAACATCCAGAATCAGCTGCAAAGTAGTAACATTTAGTGAATGAGTATGTATATACACCTTGGTGGAACAGTTGCTAGCAGTTGATTGGAGCAGTGCCTGGTGGAGTCTCAGTACCCTGGATCTTCTGTCCGGTACTGGTCACACACCAACAGTAACCTACCAGAAATAGACATGTTCCATAAACAATAGACATATTACACTAACACATTGAAGTGTCACATTCAACTGAATTGGAGAATTTAGTGTGTATGTGCGTCCGTGTTCACCTGCAGAGCCCCAACATTGCTTAGGGGTGTATTGTCCTGCGGCGTCACACGTTGGGATGTAGGCTCCAATTGGGCCATGTGTCGCGGCATCTCTAGCACGCTCACATGGGGTCTTGGGTCGTATCGTAGCATCTGGACACAGGTAACAAACATTGTAATGTGGACAAAATGTATGGACATAATATACATTGCTGGACATACAGTCCAGAATCTTGGTTTGCGTCCCATTTGGGACCCTACTCCCCCTAGTCAGAAGTAGTTTATACGGATTAGGGTTCCACTTCAGAAGTAACCTACGTACTAACTAGCTAAATACTGAAATTCTGCTACTTTTTTAAAAGCCCTATGCAGGCAAAATTCCATTTCTGTCTTTTGTATAACAGCTGATGAAACGAAGACTGAAAGTGGGGGTAAATTGTATCAGTGTTATTTCCTGATAGTTGCTAGACAATCCAATCATACATCCAGTTGAATGTATGAAACAGTTCATATCAGAATACCTCAGGCCAGCATCTAGACACCAATATACATCTCTGGAACTAGAGGAGTGGCAGGTAGACTAGCAGTTAGAGATTTGGGTCAGTAACTGAAAGGTTGCTAGTTTTTATCCCTGAGATGACAAGTTGAAATATCTGTCTGTGCCCTTGAGCAAAACAAAACCTTAAATTCTCCAGTGTCACAGTTGATAATGGCTGCCCTCTCAGAGGGTGTCCAAGGGACAACGGGTTATGAAAAGAAACATTAATACCTACGTGTGTGTGAATAGGACAGAGCAACACCCACTAATGTTTTATTAAAATGTTGGTGAGTAAGTGTGAGGTATGTCACTCTTACCTCCCAGAGCAAAAGCTGTGCTGACAAGCAGAATGATGGTCAATATCGCCATTGTGATAGTCTCCTGAGAGAGAAAGAGAGCATTTTAAATCTGGAATGGCTGTTGGTACTAGAGGAGAGGTTATAGAAACCCTGTGTTAAGTACCAAACTTAAACAACGGCTGAGGCAGCATTTCCTACACCCAGTCCAGAGGACCCCAAGAACGGGCAACACGGCACTACTAAGCTATTGCCAAAACTCCGGTATCATCTCTTCAACCACATACGATAGATAAGCCTGGCACACAGGAATATGGATCCTTTCCAAATGGCTCCTCATTCCGTTTGTAGTGAACCACCTTTGACGAAGGCCCACAGTGCACTGCATAGGGAATCATCCTAGATCTAGTCAGAGACTACCAATTTACTGCAAAGGTAACTGTTAGTCTATGCTCTTAATTTCAGGGGGGGGGGGGTGTCACTCCACAAAATGGGGACCTATATAGTGCACTACATTTGACAGGGGACACATAGATTAAGGTGCCATTTAAAGGGGCAGCTAGTCTATTAAATAATGTCACAATCTCACCTTCTGCACTCTTCCAAGGGATTCACTGGTTGTCTCTCTGTTGTCTGTGAGTTATGGTCTACTTCTTCCACCTCTCCTTTTAAAGGACCTGTCACAGGTGTGACTATTTGCCTCATTAACCCAATGAGAGTTCCGATGTCGGCAATTATCCAGTGGTGTAAAGAACTAAAGTAAAACTATGTGAAAGAACTACTCAAGTCATTTTTGGGGGTATCTTTACTTTACTATTAATATATTCGACATCTTTCACTTCACTACATTCCTAAAGAAAATAATGTACTTTTTACTCCATACATTTTCCCTGACACCCAAAAGTACTCGTTCGATTTTGAATGATTAGCAGCACAGAAAAATTGTCTGATTCACACACTTATCAAGAGAACATCCCTGGTCATCCCTACTGCCTTTGATCTGGCACACTCACTAAACACAAATGCTTCGTTTGTAAATTATGTCTGAGTGTTGGAGTGTGACACTGGCTATCCGTAATCAAATAAAAAAACACGAAAATGGTACCATCTGGTTTGCTTAATATAATGAATTTGAAATGATTTATACTTTTGCTACTTAAGTATATTTTATCAATTACATTTAATTTTGATACTTCAGTATATTTAAAACCGAATACATTTAGACTACTCAAGTAATATTTTACTAGGTGACTTTCACTTTTACTTGAGTCATTTTCTATGAAGGTTTCTTCATAGGCAGTGAAGAGAGTAGTAGAGGAAGATGGGTCCAGTTTCGAGGGATCCTGAGAGGCTCCCCGTGAGTATGCCGAGGCCAATAGAGAGTGATAGGAATAACACGTGTTTCAGTAAGGTTGGTTTCTTAGCATTCATAGCCATGGTTATCAACTGTACCGCAGAAATGGAACATAAATCACAGAAAATAGATGTTGTGGTGGTAGCTGCAGAGAACTCCTTGGGTTATGAGATTTTACTGCAAAAGAGTGACAAGGTGTGATGAATGATAGTGTCCTGTTTTCCCAGGCTGCCGGCCTGCTTTAGGACAAAGCCCAAGCAGTAGTACTCAGCTCACGTGCTAGGACACAGCCCACGCGGGTACTAGTAAGCCTACGCAGTAGTTCTCAGCTAACGCACTAGGACTCAGTCCACCCAATAGGACTCAGCCAACCCCATAGTATGATTATGCATTTAATGCTTTTGTTATAAAATTATATTTTTGGGGTGAAAATGATCTTCCCCAAACGTCAAACTCATGCGCTGCATGTGCATGCCAGTTAAGCTCTACACTCATTGTAAAGAGGTTATTTGGCCACTTTAGTTGTAATACAAATGTAGCCAGGTGGTTAAATGGCATAGTTGTATTCATTTATATCCACTAGATGGCACTGTCCCTTTAAGAGATTCATAAATAAGGTGTGCAAGCAGTTATGGGATTGTACATGCGCAGCGTGTAAGAGTAAGCAATTACACTGGAGGGCTACTGAAATCCATCATGGGTCCAACGTTACTTTGGATTGACATGGGGATGTTAGCTTCTTGCTAGCTGAATACCAGTGCTCCCAGAGACACGTTGTGGAGTTAATCATTACAATATTTAAAGCTGCTGTATGGGTGAGAATCTACTGTTCCATGTGGGGTTAGGGTATCACGTGGACAGTGTGTTTAAAGCAGAGCCACTTCTCAGATTGTTTTTATGCACTTTACCAACAGATGTATTTCACTTGATTGTGATTTAGACTGAATATGACATCATGGTGACTTCCTCTTGTGGTGATTTCCCTTCTACATGATCCTTTTTTATATATAAGCTTCGACAGTACAAACAACCCCAAATAATGTTTTGTCCTGTGCTGGGTTGACTTTCGCCAGGCTACACAAACCTTATCAAAACATATAGGCCTATTGGCTAGGCTACATGAGGTGTGGCACTATGATTTGAAAAAGTTGCAAAAAAAAGTTATGCATTGCTTCTTGCCTTACACTGGGCATCATTCACAAGTGATGGGCTAATATTGTCACCCATCAGACTATTCTTGATTTAATCTTGTCTTTACATGTACTAAATAATATTTGTGACATTTGTTTTGATTTAGAAAGGACAATTATCTTGCACCTGACTCGAATCGGGCAGGGGAAAAATACATTTAATCTATGCACTTAAATAGCGAATGGAGGATTATTTTCCATTGTTTCATTTTCATGCCAACCAGGTAGGCTATACTCCTTTGAGATACTTGAGATACTTCAAAGTTGCCTTGATGACAGCTTTGCACGCTCTTGGCATTCTCTCAACCAGCTTCACCTGGAATGCTTTTCCAACAGTCTTGAAGGAGTTCCCACATATGCTGAGCACTTGTTGGTTGCTTTTCGTAACTCTGTGGTCCAACTCACTGAGACTGCACTCGTGGAGGTGGTAAATTACCTTTTAATGGTGTCAGACCATGGTTCTTCCTCTGTCCTCGTGTTCCTCTGTAGCAGTTTAACTTTAGTCCGTCCCCTCTGCACACATCAACAACAGTCACCCACGAAGGATCGTTACCCATCGCTCCATAAAAGCCGCGGCCCTTGCAGAGCAAGGGGAACCACTACTTCAAGGTCTCAAAGCGAGTGACGTCACCGATTGAAACGCTATTAGCGCGCACCACCGCTAACTAGCTAGCCATTTCACATCGGTTACACTCACCCCCCTTTCGACCTCCTCCTTTTCTGCAGCAACCAGTGATCCGGGTCAACAGCATCAATGTAACAGTTTAACTTTAGTCCGTCCACTCGCGCGAACCAGATCTGCATCAGAAATAGAACTGACTTCTATTTTAGCCCTTTGCTATGCAGATGCTCGTTGGCGCGCCCAAGCAGTGTGGGTGCAATAATTGAATAATATAGATTTCTAAATTCATTTTGGTGTAGTCCGCCTGTTAGTCGTGATAATGCTTTAAATCCATCAATGCAAATAACTGACAGTTTCGAAACCGAATACATGTGGATCACATTTTAGGGTTGCGGTATGATTCTATGGAAGGCTTGGCAACAGAGTGCACCTGTTGCAGCAAGCCCAGGCACAACTGGAGGTGCGCTTATGGAGCGGGCACACCATAAATAAGCCTGTCTGTAACACAGAACCCAAACCAGCTGCGCACGTGCACCATCGCGCATACATTTATTTTGTCCCCCCCACACCAAACGAGACTATATCAATAGGTTAAGGCTACAATATCCTTTCATAGTGTTTATATCAGTACAACAACATAGGTCTATCAGATAGCGGACGTTTCAGGGGCATAGGACCTACCTTTTCTGGAGATACAGGATAATCAAGTTTCAGTTATGACATCACTTGTTTACAATATTAGTCAATATGCCTACTATGTCAAAAAGTGCGGGCAAAGAAGAAGAAAATGTGAGTAGGCCTAGGATAATGCTTTGTTCGTTCTTCATATTAATGTCGCTTCACATTTGTATAATTCTAAAGATGGATGATGAAAGTCTATGAGATGAATATGTAGCCTACAGAATCAGTCATCGTGTAGGCCTATGGTTAGTTGACTACTTTAAGAATAGTTTAACAATGTAAATGGATCAAACAAATTTGTTTTAGATATGAGCTTGATTCAACATTTTTCATGTAAAGTGAATTGGCAAAAGGTGGAATTATTGCAAACCAAGTGACAGGGATGGGGTCTACTATCAAAACCCCACGTCTAAAAAGTTTTGTCATGATTGTCTCTGTCTTTGTAGGGGTTACAGGAAGCCCCAGAGAGGACATTCCCTGTATTCTTCAGAGGAAAACTAGGGGAGAAGGTTAGTGTGATAGTATGACATTCCAAATGATCTGAGATCCTCATTTTCTTTCAAATTAAATGTTACCTAATTATATATTTTTAATTACTTCCTTCCCATTTCCAGTCCTAATTCCACAACCATTCCCACTGTAGTATCCATTGCCCTGACATTGAAGTTTTTTAAAACACAATCCACAGCTCCATCAGGAGACCCCCGGGTTTGACCTGTTGGACCCCAACAGAGTCAAAGATGTTAGTTATAACTGCCTCCACGACAAACACCTGAAGTGGTTTTTCCGCCATCCGGAAAGGAAGAAGCGGCTGGTGAAGTCAAGGCCTCATCACCTCAAATGAGAAGGCATGGCAAACCTCCTTTTCCTTACCAAAATCTAAAAGTGACACTTATATGGAACTGAGAAAATTGGATAGGTGTAAGCAATATGATGGCTAGGTGAAATGTTTGCCATTTTGCTTAGTTTACACAAATCCAAATCTACAAGTGCATATGGTCATTGTTAGTGCAGGTTGAAAAAGTGGTCATTGTTAGTGCAGGTTGAAAAAGAGAATGTGTTCTTAATGTCTTATCAATCAATATTGGGGTAGGGGTTAGAGGTTGATTTGGGATTGGGTGTTTGTACACATGAACTTCCTCTAAAAATGTCTCTTTTGTGGCTCCTCCCTTTCAGGTGCTGTGTACGTGTAAAGAGTACAATCGCTACAGTATCTACATCAAGTCAGTTCAGTTGCTGTGGGAGAAGCAGTGCTGTGCCCAGCAGGTTAGAGTGGTCTACTTTCTAGATGCACAATTATAAAAACACAAAAGCTATATTGTAAGACACACCTTTCCATGCGTTTTATTTCAACTGTGTATGTAACTTGCTGCCGCTCATGGATCGGGAAAGGGTTTTCTGATGAAGTGACAAGACCAGGAAATACTTGCAAGGTTGCAAATTAATCTTTCTCTCTCTCTCTCTCAGAAAATGCTTTTGAAGCAGTTCCTAGTCTTGCAGCAGCAAGGGGAGGTTCCGTCCCACATCTCACTGACGGATATTAGAGAATGGCTCATTGCCAAGGGTAGAAACTACTTCAAGAACACGTGAGTGTTATTAGAATCTTTTACCCAAATTTGTTAAAAAAACATAAGCAACGGTGTGGAATAACGTTGACCTCCTATCTAGCAATAACTTAAGAAATAGATATGGTGGACAGTTTGAGTTGTAGAAAAATGAAAATCATGTTTTATGTTCCCTTGTATGTGAAGGTTTCAGAGTGAAATGGAAGAGGAGAAGAACCTTTACTTGGCCGAACTGGCTTGGGATGTGAAACGACGCTTCAGGCTTGAGGAGCTGGAAAGAGAAGTCTGCAGGGAGCTGCGCCTGGAGCGCCGAATCCGCTGGTCGGTGATTGGACAGGTAAGGATGGAACAGCGGCACTCCTAGGGCTGATATCAACTCATAGTTGCTTAAGCAGCAGTAGGACCTCAGTGTTTCTGTTGGTATCTTCATCCATTTGCCTCTCTCTCTCACCCGTCTCTCTTAGCCTAGTAGCCTTATGGGAGATTGGAGACCCCTGGGCATGGAGACACACACACCTCTGGGAATGGACTCTCCCTTCAGACACTACACCTCCTCGATGGACACTCTTTCCAGTCAGATCTCGATTGAGAACCTCGAGGTTGCTAGGCTACATACTGCCAGACCACATATTGCCAGACCACAAACTACCAGATCACGTTCTGCCAGACCACCAACTGAAAGACCTAGCAGTAACTCTGATCACTCTGGAACCTTGTCTACTGTGATGACCTGCTCACCACATTCAGCTAGCCCGTCAGTGGTTGGTCATTTTGGTCATGAACATGTTCCCAGCTTTCACTCTTTGGGGGCTGTAGACATATTACTGCTTCCCTGTCTCCCATCTCCTGGGAAATCCATATCCAAGTACAGTGCCAAGAAAAAGTATGTGAACCCTTTGGAATTACCTGGACTTCTGCGTAAATTGGTCATAAAATGTTATCTGATCTTCATCTAAGTCACAACAATAGACAAACACAGTCTGCTTAAACTAATAACACACAAACAATTATACTTTTTCATGTCTTTATTGAGCACACCGTGTAAACATTCACAGTGCAGGGTGGTAAAAGTACACTCAGCAAAAAAAGAAACGTCCCTTTTTCAGGACCCTGTCTTTCAAAGATAATACGTATAAATCCAAATAACTTCACAGATCTTCATTGTAAAGGGTATAAACACTGTTTCCCATGCTTGTTCAATGAACCATAAACAATTAATGAACATGCATCTGTGGAACGGTCGTTAAGACACTAACAGCTTACAGACGATAGGCAATTAAGGTCACAGTTATGAAAACTTAGGAAACTAAAGAGGCCTTTCTACTGACTCTGAAAAACACCCAAAGAAAAATGCCCAGGGTCCCTGCTCATCTGCGTGAACGTTCCTTAGGCATGCTTCAAGGAGGCATGAGGACTGCAGATGTGGCCAGGGCAATAAATTGCAATGTCCGTACTGTGAGACACCTAAGACAGCGCTACAGGGAGACAGGACGTACAGCTGATCGTCCTCGCAGTGGCAGACCTCGTGTAACAACACCTGCACAGGATCGGTACATCCGAACATCACACCTGCGGGACAGGCACAGGATGGCAACAACAACTGCCCGAGTTACACCAGGAACGCACAATCCCTCCATCAGTGCTCAGACTGTCCGCAATAGGCTGAGAGAGGCTGGACTGAGGGCTTGTAGGACTGTTGTAAGGAAACCGGCAACAACGTCGCCAATGGGCACAAACCCACCATCGCTGGACCAGACAGGACTGTCAAAAAGTGCTCTTCACTGACGAGTCATGGTTTTGTTTCACCAGGGGTGATGGTCGGATTCGCGTTTATCGTCGAAGGAATGAGCGGTACACCGAGGCCTGTACTCTGGAGCGGGATCGATTTGGAGGTGGAGGGTCCGTCATGGTCTTGGGCGGTGTGTCACAGCATCATCGGACTGAGCTTGTTGTCATTGCAGGCAGTCTCAACGCTGTGCGTTACAGGGAAGACATCCTCCTCCCTCATGTGGTACCCTTCCTGCAGGCTCATCCTGACATGACCCTCCAGCATGACAATGCCACCAGCCATACTGCTCGTTCTGTGCGAGATTTCCTGCAGGACAGGAATGTCCATGTTCTGCCATGGCCAGCAAAGAGCCCGTATCTCAATCCCATTGAGCACGTCTGGGACCTGTTGGATTGGAGGGTGAGGGCTAGGGCCATCCCCCCTCCAGAAATTTCCGGGAACTTGCAGGTGCCTTGGTGGAAGAGTGGGGTAACATCTCACAGCAAGAACGGGCAAATCTGGTGCAGTCCATGAGGAGGAGATGCACTGCAGTACTTAATGCAGCTGGTGGCCACACCAGATTCTGACTGTTACTTTTGAACCCCCCCTTTGTTCAGGGACACATTATTCCATTTCTTTTAGCCACATGTTCAGTTTATGTCTCAGTTGTTCAATCTTGTATGTTCATACAATTATTTACACATGTTATGTTTACTGAAAATTAACACAGTTGACAATGAGAGGACGTTTCTTTTTTTGCTGAGTTTATGTGAACCCTTGGTTTTAATAAATGGTTGACCCTACTTTGGCAGCAATAACCTCAACGTTTTCTGTTGTTGCAGATCAGACCTGCGCAACGCTCAGGAGGAATTTTATACCATTCCTCTTTACAAAACTATTTCAGTTTAGCAATATTCTTGGGATGTCTGGTGTGAACCGCCTCTTGAGGCCCTGCCACAGCATTTCAATCGGGTTGAGGTCAGTACTCTGACTGGGCCACTCCAGAAGGCATATTTTCTTCTGTTGCAGCCATTCTGTGGTTTGGGTCGTTGTCCTGTTGCATCACCCAACTTCTGTTGAGCTTCAATTGCCGAACAGCCTTACATTCTCCTGCAAAATGTCTTGATAAACTTGGCAATTCATTTTTCCATCGATGATAGCTAGCTGTCCAGACCCTGAGGCAGCAAAGCAGCTCCAAACCATGATATGATGCTCCCTTCACCATACTTTACAGTTGGGATGAGGTGTTGATATTTTTTTTTCTCCACACAGTGTTGTGTGTTCCTTTCAAAAAACTCAACTTTAGTTTCATCTCTCCACAGAATATTTTGCCAGTAGCGCTGTGGAACATCCAGATGCTCTTTTTCGAACTTCAAACGTGCAGCAATGTTTTTATTTTGACAATTGGTGGCTTCTTCTGTGGTGTCCTCCCATGAACACCATTCTTGTTTAGTGTTTTACGTATCGTAGACTCGTCAACAGAGATGTTAGGATGTTCCAGAGATTTCTTTAAGTCTTCAGCTAACACTCTAAGATTCTTCTTAACCTCATTGAGCATTCTGCGCTGTGCTCTTGCAGTCATCTTTGCAGGACGGCCACTCCTAGGGAGAGTAGCAACAGTGCTGAACTTTCTCCATTTATATACAATTTGTCTAACCGTGGAGTGATGAACATCAAGGCTTTTAGAGATACTTTTGTAACCCTTTCCAGCTTTATGCAAGTCAACAATTCTTAATCTTGGGTCTTCTGAGACCTCTTTTGTTTGAGACATGGTTCACATCAGGCAATGCTTCTTGTGAATAGCAAACTGAGTGTTTTTTTAGGGCAGCTCTAACCAACATCTCCAACATCTCCAATCTCCAACATCTCTAATCTGGTCTCAATGATTGTACTCCAGGTTAGCTGACTCCAATTAGCTTTTGGAGAAGTCATTAGCCTAGGGGTTCACATACTTTTTTCAACTTACACTGTGAATGTTTAAATGATGTATTCAGTATAGACAAGAAAAATACAATAATTTGTGTGTTATTAGTTTAAGCAGAATGTGTTAATCTGTTGTTGTTATTTAGATGAAGATTAAATCTAATTTTATTGCCACTGTATTTGGATGATATGATGTGATATGCGTTTGTCACTTTGGTAAATGTAAAAAGTCTAGATGAGGAAGATGATTAAGTTGCAACAATGGAGACCACACATTTGATATAGAGTAATTACACACAAAAAAATGAAAGGTATACTTTACTTAAAAAAAACATTTTTTGATATGGATTAACATGTGTTTTGATTTCTAACATACTGTAAATCTTAATCAATTCTGTTGATGTACTTTTCTGTGGTCATATATACAGATTACTGTTAGGGACTTGCTGCTAATGATTGGACACATAACTAGCTCAGTATTGGAGGAGGTAAATAGCATCCTGATCCCTGCCTTGGTTGACCTTATAAGGCTGAGAGCTTCAGAAAGTGCTGCAGAGAGTATGCTCCCCATCAGCAAAGACACCAACGAAGATTCAACCCAGGGCTCTGTCAGCTGTACCTCCCTACTCTCCAAAGTCAATGTGATCTGTCTCACTCAGAGTCCTGACAGTAGGTCCTCCCCAATCTCCATTGATGAACCAGTCACTGCTGTCCAGACTTATTGTAGCAGCAGTTCTCTGTCCAGTGAGGAACGAGCACACTTTTCCTCCAGTCAGATCTCTACTAAAAACCTCCTGGCTGCTAGGCCACGTTCTACCAGGCCCCAATCTGCCATGCCCCAATCTGCTAAACCACCACCTGCTAAACCACACCACCTGCTAAACCACAATCTGCTAAACCACCACCTGCTAAACCACAATCTGCTAAACCACAATCTGCTAAACCACTAAACCACAATCTGCTAAACCAACACCTGCTAAACCACCACCTGCTAAACCACCACCTGCTAAACCACAATCTGCTAAACCACAATCTGATAAACCACCACCTGCTAAACTACAATCTGCTAAACCACCACCTGCTAAACTACAATCTGATAAACCACAATCTACTAAACCACCTACTGCCACTGACTACTCTGGAACCTTATCTGCTGTGGTAGGTCGTGGGCATGTCATCCCTGTCAAACTGACCTTGGCCCCTTTCTCCTCCTTACTCTCCAGCGAAGAGATCAACACCAACCTCCCCTCCAGCAGCCTCCCCTCCTCGTGCTCCATCAAGCTTTTAGACAGAATGAGTGACATTCCTTGCTCCCTGGCTGTGAGCTCTATTTCAACTGTTCCTGGACCTGACTCTAGCAGCAGCCCTATGCGGGAGAATCAATTTGCTACTAAGGTCTCGTCGATCTGCCTCAGCCAAGATAGAAATGGCCAAGGAGGGAGTGTGACACCTCCAGCCCCTTTGGATGTTTCCCTCCCCTCCATTATTGAGCGGGCTGGCGGACTTGTATGTTCCATCATCTCCCAGTCTTTAGCAATTGTGGAGGCGCGGTCAAGTGTGAACGGTGAGGAGGGCTCTCCATCTCCCACCACAGTCTCCCATTCTCCTACAAGGGTGTTTGTCAGCCACTTAAGGAGTAGCCCACTAGGTGAGGACCTTGTAGATTCAACACTTGCGGATGTTATCTCTGTCCTGAAAATGGAGGGGATTCTTTCCTCCTCTCCGACTTTGAACGAGGAGCTGCTTGATCTCTCCTCCAGTTGTTCTTCGTCATCCAGCGAAACAGTGCAATGTGTGTCTGTTGGCCCTCTTGGCAGTGGGTCGGAGACGTCCTTCAAACTTCTTGGGGGTCGTACTCTGAGTATCGCCACCCCAACGGCCCATGTTATCACAGAAGACTTAGAAGTCTACAGTGATGAGATCATTGACGAAATCCTTATTATAATGAGGACCAAAAAAGATGATGACAGTGGAAGTGACGTCTCTGGTGCATCAACACCATGCAACACACCAGCACCACAGAGCCGGTCCTCTTCTGCACTGAGGGGAGTGCTTCCCCATGACAGGAGGATACTCAGCACAACACTGCTTGGAATCCAGAACACACTAGACAGTGAGAACCTCTCAACTTTGACCAGAGTTCTGACACCTTTGACCTCAGAGAAAGCTACACTGACACCTGCTGTTCTGAAGATCAGAAGGGAGATGTCTAAGGAAGTGGCCACCGAACTCCAGAGTTTATTGATCAAGGAACCCCTTACTGGCACCCAGACACCATCCAATGGACATGTTTGCACTTCTGGTTCTGCCCCAAGGGAAGCTGTGTGGGACATCCTGAGGAAAACCAAAGAGGAGGCTTCCAACAAAAGCCTGAATAATATTTCCTCTGTTAATTTGGATGAGCGGCTCACAGACTCCATTGCAGATGCCTTATATCCAAAGTTGCATGACACATTGGAGTCCAAGAGAGAGCTGCAGTCTTCTTATTACAGCTCCCAGATCAGCTGCAGCCTCAGCCCCTTCAAAGTCACTGCTGTCCAGACTTATTGTAGCAGCAGTTCTCTCTCCAGCCTAGAGCCTAGAGCTCCAGGAGTTCACTGACCCACTATCTGAGTCAGTATTGTGTCTCCTGGATAGGACATTTGGAGATAAAGCTCAGAACTTAAAGACAGGCGGGGGTGTTTTACAATATGTCACAGACCCACCCTATAAGAAGCTTTTGATTGGACCCCACACCAACAACATCAATGTGGTTGTGCACACGATTGCAGTGGAGGAGTTGCCTGTTGAGGGTTGTATTGCGCAAAGTGAGGCAATTCATGGCCTTCACAAGAAGCAAAAGTTACCTTCCAGCACCAGTGACAGAGGGAATGAGACCCCGAGCCCTACTAATTGCCTACTGGAGGGTGTAGTGGACAAACTGGTACGGAAGATGCTATTTCAGGGCCTTGACATCCCTGAGGTACCCATGAACGACAGCCGCTCGGAGAACTTTCAGCTACAGTATGAGCTGGTTGCAAAGCTTTGTCCTCTGATGGTAAGGACAATCATGGCTACAACCATAGCCAATCAACCACCTACTTTTCAAGAAGCAGGGATGTCTTCCGAGAACATCCATGTAAAAGAGCTGTGTGAGGCAGGTATCAAACCTCTCAAAGAGAACAATGTACCCGATGACTCTGAGACAAACATCATGGTCAGAGGGGCTTTGAGTGAAATTGAATCCTGTATGATTGAGACCTCCGACAGGACTCTCCCAGTCTACATTCCACACCAGAGGTGGTTGTAGACCTGATCACCAAGCTGCTTCATGGGTATGAGCTTCACTCAGAGGACTTTGCATCACCTGTGTCATCCCCAACACCAACTCTCTCTGATGTGGCAATGGACATGGTGGTTTCTGTCCTTCGGAACATGTCCGATTCCCCAGACGTTACCTCAGCATTGGAAATGACCAAGGATCTCAAGACGCCGTATTCCCGCCCATCAAGTGCAAGGATTGTAAGTGCCCTCTGCAGAGAGCTGAAGGAGCACATGGGCTCTCCTGACGCTCTGATGCGAGCTTTGAGCCGCGGCAGCGGGGAGACGACAACAGCCATTGCGAGGGCAGTCACCAGGGAAGTCAACCGTCTGGGTTCAATCGTACCCAAAGTCTCTGTCCGGCCGCTTTCTTCAGACATCTGCCTAAGGACAGACCAGGACAAGGTCATGGTTAAGAGCCGATGTGGCTCGGCTGAGGCGAAGGCATCCCAACCGGTGTATATTATTGTTCATGTAGAGGCGGTGATGGATATCATTGTCCGGCTGCTGTCTCTGATTGTTCCTCGGACCCAGGATAAACTGGCCAGCTGGACCCTAGTTGAGGATGTGACCAACAAGCTGTCCAGTGCTCTGTGGGTGAGGGTGACTAACAGGTGGAGGGAAGCAAATGTCTGCCTGAAGGCAACAGACATCTTTCAGTTGGTGCTGTCTGTGCATAGAAAGTTGATGCAACGCTATGGCACAGAGGAAGCCCTACAGAAGATAGTGTGCCACAAGGCACCCAAGCTGCACAAGGACATTGTCTGTCTTGTCACGAACGGAATTATGAATGCACCATCCAAACTTCAAGGAACCAAAAATCTGGAATCTACTCTCAACTTGAAAGAATTGACAGCCTTGTTTAATGAAATGACAACCCGTCAATCTTTGAATAAGAAAGCTGAGCAGAGCAGCATCAAGACTGAGATTGAACAGCCGGAGTGGTCCACTGTGGAACAAGTGACATCCGGTTCCACCAGCTTCATTAGGGAGCTAATATTAGAAGAAGTCCTGATGAAGCTTGTCAAGAAAATATGCCGTGTGCCAAAAAGGACCAACAAGCGTCAGCGCATCCAGATCAGTGATCTGGTGACTGAGCTGATCCGATTGTTCGATGATGAGGTGGCCAAATATCTGATTGAGGAAATGGAAAGCCAGCAAAAAAGTTTCAATTCTAAGATGACATCGAAGCTGGCAGATGCCATCTACACTGACCTTGGGAAGGTCAAGCGTTTGAAACGCTCCTTGAAAATTGACGATATATTTGAGGATCAGGAGATGCTTTCCATTGTCTCTGACATTGTTTCCCACAAGCTACTGGCCATCTTGAAACCCTCAGTGCCCAACCCATATGACCGCGAGACCTCAGACCTTGAAGACTCATGCAGTGATGATGTGGAGGATGCGGAATCTGAGGGGGTGTATTATGCCACCGGCAGAAAGGTAAGACAAGCTCAGATTACTCTTGAATGGTCATTGGTTGTGCTTTTTGATATCGGCACCAGTAAGTATAGTTGTATAATTATAGGAATATGTAAAGGAAGTGAGATTGAAGTTTAATTGTGCATCCTTGAATTCTGATCACAGTCCAACATGAGCGTCGTCCTTACAGACACTACAGACCAGCCAGAGATGTACATTGCGGTGGATTCTCCACCTATGAGTGAGTATTCCTGGGGGGAAATGTTCTTATGGGACAATTATATATAAAGAAGTATAAAGAAGTAATAAATTATTGTTTTATCAGACAATTGTCCATCTGAAATTCTTACATATTTTCATCTTCTTGGCAGTTAAATTATCCAAGATGAGGAAAGGCATCCGGGGCTTCTTCTGGGGAGTCCAGAAGGCCTGGAAACGCTTGGTCACCTGCAAGTCCTCTGGGTCCTCTGATGGGTAGCCTGGATGAGGTGCAGCCCATGTCAGTTGCTTTTGCCAGGCTACATCTGAGGAGGACACCACAACTGGCCTCAATACAACATTTTTATTTTTGTTGTTCATTTCTGTTTTCATTTTGAGTCCCCTAATGCTGCTATATTTGAACCAGGCTGCCAGTGGACTAGCTTACCATTAGTTTATACTCCTTAAGGAAGATCCACTATAGGCTACTCAACACCAAAATTCCATCTGGGTCTTTTGATCCCTTATTAGCTCCTACTCCTGTAACTAGGAATGTGATCTTCTAAAAGTCATTCAGACATCTACAGCTTCTACTTTGATTTGGAAGATAAGCTAAGAAGCCCAACCAATTGACTAGATGTGCTGTACATCTGATGCCCTCTCCCTATTGTAATCATTGATCCACGTCCATTGCAGCCTCTACATTTGATGTAGATATATAGCCTAAATTAAAGAATTACAAGGAGGGTAGGCCGACAGCAGCTTCTACTCTTACGATTAGGAAAGTGGTGCTAAACTTTTTGGGCTTTGAGGAACTATGTATTTTATTTTTCAATCACTTACATCCTTTTTAATGGTTGTTTTAATAAAGCATTTGTATTTTGATTAATATTGTATCTTTCATAATTTTTAATTTTAATTTAGGTATTCATTTGATGACATGGGACTAAAGCGTAGTTTATACCCTACATACGTACACAAGAAATAACTACAAGCAGCTACACAACAAACACTCTACTCACAAAATGCTAATCCTGCGTTCTTGTGTTACACACGAAGGGTATGAACTAGGCTTAGTCATTTTATGACTTCCAAAAGGGTATATAATGGTATCCATAGTGCAGTATTAAGATATTCATTATGGAGCTTTATATTATAGTAGAAATAATGTAAGTGAATTGATGTATGTCAACTTGATGGCGATATTTGCTTGCTCAACAAAAGCTATATTGGTGTTAAACGGTCTGAAGTTGCATAACATTCACATATTTATTTAATTGGCACAGCCCTGAAAGAGTTAGAAAAGGTCTCAAGATGGCAACAAATATATTCTATCAGAAAATTGAATCGAATCAATGTATTTATCACATGCGCTGAGTAGAACAGGTGAAATGCGTAGTTACATCTTCCTCTAACTCTGCCTTGGCAGAGAAGGGCTTGATGAATCATATACAGTATATTGAATTCAGAGTTTCTAGTGTGAAATACAACATTGCTGTCTGCCAAATTAATTAGCAGTATTAAAGCAGTGTAATATACACTGAGTGTACAAAACATGAGTGCTTTTCCCATGACATAGATGGACCAGGCAAATCCAGGTGAAAGCTATGATCCCTTATTGATGTCACAGTGTAGATGAAGAGGAGGAGACAGGTTAGTGAAGGATTTTTAAGCCTTGAGACTATTGAGACATGGATTGTGTATGTGTGCCATTCAGAGGTTGAATGGGCAAGACAAAGTATTGAAGTGCCTTTGAACGGTGTATGGTAGTAGGTGCCAGGCACACCGATTTGAGTTTGTCAAGAACTGCAATGCTGCTGGGTTTTTGACGCTCAACAGTTTCCCATGTGTATCAAGAATGGTCCACCAACCAAAGGACGTCCAGCCAACTTGACACATGGGCCAGCATCCTTGTGGAACGCTTAGGGCAGCTTGTAGAGTCCATGCTCCGGCGAATTGAGGCTGTTCTGAGGGAAAAAGGGTGTGCAACTCAATATTAGAAAGATGTTCCTAATATTTTGTGCACTCAGTGCATGTAGTCCTACATGTTTTTAAGTAGTACAGTATCACAAACCACAGTACAAAACCATATAAAGTGTGGGCCTGTAGTATCTGTAAATCAACTAAACGTTTTTTTATTTCCATATGCAGAAAGTAAAGCATCATTGTTCATGTAATAATCTAATATTAGCATTATAACTCTAGGAAGAGGAAATGGTCATAAAATCAAATAAATGAAAAGACGGAAACCAAAATGTTTTTGAACTACAACTTGTTTTATTTAAAAATGGAAAATTCAGTGCAAAGTAATGTACTGCATTGGTGTCTAGATCCCTGTTGGGTGGCAAAGCGTCACTAGAATCCTGTGGGGAGAGAAAACAAGAGAATACATTAAATTAATGGGTGTTAACTAATCAGGGTTCAACAAAGCACTTCAAGTCCTCAATTCCTTCAAAGGAGAGAAGGAGAAATGAGTATGGTCCCTGCAGTAGGACTACATGCTGGCCATGAGATTCTCCAAGTGGTACTCCAGGAGGCTGGAGAGCTCAGTGACCAGAGACTCTGGGTTAAAGTACCAGGCCAGCTGCTGGCCAAACATGTCATCTAGCAGAGCCATCAGCCCACCCTGAAGAGAACACCACACAACACATAGAAAATGACTCAGAGTTACTAGCTTCTCAAGAGGAGAGAGACAATTAGAAATACTCCCCCTAAAATGGCATTGGAACCTGGTTAACCATGAATAAGGAAGTAAAAAGGAAGTACACTAAGAATATGGAAGTAAACAGGAAGTAACCTCTTGACTCTTACATTGAGCAGCAGCAGGTATCTGTCAGCCTCTGGCTCCATGTTGGCAGCAGTGGGCAGGAAGGAGTACAGGAGAGCGTACAGACGCTCAAGGAACCCACCAGGGTGCTAAAGGAAACAAAGGAGGAGAAAAGAGGAGAGAATAAAAGAGAAGAGGAATTTAAGTGAAACTGCTAATAGAGATATGAAAACATGTACCAGTGAGATGCTACTTACCACCATCAGGGACTGAGCTGTTATTAACCCAAACAGCACCAGCTCAAAGAGGACATCTATCATGTTCACATGATGGATCTAGGACAAAAAAACACATTTGGAGAAAATAGGAATGATGTCATATAGATCAACTACTGATGTATAAAAGACATGCATGTGGAAGAACTCAGTGAGACTTGAAAGAGTTAATGAACTCACCTTTGCCTCAGCCAGCTCCCTCTCAATGTCATTCCGCTTGGAGGGGTCACTCAGGTAGTCCACAAAGTCCTTATAGGTACAGATGAACTTGGCCTCGTCCTATGACAAAGAAAAGAGCCTCTTAGTGAACAGAACACATATCCCCTCAGGGACGCTCTCATTCCCTTGAAAGAGAATGAGTTAGTGAGTTACCATATGGTTGGGCTGAACCAGTGCGCCCAGGAGGACCTTTCCCGCCACAAACAGATGGTTCCTGCTCAGGGTGGAACCAAGCAGGGTCTAGGGAAGAGGGAAGAGTTAGGGTGAGACATCTTCCTCTAGGAGACAGAACAAGAAGTCACAGAGAGAAAAAGAAAAGTGAGTCCACTCACAGTGAAGGCCTGGCGCAGGGAGACGAGCCTCAGGGCGATGTCCTCCACTCTCTTGGTGGTAAGGTAGAGGCTGTGAAAGGGAGGGAATGGAGCATGTCAACCATTAGAGTCAATGGGGGATAACAGCATTATGACCACTATCCTTCAGCATCTGACAAGCCCAGACTATAGACATTTAGAGGAACTCACTTTAGCAGAGGAACCTCCCACTCCTCAGGCAGCAGGTCCTCCTCCCAGCCCTACGACAACAAAACAAGCATTCAAAATCAGTGACCAATGCAATGACATAACAAACAATTGGTCAATGGAAGGATCTTAATGCTCGTAGTCAATAGTATGTGTGTGTAACGTCTGACCTCATAGCAGTTGTGGCCCTCAGGCTCTGGGTCAGTGAACTGCTGAGTGGTGGGCGTAGAGGAGGCAGCCTCTGACCACGCTGAAGAGGAGAGAAGCCCGTCCAGCCCCATGTGGAGAGTGACGTACACCACTGAGACATCAGTCTGCTGCTCAAAACACACACAACACACCTGTTTACCACACACACGTTATTAGAAAACACACCAAATCTAATACAAAAATGCCCAGTAATGTCTAGTCTATATACATAGGAAATCGTTTATTTACCTGGTAGCAGCGAAGTGTCACGTCCACAGACGTCTCGTGGCGGAGGTGAGACGCATAGTGAGTCACCCTGCCAGCCACACGCTGACAGAGAGAGAACACATGTTAAGGCCAAATGGAATAAGTGAAGAAAAGCCTAATCTAATACTATTTCAGTAGTATTTACATCTTACCTGGATCCAAGTGATGGACTGCACTTTGGTGGCACAGTAGGGGATTCCCTCTGGACTAAGCCTGGCTGTCTCCTTGGAGATGGCCCACACCAGTTGAGTCTCCAGGCCTCTCACCCTACTCACGTGGTGCATCCTCACCACCACCTGCTGTTGAGATAAACAACAAGACAACATCAACAAAACTACTTCAGCAATTGCTGTGACACATTTCCGTCAAGATCAAATGACTGACAATGTAGATTAGGATTACCGGTAGGTAGTTACAAAGACACATACCTGGGATCCCCCATGCATGTAGGTAATGATGGGGCTGATGAACTGGAAAGTTCTCCAAGCTTTAACCACCGGACCGGCATTGTTCTGCACATGACAATACATTCATGTTGGAAACAGTAAACAT
The DNA here is from genome assembly GCF_045679555.1 of Salvelinus alpinus. Taxonomy (NCBI): domain Eukaryota; kingdom Metazoa; phylum Chordata; class Actinopteri; order Salmoniformes; family Salmonidae; genus Salvelinus; species Salvelinus alpinus. The sequence goes on from NC_092116.1 coordinate 848,571, forward strand.
TGTAACCGTGATGTGACTGTGTGTGTGTGGGGGGGGGGGGGTCTCTTACCCTGATCACAACAGGCCCACTGTACAGGGGGCTGAACCTAATCGGAATCAACTGCCAATTGCCAGTGGCCTCCTAAAGCAGAAAGCCGACGAGATTTGTTTAATGTCAAAGAGACACAACTTGAATATCTGGGATATTTTTCAAACATAAAACCCCAAACTTTCAGAAAATTGTACCTCAAGGATAGTCTGCACATCTGGCACATTCTCAAGGATGATAGCAGCATTCTGGACATCAAGGAGGACTGGCAGCTGTGGAACATCTGGCACATCATCCAATGGCACATCCAACTGGACCTCATGCAGGACAGTTGTTTCTAAAATTAGGAACATTGCAATATAAAAGAAACAATTGTTAGGACATAAAACGTAGCAAGAGTGCTAATACTAGCTAGCTAGGTAGCAAAAGTCAAACGCTTAGCAACAGTTACTGAAGTTAATGTTAGCTAGCAAGCTAGCTAGCTACAACATCTCTAGCACAAGCATTTTTGCCAAGTCTGAATGATAGAAATACACAACATTTCGCAAATTATAATTACATTGTTAAATGTAGTAAAATAAGAGTTTTAAACTCCACATACCCTCTTCGAAGTCGTTGTCGCTGTCCACCTGTCGACAATCACAAATCCTGCAAAACAGAAAAAGACAAGAAAAACAAGCCACAAATGAATTTGAACAACCTGTTGACGCAGTAGACCGCCGGCGTCCACGCACTCTCTCCGCCAATTTTGAAAAGCACCCAGGCATTTTCCAGTCGATATTCTTTCTCAGGTGTCAAAAATCAATCAAGTTTGTTGTCAGCAGCAAACTGAAGTTGTTTTCGCACAGAAAACCTTCCATAGAACGTCAGTTAGATGTCTCTTGGCAACACACGTTCGAAAATTATTTTTTACAAAATTGCCAACTAGAAATTAGTTTGGAATTCTATGATTCCCTTAGGATCCGTTAAAATTGCTCGTCATCATTCGAATTACGTTGACGTTCTCCTTCGTAGCTCAGTTGCTAGAGCATGACGCTTGCAACGCCAGGGTAGTGGGTTCGATTCCCGTCTTCACCCATACATAAACGACAGCAGGTTTTATTTTAAGTCGCTTTGGATAAAAGCGTCTGATGAATGACATATATTCTTTTTATGTATTCACTTACAATGTAGAGAGAAAAAGGGGCAATTCAAGAGGGAGCTACGAAATTCATGTCTAAAAGTTGTTTTCTTTGCCTGATGTCATTAGAAATTACATAGAATGAATCATTAGCTTGTTCTCTACAATATTATAACATTAATATACTTGTACTTGACAGCGTTGATGAAATAATAACGATAATTTTCTGTGACCATTGCTAGTTTAGACTGCACCGCACTTTGTTGTATGTGTTCCATATTTGGTGTTGTGAGGTTACATTCTCAGAGTAAATCTTCGGTAACTTTTCAACCATATATGGTAGAGACATTGGGTTTAGACTATTGTTTTCTGACATAATGTTCTATTGATTGGGCGTATTTGTAAACCTTGAAGGAATTAATCATTTTATGTTTTTGGCTATTTTGCCACCAGATGCTTTCCTATATTGTTGGTATAATATAAAATACAAATACCAAATATGGTGTTTTATAAAGTCACTAGCTAGGTTGGAAGAATGAGACAAACAAGGTGTGTAGTGGTCTGGGTGTAGCGGGTGCAGAGGAGTCAGGCGTAGGACGGCAGAAATGAGTAACACAAGTAACTGTACTCAAATATTCCAATTACATGTCATAATACCGAGCCCACAATAACAGACCGAACATACATATAACAATCACGCACAAAAACCATGGGGAAAACAGAAGGTTAAATAATGAACATGTCATTGGGGAATTGAAACCAGGTGTGTAAAACAAAGACAAAACAAAATGAAAATGAAAAGTGGATCGGCGATGACCGCCGAACGAACAAGGGGAGGGACTGACTTCGGCGGAAGTCGGGACAGTACCCCTCCCCCCCCCCCGTGCGTCAACACCGACCTCGGGGATGACCCGGAGGACAAGGCGCAGGGCGATCCGGATGGAGACGGTGGAACTCCCGCAGCAACGAAGGATCCAAAACGTCAGAGAAAACAACTATATTACAGAAACACTGCAGGCAAGACAGAACTGTCCGATCTGAACAGCCATTCAGTGGTCCTGGTAGTCTGGGCAGTATAAGAGCAGAAGAGAACATGAGCAAAATAGAAAAAAGAGACAATGGTATATGTGAAAAACTTTACACCATAATAAAGAAATAAGATGATGAGATTGGTAACTACATAGTTACTACTATATTTTGGTAACTACTTATACCAACCTAATCTGGATATTTCTCAGAAGAATGTATTTTCTTCAGGATTACTCGGTCTTTGGCCAGGTTCTCCATGAACTCCTGGCAGGGGAGGCTGACGTTTGTCTTCACAATAAGCATGGGCTTGATGGTAGGAACAGTGAACCTATTTCTTGCTGCTGTCCATATATCATTCATTTGGGAGAACACCCTCTCGACTTGTGCATAACTTCAAGGTAAGCACATGACAACAGACACTAATCTAGCCAGGCTAGTGTGTGGGATGTCGTTCTCTTTGAAGTGGGTAACAACCGTGCTCCATCTCTGACTACTGTCTCAGATGTTTTCCATTCTTCAGCGATCCCTCCTTTAGGAATTCTTGCAGGCCAGTAACCTCGTCAAACAATGTACCCTCATTGATGGTCACATTGGGGCATTTTTCTGCAGTGTGGCTGCTGCCTTCTGGATCTCTTCACGCTGAGGTTGCCTTTTTAAAAGGAGACAATGTAAATCTTTTAGATTATCTGTGTGCTTTCCCCATGCTTGCAAGTAGTTCACAGTCGTAGTGAAGAAGGATTTGGATGTTTTGAGAAAGCTCTCTTTAGACATTTCTCCATTTTCCTCTTGCTCTCTCAGAAGTCCTCTGACCAAAACTGGAATGAAGTTGTCATCGCGTCTTGCAGTCAATTTTGCCTCAACGTTTCTCAGAATTGCAGCTGACTCCACAGCACAGCGGTCCTGGCCTTCAAGCATCATGATCGTGTCACTGAATACGGTCAGGTTTCCATGGACAAAGACCAGCCAAAGTTCAGTCAGTGGATCTTCAAACATTGTTTGCAGGACAACAGGGCATTTGTCTTCAGAAAGAAAAAAGGATTTCAATGACACATACATTTTCAGCACTCTTTCTAGAGCAGGACAACCAGTGAACATTGCTGTGTCCTAAAATGTTATGGTACTCCTGGCCAACAAACTCACAAAAGCTCTTCAGTCTTTCTACTCTGACAGTGAAAATTTTAAATATCCAAATATCTTTGTGAGCAGTTACTCAACATCAAGGGGAATCATATCCAAAGATGTTCTGGCCGTGTTATCAATGATGTGGGAAGGACAACCTAAGCCAATCACCTCCCGCTGCAGAGGATTTTTCACTTTGGTATGGACATTGACACTCCCCAGCCTATTCAGTCCTCCAAAGTTGGTTTTTGTGTTGTCGGCAGAGAATGCAACGACTCTGTTTTCCAGGTAAAATTTTTCGATGACCACCAGGACCTCAGCTGCAATTTCCTCTGCTGTTTCTCCTTTCAATTCAACAAAATCAAGCCGTTTTTGGGAAGGCTCTACCTTCTTGAAGAATGTGGTGACAGAGGGCATACCAACACGGGCAATCAGAGAGAGTTTATGCTTTTTCGTCTGTTGATGTTCTGCCACTGCCGTTCTTCCCCCGCTGCCAATTGATAAAGAGGAATTACAAAGGGTGCAGTGAACCATTCTATTGTCTTGACCTGAGTGTATAAATGGAAATTGTCTCATCATGTTGTTATTAAAATGTAATTTCCGTTTCTTGGAAAGAGCTATTTTATCTTCTCTCTGCTCTTCTTCACTCTCCTTGTGTCACTCTTCTTACCCTCTTAACTTTTTATTCTCCTCCAATCTTTCTTCTCTTTTTTTCACTCGTCTACCTTCTCTTTCTTCCTTTCCTTCTCTTTACCTTTCCACCTCACTCTTCTACGCTCTCCTCGCTTCACTCTTTTTACTCCCTTCATTTTTCCATCTCACTTTCTTCTCCTTCCTCTCAAATCGTTAATAATAAATAGTACACTATTATATCAAATACTTTCAGATTCCCATTTCTTGCCTTATGTTTGTATTTTATCTCAAAGACATTGTATGGAATAATAAATTGGCAGGCTCTGTAATTGTTATGGGATTTTTATGAATAAATGACTAAAATATGTATACATTTGACTTAGAATTATAACTAAACAGACTACTACTATGTTACTGTATGAATGAATCTTATTATAATCATAATGCTGAATGTAATGTGTTCCTTGTTAGAAAGAATGGAGTTATCTTCAGACAGGCTGGAATGATGTGTCTACCCAGGGAGGGGAAAGACCTTGGGTTGGTGGCAGATTGTTTAACAGGTGCCAGACAGAATGAGAACGCTAACTGTACTGCCATTGTATCCGAGAGGAGGATGGACATTTTAAAAACTATGACATCATTATTATTATATAACCTGTTGTAAATTGTACTATGGTCAGTACTCTCAAGAATAAACGCTATTGATTGATTGATTTTGAGACTGGTTTCTGTCCATTTTATGCTTAGAAGTATCTTACAAATTCTTATGTATGGGCAGAGTGTTTTAATTGAATTGTTTGATAATATATAGGAATTAAATTCCTTTAACAGTAATCATATCTTTACCATCTCCACTCGTCTTCCTATTCAGTCTTCCTCCTCTCCGCTCTCTAACAGAAAACATTATGCTAATGTTATCCATGAAAATTTCAAAATATATTTTCATACTACTTTTTATAATGCCAAACCATTCAAGTTGTAATCTACAAATAACTATTCTCATAATTAATTGTGTATTCATTTAATATAATCATATTTTCAAAATAGCCCGCCACTGCATGTTTACATGTGAACGTTTTTTAACCTAGCTACAGTGACAGTAGCTACCCTAGCTAGCTAACTTAGTCTACATAGCATAACCTATTTAAAACCTTATAGAGCAGATCATCCATCTTCATAATACATTGTGAGATCATAACACCACTAGCTAGGATCTCAAACATTTGTAACTTACCTGGCTTGAAAATACGTTTTTGGTGATGTTGTTGATTCACTTGACACTTGCTAGCTTCAAGCCGAGTTTTCCACAGCAGTTTTCTCTAAAACTAGCACGAGCAAGTAACGTAAACTCACCCCATTCCGTACAAATGTGTGCAACCGCGACATTCAAACGAGGCTGCAAAGAAAACTAATGGGACTGTAGCGACTGTGTTGACATCAAAATCTGGGGTGTGAACTACGTTTCTATTCAAGCGTTGATCGACATGGTAATGGCTCTATAGTATTGGAGAAAAGTTTAAAAAACTGATCCTCCATTACATCGTGACGTGTCATGCCGTAACGTACAGCACGCGTAAAACAACTATTTCTGTTTTACAATCTCTCTCCACCAGGTGTAGCACTTCTCTCATCGTTTAAAAACAAGAAATGGACAGTGACGGGGTAAGGGGGGATACCTAGTCATTTTTTGCATCGTCACTGCATGCGATCATGACTCTCACGAGACAATGTTTACTTCTAAGATCATTTTAGCCCCGCCCTAAAAAACAGATTCAAATTCGACACAAACCTTCAAATAGGTATATAATGACACATTATATAAACTCTTTATAGTGTTTTATTTACATTTTAGAGGCGATACGGTGATAAGTTGGACAGATCGAGTAAAAAAAAAAAAATGTTTCCACATGATAGCTCTCCTTCTCACTATCACTACAACGCATTAGTTTCGCTTCCACACCCGCCATTTTTAAAAAGACCCAACGGGGCTAATTGCCTTCTTGAATTATGCAGAAACGGGCAGCCTGGAGGGCATGTCATTGACTTTGTTGGAAAGGGGAGAAATTGTGCTTTACAATGGTATTGACATTACAGTTGATCTGGAAGTATTACGTTTTTTGGGTGCTAAAATAAGGTAAATAGTACAGACCAAGGCGATGTATAAAAGTGAGTGAGTTTACGTTAGTTAGTAGAAGAAGAAGAATGAAGCTGCTATAGCGAGCAGCCCCCTCTAATGGCAAAAACATGCACAACGCGATTGAGACGTTAACCGGTAGGCTCTGCTGCCCGGTCTTTCTTGCCACGTAAAATATTATTTCACTTTGCAGTCGGTTTTTAACGCACAGTTAAAAACGGGGACATTTCCGGGGACATCTCCAGCCGGTAAACGGGGACGTCTGGTCACCCTAATGTAGGTGTATATTTAGCAGCTGTAGGCGTTAATTTGACGTGTGCAAGGACTGCTTGCAGCCGTTTATTTAGCACATGTTGGACAGCCTGCAAGCACATTTTCACTCGCTTATTTGACGCGTGTAGGAGTTAACTTAACTTTAATTTAGTGCCTGCACCTGCTTACTTTACATGTGTAGCATTAAAAAGTTTGCGCTTTGACCACGTGCTTTATGACCTAAACGCCGTTCCATATTATTTATAAACATCCAGTGAAATATCGGTCTCATATCGATCTGTGGTTACAAGGTGTGTTCCTTTCAGGCTGTTGGCCTGAAGTAGAACTAAATAGATTTAAATAGTGTGCCATTTTTTTTGTGAGAGTAATGTTAGATGGTAGGGTATTTGTATTATTGTATTTTTTGTTGATTAGAAATCAAAATTAAGCAAAGTATACGGGAGTTATACTCCAGTCTAGTAGGTGGCCGTAATGCAACAATTTATTGGATGCCAATCGTTGTTAAACCTCACCGAAGAAAATTTGATTTAGCCTAGTTGTAGTTAGTATTTTCAGTGACTTATGATTTATGTCTAATGTTCGAGAGCATTGACTGAATTTTCAATGTCTTCACCACAGCGTAGCTGTACTTAGCTTGTTAGCTAGCTGTTGTCAAAGTTTGTGTGACTTCACAGGGTGTCTGGTTGCCTGATCTCACATTACGGACACGTCAAGGTAAACAAATGTGATAGCTAGTCCATTAGCCACTCGCTAGCATGAAAGAGTTAGTACATTGTCAGTTGCGTAAACAGCTTGCTACAATAACGTTCTTCAGATAATGCTTGAAATACAATCAACATATCTAATGTGGCTAACTAACGTCATATAACTAACTGTATGTACATTGTCGATGAATTAGCCAGTTAGCTAACGTTAGGTGTGTGAACGTTAGCTATCTGGTCAACCCGGACGCCATAGCCTCCACCCCTTTAGTTTTTAGCACCATTTCTGTTTGGTATTAGCTAGCTAGGAAGATGGGTAACTTACTAGCTATCTAACGTTACTGATTCAATATAACGTTACATTTAAAATCATAGTGAGATTTAGCTAGGTAACGTTACTGTAACGTTTCTGCTTTCGTTTGCTATCTAGCTAGAGACATTAACTTAGCTGCATACATCAATGTTCTCCACTACAGAAGGAAAGCTTTTTGGTATTATTTACAGGAAATGCAGTGTAACGCAATATAAATTGACGTGACGCTAGCTACATTACGATGTTGTAAATGGGATGTTTCATGTGCTTTTAATCTACAGTAGCTAGTAGCTGCTAACGTTTGCTTGTTAGCACATTTTTTAACTGCTTTTGTGATGTAACACTGACCCTTGTCCTTTGGTTAGCTAGAATAAGTCAACTCCGTGAAACTAACTTGAACGTTAACGCGATCACTGACATTAAAAAAGTACACAGTACAATAAATCAGTCACGCCTGATATGATTCTTAGCTAGCTAGCAAGATGGCTTAATATGAAGCCTTATTCATTATTGTCTTTACTTCCCATATGTTATTCACATTAGGTCCCCATTTGCATCTTTATTTTGGGGGATTGAATGTATGTATGCCCAAGACCCCCCTCCAACCCCTGCTGGAGACACTTACAAAAGGCTGGGTGTTCAAATGGACAAATTACATTAAAGGATACCAGCGAAGGTGGTTTGTCCTGAGCAATGGCTTGCTTTCTTACTACAGGTAAGATTGGATATTATGCAGCATTTTATCTCCGTGAGACTCCAGATATTGTAGCGCGGTAGATACCTTCACCTGAGAACTCAAAATGGGGCTCGGCTATAAGCCCCCCTCCTGGTGCTCTTTGGGTTTCCGAGAGGTAATTGCAAACTAGTCTATAGATTCACCTGTAGGAGTAAAATCAAAGCTCAGTAATGTTATTGGTATCAAACGCACACATGTAGATTATATAGCTTGTGACTTTGGAGACTTCAGCACATTTTGAAAGATGCCTTGTTTTCATGCTTGCCAGAACCCAGGCGGAGATGGGGCACACTTGTCGAGGCACTATCAACCTGGCCACGGCAACAATCGCTGTGGACGACGCTTGCAACTTTGTTATCTCCAATTGGCGGGGCACAGACGTACCATCTGAAGGCCAACTGTGAGGTGGAGAGGCAGCGTTGAATCACTGCCTTGGAGCTGGCCAAAGTGAAGGCCGCACGAATGCATGCTGAGTCTGGTAAAACGCTGAAGGAGAAAGTAATTGTTCAAGATCTCTTACAGGGGAGAGTTATTGGGATGTAGTGGAAACTGCATGTTTTTAGCTGCTACACTGGACACGTAACTTCTTCTGGTGAAAGCGGTGAGCGACTTTATCAAGTGTTCTTGAGCGGAAGCCGTGGGTCAAATTATTGAAAGTGAAACTGCGAGATTCTCTCATGGATTGAAATGAATTGTCTCAGGCTCTGAAATAGTACACGTCCAGTGTATCATCCCTGTAAGACTTTTACCTTTTCTTTTCTATGTAATTTAAGTGCCTTAATGTGTTGACCCCAGGAAGAGAAGCTGCTGCCTTGGCACAGGGACTATCCATAATAGATACAAATACCCCATCATAGGATAGGAGTTAATATAGCACAGTACTTTATATGCTTTATAACAGCCATATTAGTTCTCTTTAAAATGTTATTTATCAATTGCTTCGTAAACAACGGGTGTAGACCAACAGTGAAATGCGTACTTGCGGGTCCTTTTCCAACAATGCAGAGTATTTTTTTAAATATTTTTTATAAATGTGACATGAGGAATAAATACACTGAACAACAGAGTAAAATAACATGGCTCTATATAGTGAGTAGAAAATAACATGGCTCTATATAGGGAGTAGAAAATAACATGGCTATATACAGGGAGTACCAGTACTGAGTCGATGTTCAGGGGTTTGAGGTAATTGAGGTAGCTACAGTGGTTCCTCCTTTAAAAGCTGTGATCTTACGCCGTGGGACTTGAGTACGGTACTCTGTGTCACCACTTCATTGCTCCAGACCAGCGCAAGGGGGAGTTAGAGCACTGATTATGCTTTTGGGTCCTACTGTGTCTCTAACTGACAATGAATGGGAGCAATAAACCTAAATGGAAACTGATAATTGTGCATGACTTCAGTATTACTTACTAAAACTGTTGTTACACTAAGGTTTTTATTTTATTTTGTTAGGATTATTTTGGTTTTACTGTAGTACTGTAGGCCACTCCCGACTGGTTAAGTTGTACAGCGCCTGAGTGGTGCAGTGTCTTAGACCGTTGCAAGCTGTGTTGCTACAGATGCTGGTTCAATACCCGTGCCGGCCTCGACTGGGAGACCCATGAGATGCTTGTAGATTTTTCTCCCTCTAAAAACAGACATAAATAATTCTAAATAACAAACTGGCTTTACACCCCATGTTCAGGAATGACCTTTTTCTCTCTCATTTGACATTATTTGAGAACGACATCATCTAATATATTTAAGGGGCATTGCACTAATAAAGGCACTGACTAAGGAAACGTTCCTGCTGTTCTGTTCTTAGTGCCAGTCTGCTCGTTCAAACTAAAACAATATAGCTAATAATGGTATCTTTATGGTTTCATTAATAAAATGATAAAAATACTCTTTCAAAATGCCGATGTTTATTTAGTTATGGATCCATAACGAATTACTATGGGAATAAATATCACTGAATTACAGGAATATTGGAACAAAGTTGTCTAATGAAGGCAAACAAATTGTTGCTTACTGGAAAATACTCTTTCAAACACACATGGTCATGTTGTACAGCGTCATTATGGCTATTTGCAGGGCTATATTTTGGCCTTTCAATATTATTTTAAATATTACAATTGCTCACTGTCGCTTTTCATAAAACAAAATAATCTCCTAAATATCGTTATATATAGCCTTCCCGCTGTGGATGTCTATTTCAGCGCCGTTTCACGCTGCTCTGAGACAAGCATGGAGAAACTAAAATGTTCAATAATATTCTTAAGATATGTGTTGACTGAAAATAAGCAAGTGATGTCTGCTAAACAATCAAGTTAGGTTTCTCCAGAAATAAATGATTCTAAATACAAACAAATTAGTGAGAATGTCTCACCCCATGTTCAAGAATTGCCTTTTTCTTGAACATGGGGTCAAGAATCCTCAGGATCTCGTCACAGTATCTGTGCATTCAAATTGCCATCGATAAAGTTCAATTGTGTTCGTTGACCGTAGCTTATGCCTGCCCATACCATAACCCCAACGCCACCATGGGGCACTCTGTTCACAGCATTGACATCAGCAAACCGCTCACCCACAAGACACCATACACGCAGTCTGCCATCTGCCCGGTACAGTTGAAACGTGAAGAGCACACTTCTCCAGTGTACTAGTGAATATTTGCCCACTGAAGTCGGTTACGACGCTGATCTTCAGTCAGGTCAAGACCCTGGTGATGACCATGAGCATGCAGATGCGCTTCCCTGAGAAGGTTTCAGACAGTTTGTGCAGAAATTATCTTGTTGTGCAAACCCACAGTTTCATCAGCTGTCTAAGTGGCTGGTGTCTCGCAGGTAAAGAAGCCAAATGTGGAGGTCCTGGGCTGGCATGGTTGTGAGGCAGGTTGAACGTACCGCCAAATTCTCAAACGATGTTTGAGGCGGCTTATGGTAGAGAAATGAACATATAATTATCTGGCAACAGCTCTGCTGGACGTTCCTGCTGTCTCCATTCCAATTGCACGCTCCCTGAAAACTTCAGATTTCTGTGAAATTGTGTTGTATGACACTGGCACGTTTTTATTGTCCCCAGAAGAAGGTGCACCTGTGTAATCATGCTGTTTAATCAGCTTCTTGATATCCCACACATGTCAGGTGAATAGATTATATCTTGGCAAAGGAGAAATTCTCACTAAAAGGGATCTGAACAAGTTTATACACACAATTTGAGATTATTATTTGTTTTTTTGTGACCTTGATTTTTTTTGGGGGGGGATCTTTTATTTCCGCTCATGAAACATGGGATCTACATGTTGCTTTTTTATATTTTTAAGTATAATTAGACCATTCATAAACTTTGGTCGTTGTTTTTTTTTTTTCAGATACTGTAACATTTCTTTAAAAACAATCAGCAGAACATAATCAAATCCACTGAACGAGAAACACATTATCCCTTTGCTAAGAAAATGCATATTTCAAGAAAAACTTCAATTGAAGTTTAATTTAACCGAGTAAAAATGAATAGCATTTCTTAAAAGCATTTTTGCGGTTTAGGAACAATGGTTTCTACCCACAGTATGTGTTTGATGGGAAATAATAGTAGCTGTGAGCTACACATGGTATTCACAGTTGTTAAAAATATTTATGGTAAATGCTTAGTGTGTATTTGTGTAGTTAAGCGAGCAAGTCTGACATCAAAGGGGAAATCAATTCTGAGGTGAAAAACTGTCACTTAACTATACATTTCTGTTCTGAAGAGTACATATGCAAGTGTTTTGACACCAAAAAATATGGGATTTACTTTGTTTCATAACAATTACCATTGCAAATAACTATGATTTTATATATGTATATAGATGTATATGTATTATATATGTATAGAAAATGGATTACTATATAGTAATGATGATGTTGGTATGGTTGTTTTATTATTTTTATTATTTTTATTTTTCCTGAAGTGGAATGTCTTCATATTCATGAAAGGGAGATCCCTTTCAAAACAGTAATCATCATGTGTGTGAAAGGACATATGACACTTGTTTTTAAGATAAACCAATCGGTCTAAAGCAATTACTACCAGAATGTCAAACAGGTTGAGGTAATGTGTTTTTCATACTTTTGTCCCTCATTTATTTAGTTCTATTTGGAATATTTTTCACAGTTATTAATTGGACAACAAAAAAGGAAAGTTGGTTGCCAAATAAATTCAATAGAAAATAATATATCTGTCTTGTTTAGTGCAAGCTGTGTGACATTGATGGAGATTACTTAAGATTTTGACAGTGAAATAAAAAAAGTTACATGAAGTCATTTGTGTGCATCTGGATATATTTTTTTGCCATTTGGATCAAGCTTGATCTTAATATACCTGGTCCCTCAGTCTCAATCTCTCTCAGGGTGTAGCCCTGCCCTTTTGTTTGTTTCACAGCGTTTCAACTGATGGGTGTTGTGCTAGTTGCATTAAAACCATTTGCAGTTATTATGAGGAAGACAGCGAATGATGGTACTGTTCAAATGGGTTGGATGCTGGGATGTGTGATGTCAGTCATCTCTGCTCATACACTAATGATTGTTTGTGTTGTATTCCTCACGCTATTTTTCAAGTCTCTCCGATTACAACTGACCTGAGAATCGGTTATACCCCCTCCATGGTCTGGTGGTTGGCAAAAAAAAAGCTATTTGTTTCTATTTAATTTTATTGAACATGATTATAGTAATTAACTTGATTTGTACGTCTTTTTAATTCAAGTCACTGTCCAGAACCTTTAAAAAAACACTTGATTAAGACACCATTTATTTAGAGGTGTGTAGCCTTTGCAAAGATAAGTTATCAATAAAACAATTTAATTCTTCAGAATGAACTGTGTATGCCTATTCTCTATTAATTCTCTTTTTTACAGGCTCACACCTCTGTCTTTATATTTAAATGACATTGTATGATAAGGCTAGCAATCTCTCCCGACGTGTACTATACAGTATGTAATTCTGGCCTCTGTCAATGCCAATGGAGCAGATTTGCTTTGAGCCAACATTTGAAAGGGCTGACTGGAACCTACCATCCTATACATTGTACAGTGTGTGAGAGACCCTGCTTGGCGAGGGGCTTTGGAGCAGGCTGACTGGACAGAGCCGTTGGGACCGAGGCTGTGTGAAAGGAAGGGTGGAGTTTCCACATCGCATTGAGTACACACACTGCTGTCTGCATCACTGTGCAGTACCGCCAGTCAACTGGAGAGGAGTGTCATAGAAGGGGGGGGGGTTGCACAACAGCATACAGGCCGGCACAGGCTACATTACTATTGAGAGGAGGGATGAGAATGCTGAATCAGTGAAACTGCATGAAAGCCAGGGAGAGGGTGGGAGAGGGTGAACCGCAGGAGAGAGGGAAGGGAAAGATAGCCGCAAGGGTAAGAAGTGTGATATATCCTTTAAAAAAAGAGTAGTTAAATGTACCGTTGTGAAGGACAAATCTAAATGCAGGTTTACCTTGCATCTAAGGTTTCAATATCTGTAAATCTCAAATAAAGGTCCAGACATTCAGTTCATTTCAAACCATTCAGTGAAGGTGTGTTTGGTGATTTTGTTATAGGCGAAAGTTCAAAGGTTAAACGTTCACGGTGAGCTTGAGGTGGCCGTACACCTTGCTGCAGACCAGGAAAGGAAGCCAAGGTAAGAATTTGACAACATGATTTCTTATGGATTTCTGCAGCAATGGTGTTTACTGGTATTGTTTACCTCCTCTGTCAGCAACCGGAAGTCTTTCATACCTCCAATTAGAGAATGGATGAGAGCTGGGAATTACAACTAGAAGTCACTATGGGGTGTGGGTACAATATGCGTCAAGGCAGCCAAGGTTTTTTTTTAACTCGTCATACTGTTAACGCTAAGCTAGTGAGCTACTATATCAAGAGACAGAATGCTAGTACAGGTGACATTTCTACGTGTGTGATACTGTTAAAATGACATTATACTGTTATACTGTAACTCGGATTGCCATCCCATAGATGGAAGGAAGGGAGGTGGTGTTGCCGACTGTGTCCCGCGTTGCACTGTGTGGTGGTACCCATGGCAATGAGCTGTCAGGAGTGTACCTGGTGAGAGAGCGGCTGAAGAGGAAGGTGGAAGAGGAAGACCACTTCTCCGTGGTGACCGTGATGTCCAACCCGCGTGCCGTCCAGCAGTGTCGGAGATACACAGAGACAGACCTGAACCGCTGCTTCACCCATGCCACCCTTAGGTCTGATGATGATGATTATGATGATAAAGTATAAGGGATAAGGTATGGTGGTGATGATAGTGATTATGAGTAATGTAGTAGAAAAGAGACATGATGATGATGACCATGATGACATTTATGTCAAAAGGTATAATGTTGTTGATCATGATGATGGTCTATGGGTCTTATGTTGGTAATGGTGAAAGTGAGGATGGAGATGATGAGAATGAGCGGGATAAAGAGCCTGATGATGAAGTCGGAGACAAAAGTTGTATTAGTGTTGATGGTAATGACCATCCATTCATCCTTCTCTCTCTCCCTCTTAGTGGGCCTGTGACAGACAAAACCCCCTATGAGATAGTCCGGTCCCAGGAGCTGAACACCCTGCTAGGTCCTAAAGGTAGTCCAGAGGCCATGGACCTGGTGTGTGACCTCCACAACACTACCGCTAACATGGGCCTGTGCCTCATCGCCTACTCCGACTGCGACTGGATCTCTCTTCACATCTACAGATACCTGCAGGCAAGACAAAACGATCCTCACAGAGACTCATTATTTTGGATACATTTTCTCATTAGAGTAGATCTGCGCTGATTGAATATATGGGATAGTTCAATTCTTAAAGATCAATATGGAGGAAGGAAAGTTAACGAGGTATACAATGATTTTTTTTGATTTTCAATTAATTTAGGAACTCAGTAGGGTAGAAAATGAGGTTGGCCTTAACTAGTCTGCTTCCAACAAGTTGGAATGATCTTTGAATAGTAGCCTAAATTATGCTAAGAACTTTGAACCAGATATATTTTGAGGATACACACAATCATGGTGGAAAAAAGATCTAAGATGCCTATGAATTTTACCCACGTTGTTATTTTGAGATGATTTCGGTCAGGTTACCACTGGGGTATTGACAATGTATTTTGTTTTCCAGAGACAAATGTCTGACATACCTGTGAGGTTCATTCACTTCGACCTTCCCCTCAATGAAGCATATTCCCTCGATTCGGTAGGCAAACATGGCTTTGGTGAGTTAGTAGGGAGGTGGGCTTCTTTACTACCAGTACATTTTTCAGTTTTTTTGCCATGGTAGTCAAACATGCTTAGTAGTCTGATGATGCACATCTCTCTGCATTTAGATTTTGTTCATACTTTTAAAATGGAACCTTCTTTTCCATTTTTAACGGTGCTTAGTTGATTGAGTTTGTTTTGACAATTTAAAAAACACATATACAGCCAGTACATACTGTACATAAACAAATATATATCAAGGATAACATAATAAAGTCAGTCACGTATTTCCATCACAACGGAAATACGTGACTGACTTTATTGTGCTATCCTTGGTATATATTTGTTTATGTGTCTCTCCAGAGAGAGATTAAGGCAGGAATTGTAAAACGAATGTTGCAATACATGCTATAATTGCATACGATGTATTGAAATCATACTATGTCATATGTGTATTTGAAATGCAATTCATGTCAATGTGTCTTTTTTCCTCTGCAGCGATTGAGATTGGTCCTCAGGCCCATGGAGTAGTCAGGTCCAATATTTTATCCACAATGCAAGAAGGGGTCCAGCACATGCTAGAATGGGTCCACCTCTTTAACTCAGGTACATGGCCTACAGAATCCTTTCCAACATTCAATTCAGCACTGCTTTCAGATTGAAATAGTTCACTGTCCCACATGCTTGCATTGTAAACCCTCATTCAGATTCATCCCACAGAGCTTTCTCTCCCCCTCTTTCTCTCCCCCTCTCGCTGTCTCTCTCTTTCACAGGTACCCAGTTTGAAGGAGGAAAAGTGGATGTGTTCACCATGGTGAAAAATGTGGACTACCCAAGAGACTTTGAGACCCACGGTATTACAGCCGCCATTCATCCTCAACTCCAGGTATACAATGCCCTTGAAACATTAACAACTGGACACTCACTCAGTATGGGATGCACAATAGTTCCTTGCTAAGAAACAGCAAAGCAATCTCTGGGTCAGGATTTGGTATAGCCACACTCCTCCACTCTTTAACTCCTCTGTCTCTCTCCCCCCTCTCTCTCAGGATCGGGACTTCTGCCTCCTCCGCCCCAATGACCCTGTGTTCCAGACTTTCTCTGGAGAGACACTAAAGTACAAAGGGACTGAGCCACTCTATCCATTCTTCATTAACGAATGTGCGTACTATGAGAAGGGCATAGCTCTCTCCCTTGCAAGACAGAGGAGTGTGGGGATACCATCCATCCGATCGGAGAGAGAAGGAGAACAGGGAAAGAGGAAGAGTTCAGCAGAAGAAATGGAGGAGGAAGAAGAAATTAAAGGGGAAATGGAGGAGGAGGGCTATCAGAAGCTAATGGAATATGGAGAGGAGAGTGATTCACTAAATGGACAATACAACTGAGAGCTCATTTCAAGTTCTTGATATGAATAGTGGATAAAAATAAATACAAATATGTAAAATGAGACACGTTGATCAAATGTAATGAACTTCAAATAATAATAAAAAATCCTTTATTGAAATGACAGCATTTGCTGATAAATGCTTATACACACACACCTCAACTTGTGAGGATAACAGCACTGAGCCTTTCTAAAATGATTTATGAGTTGGAGAACACATTGGGAGGGATCTTATATTATTCCTCCATACAGACTCCTTCCAGATCCTTGATATCCTTCCTCTGCGCTTATGGACTGCCGTTTTCAATTCAAGCCACAGGTTTTCAACGGATTTCAAGTCTGGAGACTGAGATGGCCATTGCAAAATGTTGATTTCTGGCCAATTAACCCCACTGACATGAAAATATAATTATTTAGCCAGACATAAGCAGAAAAGAACCCTATACCTACTGAAAAATATGGTGGTGAATCTTTGATGCTATGAGGCTATATTGCTTCCACTGGTCCTGAGGCCCTTGTTTAGGTCAACGGCATCATGAACTTGGCACCAATAGACATGGCAGCTCTGCTTCTAGCTCCTAAGCAACTTTGCAGTATTTTTTTATGTGTACTTTCTTACATCTCTAGCCTAGAGCGTTTTCTGTGTTATTACATACAGCCGGAAATAACTTTTGTATATCAGAGCGTCGGTAACTCACCAGAATTCCGACCAGAAAAACGACTTTGCCGAATTGGATCCTTTGTTCGTACCCCCCAAGGCAAATTAACTTATCCCAGAGGCTGGTCCAAGACGCCGCTGGAGGAGCAGAGGTATTCGGAGTGGACTTCTAGTCCTACTCAGGAGGTGCACACCATCCACTGCTTCTGAGTATATTACTTGCTAAAGTTCAGTCCCTGGACAATATAGTAGACGAGCTCGGGGGGAGGACCTCCTTCCTGAGAGACATCAGGGACTGTAACATACTCTGTTCCACCGAATCATGGCGCTCTCCGGATATACTGTCCCCGTCCATACAGCCAGCTGGGTTCTCAGTACATCCCGCAGGCAGGAATAAAGAACTCTCCAGGAAGAAGGAAGGCGGAGGTGTATGTTTCATGATTAACTACTCATGGTGTGGCGTACAGGAACTCAAGTCCTTTTGTTCACCTGACCTAGAATACCTCACAATCAAATGCCGACTGCATTAACTCCTGTGCAAAGGTCTATTCAACGCTGGTCTGACCAATCGGAAGCCATGTTCAAGATTATTTTGATCACGCGGACTGGGATATGTTCCGGGTTGCCTCTAAGAATAACATTGACATATACACTGACACAGTGACTAAGTTCATTAGGAAGTGTATAGGGGATGTTGTTCGCAACATGACTATTTAAACCTACCCAAAACAAAAACCGTGAATAGATGGCAGCATTTGTACAAAACTGAAAGGGCAAACCACCACATTTAACCACGGCAAGGTGACTGGGAATATGGTTGAATACAAATAGTGCAGTTTTGCCCTCCGTAAGGCGATCAAACAGTACATAGTAAAAGTGGAGTCGCAATTCAATGGCTCAGACACGAGACATATGTGGCAGGGACTCCAGACAATCGTGGATTACAAAGGGAAAACCAGCCACGTCGTGGACACCGACGTCTTGCGCCCCGACAAGCTAAACACCTCTTGAGAATAACACAGAGCCACTGACGCGGGCCGCTCTCGAGGACTGTGGGCTCTTGTTCTCCATGGCAGACGAAATACATTTAACCCTCGCAAGGCTGACGGCCCAGGCGGCATCCTAGCCGTGTCCTCTGTGCATGCTGGAGTGTTTATGGACATTTTCAATCTCTTCTTATCCCAGTCTGCTCTCCCCATCTGCTTCAAGATGTCCACCATTGTTCCTGTACCCAAGAAAGCAAAGGTAACTGAACTAAATTACTATAGCCCTGTAGCACTCACTTCTGTCATCACACTGCCCTATCCCATCTGGACAAGAGGAATACCTATGTAAGAATGCTGTTCATTGACTACAGCTCATTCTTCAATACCATAGTACCCTTACCCTCTGAGCTCATCATTACATTTGGGGCACTGGGTCTGAACCACACCTTGTGAAAATGGGTCCTGGACTTCCTGACGCGCCGTCCCCAGGTGGTGAACACCGACACTACGCTGATCCTCAACACAGCGGCCCCACAAGAGTGTGTACTTCCTGTCTCCGTCCTGTACTTCCTGTTCACCCATGATTGCGTGGCACTCCAACTCAATCATCAAGATTGCAGATGACACAACAGTAGTAGGCCTGATTACCAACAATGACGAGACAGCCTACAGGGAGGAGGTTAGGGCCCTGGCAGAGTGGTGCCAGGAAAATAACCTCTCCTTAACGTCAACAAAACAATGAAACAGTTTGTGGACTTCAGCAGAGGGAGCATGACAGACCGCAGTGGAGAAGGTGAAAAGCTTCAAGTTCCTCGGCGTACACATCACTGACAATCTGAAATGGTCCACCCACATAGACAGTGTGGTGAAGAAGGCACAACAGTGTCTCTTCAACCTCAGGAGGCTGAAGAAATTCAGCTTTGCCCCTAAGACCCTCACAAACTTTTACAGATGCACCATTGAGAGCATCCTGCCGGGCTGTATCACCGCCTGCTACGGCAACTGCACCGCACACAACCGCAGGGCTCTCCAGAGGGTGGTGCTGTCAGCCCAACGCATCACCGGGGGCACACTGCCTACCCTCCAGGACACCTACAGAACTCAAAGTCACAGGAAAGCCAAAAAGATCATCAAGGACATCAACCATCCGAGCCACAGCCTGCAATCTCGCTTTCTGGATGATAGCGGGGTTCACTACAGCTGCATAAAATCTGGGACCGAGAGTCTGAAAAATGTCAAGGCCATCAGACTGTTGAATTAGCCATCACTAGCCGGCCTCCACCCAGTACCCTGCCCTGAACTTAATCACTGTCACTAGCCGGCTACCACCTGGTTACTCAACCCTGCACATTAGAGGCTGCTACCCCATCTACATAGTCATAGTCACTGGTCACTTTAATAATGGAACACTGGTCACTTTAATAATGTTTACATACTGTTTTACTCATTTCATATGTATATACCATATTCTAGTCAATGGCATCCTATTCAACTATTCTATACTATTATATATTATTCTGACATTTCACATTCTTAAAGAGACATGTCATGCGTTGTCTGGGCTGTGTGCTCAGGGTCGTTGTCCTGTTGGAAGGTGAAGCTTCACCCCAGTCAGGTCCTGAGCTCTCTGGAGTAGGTTTTCATCAAGGATCTTTCTGTATTTTTCTCTGTTCATCTTTCCCTCAATCCTGAATAGTCTCCCTGTCCTTGCCGCTGAAAAACATCCCCACAGCATGATGCTGCCACCACCATGCTTCACTGTAGGGATGGTGCTAGGTTTCCTCCAGATGTGACGCTTGGCTTTCAGGCCAAAGAGTTCAATCTTCGTTTCATCAGACCAGGGAATCTTGTTTCTCGTGGTCTGAGAGTCTTTAGGTGCCTTTTGGCAAACTCTAAGCATGCTGTCATGTGCATTTTACTGACGAGTGGCTGCCGTCTGGCCACTCTACCTAAAAGGCCTGATTGGTGGAGTGCTGCAGAGATGATGGTCTTCTGAAAGGTTATCCCATCTCCAGAGAGGAACTCTAGAGCTCTGTCAGAGTGACCATCGGTTCTTGGTCACATCCCTGACCAAGGCCCCTCTCACCTGATTCCCTAGTTTGGCCGAGCGGCCAGCTCTAGGAATAGTCTTGGTGTTTCCAAACTTCTACCATTTAAGAATGACGGAGACCACTGGGGAGCTTCAATGCTGCAGAATTATTTTGGTACCCTTCCCCAGATCTGTGCCTCGATACAATCCTATCTTGGAGCACTCCGGACATCGTCGCCGAAGGAACCAGATCGTTCCTTGTAGATCGTCGTAGGGGACTCCGGACCGTGGATCGTCGCCGGAGGCTACAGACCGTGGATCGTCACCGGAAGCTCCGGACATACCTGTTTATATAAGGTCCCTGTCACGCCCTGACCTTACCGGTCCTACGCATCAGGCCTCAAGTGCGCCTCCAACGAGCTGGAGGCTCTGGACTGCCGACCGTCGCTGGAGGCTCTGGACTGCCGACCGTCGCTGGAGGCTCTGGACTGCCGACCGTCGCTGGAGGCTCTGGGCTGCCGACCGTCGCTGGAGGCTCCGGACTGCCGACCGTCGCTGGAGGCTCCGGACTGCCGACCGTCGCTGGAGGCTCCGGACTGCAGACCTTCTCAGGAGGTTCCATACTGCGGACCGTCTCAGGAGGTTACGGACTGCGGGCCGTCTCAGGAGGTTCCGGACTGCGGGCCGTCGTTGGAGGTTCCGGACTGCGGGCCGTCGTTGGAGGTTCCGGACTGCGGGCCGTCGTTGGAGGTTCCGGACTGCGGGCCGTCGTTGGAGGTTCCGGACTGCGGGCCGTCGTTGGAGGTTCCGGACTGCGGGCCGTCGTTGGAGGTTCCGGACTGCGGGCCGTCGTTGGAGGTTCCGGACTGCGGGCCGTCGTTGGAGGTCCCGGACTGCGGGCCGTCGTTGGAGGTTCCGGACTGCGGGCCGTCGTTGGAGGTTCCGGACTGTGGACCGTCGTTGGAGGTTCCGGACTGTGAAACGTCGCCGGAAGCTCTGGACTGGGAACTGTCGCCGGAGGCTCTGGACTGGGAACTGTCGCCGGAAGCTCTAGACTGTGGAGGCGCACTAGAGGCCTGATGTGTGGGACCGGTAAGGTCAGGGCGTGACAGGGACCTTATATAAACAGGTATGTGACTTTCCAAATCATGTCCAATCAATTGAATTACCACAGATGGACTCCAATCAACTTGTAGAAATATCTCAAGGATGATCAATGGAAACAGGGTGCTAATAAGCTCAATTTAGAGTCTCATAGCAAAGGGTCTGAATACTTATGTAAATAAGGTATTTCTGTTTTTTATTTTTAATACATTTGCAAAAAATATATTTTAAATACTGTTTTCGCTTTGTCATTATGGAGTGTTGTTTGGAGATATTATTTGTAGAAAATATTTTATTTAATCCATTTTAGAATTAGGCTGTAACGTAACAAAATGTGGAAAAAGTCAAGGGGTCTGAATACTTTCCAAAGGCACTGTATTTGACAAATTGATGCAGAAACCATAAAGTCATTGGATGACAAAGCTATCTTCTGTCACACCCTGATCTGTTTCACCTGTGATTGTCTACAACCCCTCCAGGTGTTGCTTATTTTCCCCAGTGTATTTATCCCTGTGTTTCCTGTCTGTCTGTGCCAGTTCGTCTTGTATGTTTAGTCAAGTCAACCAGCGTGTTTTTCCCGTACTCCTTTTGCTATTCTCCTTTTTCTAGTCTTCCCGGTTTTGACCCTTGCCTGTTTCTGGACTCTGTACCCGCCTGCCTGAACATTCTGCCTGCCTTGACCACTGATCTGGTTTTTACCTTTTGCCTGTCCACGACCATTCTCTTGTCTACCCCTTTGGATTATTAAACATTGTAAGACTACAACCATCTGCCTCCTGTGTCTGCATCTGGGTCTTGTCTTGTGTCTTTATATCTTCCTGCCCTTGGTGACACTGTGGCCCAATGTAGGCACGGTGAGACCACCAGAACACATCAAGGTAAGTAGAAAAAGAAAGATGGACCTCTTGGAAGTACTTAGGAAGAAAATAATAATGCGCACCAACGAAAAGTCTAGAGAGGACTCCAGCGAAGATGAACAAGTGGAACCAGAATGAAGCAGAAGACTAAGTGTGGGAAACAAGAATGTAGCCAGGAGCACTCGAGCAGTTGAGTTGGGATGGATCCATAACGGACAAACAGGTTAGGACCAGAAGTGGTGGAGGAATCACGATGGGGTTTAAAAATTGGTAAAAGCCATTCCACTAAAGGGCCAGAAAGCGATTTCTCCTTCAAAGTCTGGGACGTCAAAGAAAAGAGATGCCTCTTGGCAACTGAGGAAATAGATAAATACTATAACACATCTGATGACAGTGAGGAATCAAGGTTGTTTGGAGGCAGAGGAGTATGGGAAAGAGGAGAATTCTGCAGGTGAATAGGACCCTTCTGTAGAAGAGGCATCTGTGGATGAAGAAGAGCATTCCGCAAGTGGAGAGGAAGCTTCTGCAAATGAAGAGGTTAATGTGGGTGGAGAGGAGGCTTCTGCAGGTCCCATATCTTCTGAATCATATGTAGTATCTGATGATGATGGTGCAGATGATGAGGTACAATTTGGCCCTGTAACTGATGGTGATTACACCTCCAAAACCACTGTTAACACAAGTAACAATTGTCCTCCAGACATTCCCAGGTACTCACTAGTGCGGGACCAAGACTCAGTACCTGTGCAATCACTCGTGTCTCCAGAAATTACAGTGAAGAGTCAGAAATGGAAACTATTGTGGCAGACCAGGGGGTTTCGTCAAAAACGTTTACACAGATCAGACAGAGTAGGATTAGCTCGGTTTCAAGGGTGTTTATTTAAATAACAAACAAAAAGAAAAGGTCTCCCCTATGAGACCCTCTCCGGGAGACTGCCTTCTGGGTTCTGGGTCTTGCTGTATCCTGTGGGGAACAAAAACTCGACGGGCCAGAGAGCCCTGGCACATCCAGCAGAGGGAGCCTCCTGATGTAGGACTCCGTCTGTCACCAGGCATCGAAAAGTCTCCCCCTGGTGGCTGACCTGCTGCACACCACACTATGGGAAGGCCTACATCCCAGTGTTAAAGAGAAACAACCTGAAACCGTAGTTCTGAAATTACGAATGGTCAACATACTGAAAGACAAACTTCATGAATTCCAAAATCCAAACCTAGTGAACAGTCTTCTAGCGGTGAGGTTTATTGACGAGAGCGGAGTGGATACATCAGGTATCACCAGAGATGCATTTGCAGCCTTCTGGGAAACTTTTTCCCAAAACTGTTCAGAGGGCTAGATAGATAACATTCCATTGCTGTGTCCTGACTATGGACGTGAGCAGTGGGAAGCTGTTGGCTGCATACTAGTTAAAGGATGCCTTGAATTCAGCTACTTCCCCATTAATCTGTCTATGTCCTTCATGGTAGCTCACATACACGGAGAAGCTCATTTAACCCCAGAGATAATGATGGAGTCCCCCCATAACATCCTTTCATCCCTACATACAATCATACAACCTGAAGAGTAACAATACACCTCTTGAGTTGTTATGGCTTTCAAAACCTTAATGCTCTTTTTCAATTGGTGCATCACTCAATTTGAGAGAGACCTTTTCTGCAGCTGGGTGTGACGAAGATTAACAGCCAGATGTTCTTTCGAGAATGGGCAGCCATTCCATCCCAACTGAGTGAAACATGAAATAAGCCATGGTCTAGGTGGCGCTTAAGCAGCTGATCCAAGAACCCAGGTATGCTGTTGGACATGATGGCCACCACAGCCCGACCCACCATGAAGACCGCTCCTGCAAGTGTAGCTGACATAAAACACATGTATGCAGTGCAAAAGCCCACCAACAAGAACATGGTCGACTTACTCTCTGCCAACGTAAAAGATGCAGCTCAAAATCACTTAATGCAGTTCAGGAAGTTGTTGGTCAAATCACTGGACAGTGAGAGGATGACAAACATTTTGCAATTTGTCACTGGCTCAGATGTGGTGTGTGTCAACAAGTTGAATTCACAGACCTGAAGGGACTTCAAAGATGCCCTGTGGCCCATATCTGTGGGCCACTCCTGCAAGTGCCAAGTACCTATATAAACTACACAGCGCTCCACCGTGAGTTCTGCAACGTCCTTGGTGGACAATGCCTGGCACTAAACATTCTGTAGGCGTAATGACTTGACATTGCTCTCCCACAGGCATAGCAACACGCCCTACATGTGGGCTATTTCCTTTTTGGTGAGACTTTATGCTAACATTTTGATAATTTAACTGACTGGCACTTCCTATTCCTATATGAATGCACATTAACTATATGAATGCACATTAGCTGACTGGCGCTTCCTCTTCCTATATGAATGCACATTAACCAAATGTTAAGTTACAGGACAAACTATTAAAATCCAGGTTTCGAGCACTGTCAATGTTGAAAGATTGTGCGTCTGAATATGCCAGTATAGTTAGGAGGTACTCACTTTTTATAATTAATTTAATAATAACCTCTATGTGCAGTGGACATTCTTTTTATAAATTTATGCAAGGATGTGAACTGGGATCCTCATCTCTCCCAAGTGGACATTCTCTCTTTCTCCCCTGACCCATCTGTCTATCGCCTCCTTTGAATTCCATGCTGTCACAGTTACCAGCCCTTTCAAGCTTAACATCCTTATCATTTATCGCCCTCCAGGTTCCCTTGGAGAGTTCATCAATGAGCTTGACGCCCTGATAAGTTCCTTTCCTGAGGATGGCTCACCTCTCACAGTTCTGGGTGACTTTAACCTCCCCACGTCTACCTTTGACTCATTCCTCTCTGCCTCCTTCTTTCCACTCCTCTCCTCTTTTGACCTCACCCTCTCACCTTCCCCCCCTACTCACAAGGCAGGCAATACGCTTGACCTCATCTTTACTAGATGCTGTTCTTCCACTAATCTCATTGCAACTCCCCTCCAAGTCTCCGACCACTACCTTGTATCCTTTTCCCTCTCGCTCTCATCCAACACTTCCCACACTGCCCCTACTCGGATGGTATCGCGCCGTCCCAACCTTCGCTCTCTCTCCCCCGCTACTCTCTCCTCTTCCATCCTATCATCTCTTCCCTCTGCTCAAACCTTCTCCAACCTATCTCCTGATTCTGCCTCCTCAACCCTCCTCTCCTCCCTTTCTGCATCCTTTGACTCTCTATGTCCCCTATCCTCCAGGCCGGCTCGGTCCTCCCCTCCTGCTCCGTGGCTCGACGACTCATTGCGAGCTCACAGAACAGGGCTCCGGGCAGCCGAGCGGAAATGGAGGAAAACTCGCCTCCCTGCGGACCTGGCATCCTTTCACTCCCTCCTCTCTACATTCTCCTCTTCTGTCTCTGCTGCTAAAGCCAATTTCTACCACTCTAAATTCCAAGCATCTGCCTCTAACCCTAGGAAGCTCTTTGCCACCTTCTCCTCCCTCCTGAATCCTCCTCCCCCTCCTCCCCCCTCCTCCCTCTCTGCTGATGACTTCGTCAACCATTTTGAAAAGAAGGTCGACGACATCCGATCCTCGTTTGCTAAGTCAAACGACACCGCTGGTTCTGCTCACACTGCCCTACCCTGTGCTTTGACCTCTTTCTCCCCTCTCTCTCCAGATGAAATCTCGCGTCTTGTGACGGCCGGCCGCCCAACAACCTGCCCGCTTGACCCTATCCCCTCCTCTCTTCTCCAGACCATTTCCGGAGACCTTCTCCCTTACCTCACCTCGCTCATCAACTCATCCTTGACCGCTGGCTACGTCCCTTCCATCTTCAAGAGAGCGAGAGTTGCACCCCTTCTGAAAAAACCTACACTCGATCCCTCCGATGTCAACAACTACAGACCAGTATCCCTTCTTTCTTTTCTCTCCAAAACTCTTGAACGTGCCGTCCTTGGCCAGCTCTCCTGCTATCTCTCTCAGAATGACCTTCTTGATCCAAATCAGTCAGGTTTCAAGACTAGTCATTCAACTGAGACTGCTCTTCTCTGTGTCACGGAGGCGCTCCGCACTGCTAAAGCTAACTCTCTCTCCTCTGCTCTCATCCTTCTAGACCTATCGGCTGCCTTTGATACTGTGAACCATCAGATCCTCCTCTCCACCCTCTCCGAGCTGGGCATCTCCGGCGCGGCCCACGCTTGGATTGCGTCCTACCTGACAGGTCGCTCCTACCAGGTGGCGTGGCGAGAATCTGTCTCCGCACCACGTGCTCTCACCACTGGTGTCCCCCAGGGCTCTGTTCTAGGCCCTCTCCTATTCTCGCTATACACCAAGTCACTTGGCTCTGTCATATCCTCACATGGTCTCTCCTATCATTGCTATGCAGACGACACACAATTAATCTTCTCCTTTCCCCCCTCTGATAACCAGGTGGTGAATCGCATCTCTGCATGTCTGGCAGACATATCAGTGTGGATGACGGATCACCACCTCAAGCTGAACCTCGGCAAGACGGAGCTGCTCTTCCTCCCGGGGAAGGACTGCCCGTTCTATGATCTCGCCATCACGGTTGACAACTCCATTGTGTCCTCCTCCCAGAGTGCTAAGAACCTTGGCGTGATCCTGGACAACACCCTGTCGTTCTCAACTAACATCAAGGCGGTGACCCGTTCCTGTAGGTTCATGCTCTACAACATTCGCAGAGTACGACCCTGCCTCACGCAGGAAGCGGCGCAGGTCCTAATCCAGGCACTTGTCATCTCCCGTCTGGATTACTGCAACTCGCTGTTGGCTGGGCTCCCTGCCTGTGCCATTAAACCCCTACAACTCATCCAGAACGCCGCAGCCCGTCTGGTGTTCAACTTTCCCAAGTTCTCTCACGTCACCCCGCTCCTCCGCTCTCTCCACTGGCTTCCAGTTGAAGCTCGCATCCGCTACAAGACCATGGTGCTTGCCTACGGAGCTGTGAGGGGAACGGCACCTCCGTACCTTCAGGCTCTGATCAGGCCCTACACCCAAACAAGGGCACTGCGTTCATCCACCTCTGGCCTGCTCGCCTCCCTACCTCTGAGGAAGTACAGTTCCCGCTCAGCCCAGTCAAAACTGTTTGCTGCTCTGGCACCCCAATGGTGGAACAAACTCCCTCACGACGCCAGGTCAGCGGAGTCAATCACCACCTTCCGGAGACACCTGAAACCCCACCTCTTTAAGGAATACCTAGGATAGGATAAAGTAATCCTTCTAACCCCCCCCCTTAAAAGAGTTAGATGCACTATTGTAAAGTGGTTGTTCCACTGGATATCATAAGGTGAATGCACCAATTTGTAAGTCGCTCTGGATAAGAGCGCCTGCTAAATGACTTAAATGTAAATGTAAATGTAAAGACATGTTTGTTCCAACACTTTTATGAAGTTGTGTTTTTGCTAGTGTCTGTTGTCATTGCAGTCTCAAACAGTTAACAGAGGTAACTCCATTGGTGGTGCATTGGATGTTCTTGGCATATGAGGACGGAGAGATTTATATTCTGACACTTTAATAAAGGTGTGTTTTTGCTATTGTCTGTTGTCATTGCAGTTTTAACAAGCAAACCATGTGGCTGTAATTTGATGTAGGCTATTACTCTAATCTCACGTTATTATCAGGTAACAGCTATTTTACACCGCTGTATCTCAGAAATTTGATAAGATGTGATTTGAAAGAGGCTAGTGCACACATAGAATCAATGGCAGTTTAAGTTTATTTGTTAAGCTTTTGGTCTAAAAGACCTCATTAGAACATACAGCGTACGTACAGCACACCGCCACTTTCCCGGGACTCTATAACACCCGCGGCTATTTTCTTTGTGTGTTTGGGATCAGTTTGAATGTGATATCTTACTATATGCTATTAGTTCAGTAAACAGGAATGGGTTATTCCTTTTCGGTAGTTTATTCCATCAGTGCACTGGGCGTGACCTACAGGGTGCCATTATATTCCTGCAGATGGCAGTATTGTCTCAAGACCTGAAGGAGTGACTCCATACTGCTTTCTGAAGGAAGCTAACGAGATTCCAACATAGCAAAGTACTCTATTACATTTAAGTTGGGACCAGCACACCGTCCAGTAGGATAGTGTCACAAGGCTACATAGTCAAAGACTTACATTTGACCACTGCTGGGGGGAATACACAGCCATCCTTGATTGCGAGCTAGAATGAAATGTTGAATGAAATATGTGAGACACAAGAGGTAAACAATGGTTTTCCATCAATAGAATCAATGTAGGGAGGTCACATGATATCAAAAGGGAATCGCTTAGACCACACTTACCGGTAGGACTAGTTATCTTGTGCTCTGGCAGAGAAGTAGCCTATGTGAGCGCTTTTACCGTAGCCTAAACATACAGTTAAAGTATCCATCACCAACAAATGAATGAACTTCCGAGATAATAGGCTGGTTTTTGCTGATATTGAACAACATGCGTAACTTTTTTTTGTAAGATTTTAGTAACAATATTTTTTTAACAATACAAAACGTACGCATATGCAAACAACATACAGATACACACAAACATCCATAACATCACCCATGCCTAGACCCACTTGCTCATACTCCAGCGCTTTTCACTTTTAAAACCTGCACACATTATCCAGACTGTTAGCAGTTGATGTTATTCAGTGGAAGAAAAATAGGTTTCTTCAAAGAGAACAAAACATAGTAGTTATGCTGGGAAGTAGATGGTCGATGTTCATTCTTCCCTGTCCTCAATGATTCTCCACAGAACAAAGCGACAGGATGTAATTTATAACCCAACCCTAGCCTGTGGTTGACCAATTAGAATTCCATACAGTAAAATGTCAGGCTCAATATATAGACCATTCGAACCAATGAGAACTTGAGTGAGTCCAGGACTGAAACCCCTACACAGATTCTAAACAGATGTTGAACTGAAAAACAACTATTTCCATTGATCATTAATTTCCTATTGACCTCTAGTCTTCTGTGTTGTGTTTAAAATATTCTTACAAGACTGTGCCACTACCAGTTGGGGAGAGGAAATCACGTGCAACCACCTCTAGCGATACGAAAAGTACAGTTGAAGTCGGAAGTTTACATACACTTAGGTTGGAGTCATTAAAACTTGTTTTTCAACCACTCCACAAATTTCTTGTTAACAAACCATAGTTTTGGCAAGTCGGTTAGGACATCAACTTTGTGCATGTGTCACGCCCTGGCCTTAGTATTCTTTGTTTTCTTTATGTTTTTTAGTTAGGTCAGGGTGTGACATGGGGAATGTATGTGTTTTTGGAGTGTCTATGTGTAGTGTTTGTGTCAGCACTATTGGTTGATATAGCTTCACGGTCGTCAGTTTGTTATTTTGTTAGTTGTGTCTAGTGTTTGTTTCGTGTGTTTTTTCTCTCTTCAAATAAAAGAAGATGTATTTTGCACACGCCGCGCCTTGGTCCTCTCTCTCACCCATAGACGATCGTGACAGCATGACACAAGTAATTTTTCCAACAATTGTTTACAGACAGATTATTTCCCTTATAATTCACTGTATCACAATTCCAATGAGTCAGAAGTTTACATACACTAAGTTGACTATGCCTTTAAACAGCTTGGAAAATTCCAGAAAATGATGTCATGGCTTTAGAAGCTTCTGTTACGCTAACTGACATCATTTGAGTCAATTGGAGGTGTACCTGTGGATGTATTTCAAGAACTACCTTCAAACTCTTTGCTTGGGAAAATCTAAATAAATCAGCCAAGACCCCCAAAAAATTGTAGAGCTCCACAAGTCTGTTTCATCCTTGGGAGCAATTTCCAAGCACCTGAAGGTACCACGTTCATCTGTACAAACAATAGTGCGCAAGTATAAACACCATGGGACCACGCAGCCATCAAACTGCTCAGGAAGGAGACGCGTTCTGTCTCCTAAAGATGAACGTACTTTGGTGCGAAAAGTACAAATCAATCCCAGAATAACAGCAAAGAACCTTGTGAAGATGCTGGAAGAAACAGGTACAAAAGTATCTATATCCATAGTAAAACAAGTCCTATATCGACATAACCTGAAAGGTCGCTCAGCAAGGAAGAAGCCACTGCTCCAAAACCGCCATAAAAAAAGCCAAACTACATTTTGCAACTGCACATGGGGACAAAGATCATACTTTTTGCAGAAATGTCCTGATGAAACAAAAATAGAACTGTTTGGCCAACATGACTATCGTTATGTTTGAAGGAAAAAGGGGGAGGCTTGCAAGCCGAAGAACACCATCCCAACCGTGAAGCACTGGGGTGGCAGCATCATGTTGTGGGGGTGCTTTGCTGCAGGAGGGACTGGTGCACTTCACAAAATAGATGGCATCATCAGGCAGGACAATTATGTGGATATACTGAAGCAACATCTCAAGACATCAGTCAGGAAGTTAAAGCTTGGTCGCAAATGGGTCTTCCAAATGGATAATGACCCCAAGCATACTTCCAAAGTTGTGGCAAAATTGTGGCTTAAGGACAACAAAGTCAAGGTATTGGAGTGGCCATCACAAAGCCCTGACCTCAATCCTACAGAAAATTTGTGGGCAGAACTGAAAAAGCGTGTGTGAGCAAGGAGGCCTACAAACCTGACTCAGTTACACCAGCTCTGTCAGGAGGAATATTCACCCAACTTATTGTGGGAAGCTTGTGGAAGTTAAACAAGTTAAACAATTTAAAGGCAATGCTACCAAAAACTAATTGAGTGTATGAAAACTTCTGACCCACTGGGAATGTGATGAAAGAAATAAAAGCTGAAATAAATAATTCTCTCTACTATTATTCTGACATTTCACATTCTTAAAATAAAGTGGTGATCCTAACTGACCTATGAAAGGGAATTTTTACTAGGATTAAATGTCAGGAATTGTGAAAAACTGAGTTTAAATGTATTTGGCTAAGGTGTAACTTCTCAAATCAAATCAAATTTATTTATATAGCCTTTCGTACATCAGCTGATATCTCAAAGTGCTGTACAGAAACCCAGCCTAAAACCCCAAACAGCAAGCAATGCAGGTGTAGAAGCATGGTGGCTAGGAAAAACTCCCTAGAAAGGCCAAAACCTAGGAAGAAACCTAGAGAGGAACCAGGCTGAGGGGTGGCCAGTCCTCTTCTGGCTGTGCCGGGTGGAGATTATAACAGAACATGGCCAAGATGTTCAAATGTTCATAAATGACCAGAATGGTCAAATAATAATAATCACAGTAGTTGTCGAGGGTGCAGCAAGTCAGCACCTCAGGAGTAAATGTCAGTTGGCTTTTCATAGCCGATCATTAAGAGTATCTCTACCGCTCCTGCGGTCTCTAGAGAGTTGGAAACAGCAGGTCTGGGACAGGTAGCACGTTATCTAGTCACTTTTACCCCTACCCACATGTACATACTGTATTACTTCAATTACGACAACTATCTTGTACCCCTGCACATTGACTCTGTACTGGTACTCCTTGTATATAGCCACATTATTGTTTTTATTGTGTTACTATTTCCATTTTTATATTTTTTATTTGTCTTACTTGTTATCTCTGCACAGTTGGGAATGGGCTCGTAAGTAAGCATTTCACTGTAAAGTGTCACTGTAAAGTTGTAAACCTGTTGTATTCGCTGCATGTGACCAATAACATTTGATTTGATTTGACCAGCATGCAAAGAGCCTTTTATTACACACCAGCCTTCAAGGCCCCTATTTACATTGACCAGCCTTGCTCGGAGCCTTTAATTATTGTCACGACTTCCGCCGAAGTGTGGCAAGCTGTCCAGATCCTGAGGCAGCAAAGCAGCCTCAAACCATGATGCTCCCTCCACCATACTTTACAGTTGCGATGAGGTTTTGATGTTGGTGTGCTGTGCCTTTTTTCTCCACACATAGTGTTATGTGTTCCTTCCAAACAACTCAACTGTAGTTTAATCTGTCCACAGAACATTTTGCCAGCAGCGCTGTGGAACATCCAGATGCACTTTGCAAACTTCAGAAGTGCAGCAATGTTTTTTTTTGGACAGCAGGGGCTTCTTCCGTGGTGTCCTCCCATGAACACCATTCTTGTTAAGTGTTTTACGTGTCAAAGACTCGGCAACAGAGATGTTAGCATGATCCAGAGATTTCTGGAAGTCTTTAGCTGACACTCTAGGATTCTTCTTTAACCTCATTGAGCCTTCTGCTCTGTGCTCTTGCAGTCATCTTTGCAGGATGGCCACTCCTAGGGAGAGTCGCAACAGTGCTGAATTTTCTCCATTTATAGACAATTTTTCTTTCCGTGGACTGATGCACATCAAGGCTTTTAGAGATACTTTTGTAACCCTTTCCAGCTTTATGCAAGTCAACCATTCTTAACCTTAGGTCTACTGAGATCACTTTTGTTCGAGGCATGGTTCACATCGGGCAATGCTTCTTGTAAATAGCAAATTCAAATTTTGTGTGTGTTTTTTATAGGGCAAGGCAGCTCTAACCAACATCTCCTATCTCGTCTCATTGATTGGACTCCAGGTTAGCTGACTCCTGACTCCAATTAGCTTTTGGAGAAGTCATTAGCCTAGGGTTTCACATACACATTTTTATAACCTACACTGTGAATGTTTAAATGATGTATTCAATATAGACAAGAAAAATACTATTATTTGTTTTTATTAGTTTAAGCACACTATGTTTGTCTATTATTGTAACTTAGATGAAGATCAGATCAAATTTGATGACCAATTTATGCAGAAATCCAGGTAATTCCAAAGGGTTCACATAAGAAGCCTTTTATTATACACTAGCCTGCGAGGCACCTAGTTATCCTTACCAGCCTGTGAGGAGACTTCAATTATACTCAAGCCTGCGAGGCAGCTATTTATCCTTACCAGCCTGTAAGTGCTAGTAAGATGAAAATACACTGAGTATACAAAATAAGAACACATTACATAGACTGACCAGGTGAATTCAGGTTGATGTCACTTTTTAAATCCACTTCAATCAGTGTATATGAAGGGGAGGAGACAGGTTAAAGAAGGATTTATAGACATGGATTGTGTATGTGTGCCATTCAGAGGTTGAATGGGCAAAACAAAAGATTTAAGTGCTTTTGAATGGGGTATGGTAGTAAGTGCAAGGCGCACCGGTTTGTGTCATGAACTGCAATGCTGCTGGGTTTTTCATGCTCAACATTGTATCAAGAATGGTTCAACACCCAAAGGACATCCAGCCAACTTGACACAATTCTGGGAAGCATTGGAGTCAACATGGGCCAGCATCCCTGTGGAATGCTTCCGACACCTTGTAGAGGCCATGTATATTTAAGCAATAAGGCCCTAGGGGGTGTGTTATGTGGCCAATATACGACGGCTAAGGGCTGATCTTAAGCAAGACGCAACACGGAGTGCCTGGACAATACCCTTAGCAGTGGTATATTGGCCATATATCACAAAACCCTGAGGTGCCTTATTGCTATTATAAACTACCAACGTAATTAGAGAAGTAAAAATAACTATTTCGTCATACCTGTAGTATACGGTCTGATATACCACGGCTGTCAGCCAATCAGCATTCAGGGCTCGAACCACCCACTAATGATATATCATCTAGGTAAGATATAGCTCGCTATATTAGCTCATTGCTTCAGAGAAAATAGCTAGCTAAGCAGTTAGTAAAAGTAGTAGCTGTACTTGCTGCATTATGGAGTTAGCTAGATGAAAAACATTAGCTAGCTAAATAGCCAGTCAATATGCAGCTAGCTCACGAGCTAAGTTAGCTCCTTTGAAAATATAACTAAAAAGCAAAGCTGTTTAGCGAATCTAGATGTCAGCCTGTATAATTTGGAAATAGTCTTGCCATTTCAGTGTTTTAGAGAGTTAGCCAGTATAATATGAAAATAGTGATTTATCTTGTGTTATTTTTGACACAATTTGCTTAATTAACTTTTTGATGTGCTAAAGTTAGCTAGCTGTGAGAAATGAGTTAGTCTTTCTCAAGCGTGGCGATGGCACGTTTGTTATTTGAATTTGATTGGCTGATGGGGAAGAATGGGCAGAGTTGCTGAAATATCAGCCTGTGAGGAAGCAGCTCCTCCCAGGCGTCATAGAAGGACCCTAAATCACTTGTGCGCTTGAGACAAACAGGATGGTGCTGTGTTGACCAATAAAAAATGTCCATCTGGCACAAAGATCGGTGACCTAAATATTGACTGGCTTTCACCATGCTGCCCACTCAAGAAAAAGCTTCAAACTGTAACCAATGTCTACAACCTGGTTCAAGTTTTCAGCCAACCTACCAGGGTATTTACAAACAGCACAGGAATGAAATCCACATGTATTGATCACATCTTTACTAATGCTGCAGAAATCTGCTTTAAAGCAGTATCCAAATCTATTGGATGTATGGTAGCCATATCTAGGATAACCAAAGTTCCAAAGGCTGGACCTAATATTAAAGAGGTCTTACAATAGGTTTTGTAGTTATTCCTATGTTGATGATGTAAAGAATATTTGCTGATCTGGTGTGTGTAATGAGTAGCAACCAGACACTGCACGTGACACATTTATGAAATTGCTTACACTATTTACTAATAAGCATGCACCCATTAAGAAAATGACTGTAAAAACTGTTAAATCCCCATGGATTTAAAAATGATATGTTTGAGAGGGATGAGGCAAAAGGAATGGCAAATAGGTCTGGCTGCATAACCAATTGGCAAACCTACTGCAAATTCAGAAATCATGTGACTAAACAGAACAAAAAACTATACTATGAAACAAAGATACATTATAAAAATAATTATAGTAAAAAGCTTTGGAGCACCATAAATGAAATCTGACCAAATTATAAAAGACAAGCATTGTAATTTTGAATTATGTAAAGTGAGTGTGGAAGAGGTGAAAAAAGTATTGTTATCTACAATGACAAGCCACCTGGGTCTGACAACTTGGAGGGAAAATTACTGAGGATGACAGCGAATGATATTACCACTCCAATTTGCCATCTTTTCAATATAAGCGTACAAAAACGTGTGTGCCCTCAGGCCAGGAGGGATTTCAACATGCACAGCACTTACACAAATAACGGATGATTAACTTAGAGAAATTTATAATAAAATAGTTGTGGGAGCTGTTTTGTTAGAATTCAGTGCGGCTTTTGACATTATCGATCATAATATTCTGCTGGGGAAAAAATGGTTTTGTCATGGCCGTCATCTAGGTGGAAATGACCGGACCAAGGTGCAGCATGGTGAGCATACATTTTATTTTATTAGAATGTCGCCAACAAAACAAGAAACAAAGAAACGACCGTGAAGCTTACTAGGGCTATAGTGCCACTAACAAAGTCAACTACCCACAAACACCAAAGGAAAAAAGGCTGCCTAAGTATGATTCCCAATCAGAGACAACGATAGACAGCTGTCCCTGATTGAGAACCATACCCATCCAAAACATAGAAATATAACACATAGAATGCCCACCCTAATCACACCCTGGTCTAACCAAAATAGAGACTAAAACCCTCTCAATGGCCAGGGCGTGACAGGTATGGCTTTACACCCCCTGCTATCTTGTGGATTGAGAGTTTCCTGTCTAACAGAGCACAGGGGGTGTTCTTTAATGGTAGCATCTCCAACATAATCCAGGTAGAATCAGGCTTTCCCCAGGGCAGCTGTTTAGGCACCTTACTTTTTTCAAACTTTACTAATGTCCTGCCACTGGCTCTGTGCAAAGCCTGTATGTCTATGTATGCGGATGACTCAACACTATACACGTCAGCTACTTCAGCGAGTGAAATCACTGCAACACTTAAAGAGCTGCATTCAGTTTCAGAATAGGTAGCAAGAAATATGTTAGTCCTAAATATTTCAAAAACTAAAAACATTGTATTTGGGACAAATCATTCACTAAACCTCAACTAAGTCTTGTAATGAATAATGTAGAAATTGAGCAAGTTGTGGTCAAAACATATTGATGCAACAGTAGATGGGGAGAGGTCTGTCCATAATAAACCGCTACTCTGCCTTCTTAACAACAATATCAACAAGGCAGGTCCTACAGGCCCTAGTTTTTCATACCTGGACTACTGCCCAGTCGTGTGGTCAGGTGCCACAAAGAGGGACTTGAAAAAATTACAACTGGCCCAGAAACGGGCAGCATGGCTGGCCCTTAAAGGTACACATAGAGCATACAATGATGATCATATACATGTCAATCTCTCGTGGCTCAAAGTAGAGGAGAGATTGACTTCATCACTACTTGTTTTTGTAAGAAGTATTGACATGTTGAATGCACCGAACTGACTGTTTAAACAACTAGCACACAGCACAGACACCCATGCATACCCCACAAGACATGCCACCAGAGGTCTCTTCACAGTGCCCAAGTCCAGAACAGACAATGGGAGGCGCACAGTACTACATAGAGCTATGGGTACATGGAACTCTATTCCACATCAAGTAACTTATGCAAGCAATAAAATCAGATTTAAAAAACAGATAAAAATACACCTTATGGAATAGCGAGGACTGTGAAGAGTCACACACACATACAAACACACACAGCATACACACTGTACACACACGTACACCTGGATTGTGTGTTGTAGTAGAGTAATGGCCGGAGGGCACACATTTAACATATTGTGAAATCTGTTGTAAAATGTATTAGAATGTTAAAAAATGTTATTATATTATGTATTACTGGCTTAATTTTTGCTGGACCCCAGAAAGAGTAAATGCTGCCATCTTTATAGATGAAGAAATCCTAAATGTAATCAGCTGTTTATAATAATGTAACTGTAATACGGTTACATTTTTGGGGGGGTCGATTACACTAACAAATTGCTGTAAATTTACAATTTACAAATGGCAGGACTTGGGGTGTCACACTGACTTTGCAACCCTTGAGTGACGGGCAGGTTCTCCACTGCTAGGCAAGGAGAGACATCCACTAGCTTGGCGTTGTGGCACAGTGTGACCGGGTTCAGTGATGCGTTCAGGACTTTCTTTGGGACCCAGCGATCTCCCCACATGGGTGTTAGGTCTTTCCCTAACAGAATGTCCTTAAGGGCTGAGGATGCGGAGGTGGGCCTAACAATGACAGTGCTCCCAGGTGAAACACGAGCACAGTTTGGCAACTTCCCCCATACGAGGTACTCCTTCTGTGAAAGGAGAGTAACAGCTGGCCTAAGCTTTACCGTGCCAATCTTGCTTGTCAACTTGGGGCCTGCCCTGCCTGAGAAACCACTCAGGAGCTTGAGGAACTGCTCACACTCTGGTCAATGTATTTATGCACCAGTACCAGTTAAACGTTGAATGGAATGTTGGACTCAGGCTCTATGTCATGCACAAATCAGTGAAGAGGAAGGGTTGAGACTTAAAGCTGCTGGCGTTCTTCCTTGTTCTCAGCTAGCCCCCAGCAATATGGAACTCGTCAGTTGTGGTGGTCTGACTACAAAGCCCAAATGTAAATATGACCTGGAAATCTAAGTTTATGAATCAAAGTGAAAGCTCAATCAAATGAAAGTGACAGAATAAGATTACTTCCCAAGCAAAGCCAATGTTTTGTCTCCTCAACTATAGAGGGTTGTAGCTCAACCAAAGAAATGAAACATATCCCCATATGTATCGGATTCAAGTCTTTTCTGGGTATTTTACAGCTTTTTCTCTAGCATTATCGAATCCATTTTATTTTCTTAAATATTAACCCAACAAAAAGAAGGGATGTGATTACGAATTGACAAGGCTTTACATCAGTATAACAAATCAATAATTTAATTATTGGGAATTTATTGACGTCCCATAGTAACCAGCTCATGGTGCTGAAAGTAGGCATAATTCATTTCAACAGTCTTCATTTTCATTAGACTTACGAACAACAAAAGGGCTTGTGTTGGAGCCTATTTCTTCCTATTTAAGAAATGAGGTAGGTCTACCTGTTTGACAGACGAAATTAGGCTATGGGCTGCTATATCCATAGATTCAAGACAGTATGACCTTTTATTAAAGAAATTGGCAAACAAAAAGTACATGCCTACCCATTGTATTTGTGCTATTCTACCCCCATTTTGCCATATATAAACCTCTGCATACTCGCACATGCGCGTTGGGCAATCTACCGGAGCGCGAGGACGGGTAGGAGAGCAGTCCTAATGGCGGAGAACGTACGGTCGCCTTTTGACTACCGGGAGCCACCGACCCTCGACAGTGACGGGGATGGGAGCAAGCCGCCACCGCCGCAGCCCCGGGGGTGAGCTAAATAGCTTATTGGGAAATACATTTTTGTTGTGTATCTGGTCACTTGCTAACGTTACTTTGTTCGAAAGTGAAGTAGAACGCAAGCCCTGCCTGAACGTGTGTTTGTTTAGTTCCAGGCTTCCATCCGCGTGATGATTCTGCTGACAAAAATGAAACACAGCAAAAGTGCTTTTTCGCTTCGGAATCACTAACTAGTTTAGTATGTGCAAGCATCCACAATTACGGTCACCCACTTCTCTTAACGCCGATTAAGCCGTATGATTTTGCTCTTTCGTTTGGTAGTTAGCCAGCTGTAATGCGCTGTCTGTTATTTCAATAGCCAGCCAGCCAACTAGCTAGCCATTTTATCTTGTCCGGCCAGCTAACGCGTTACGTTAGTTATATCGGCAGAACAGTAGTCTTCGCTAACTGACTAGCTATCTAGATTTAATTGCATTTAGGATATGCCTTACTTGATTCTGATAACTAACGTTTGCTAACTAGCGAGATACATTATTCATAGATAATTCGTTAATTGTGAATATTTCATTAAAACCACACCTGCATACCAGATGTTTTGGTAGCTAGTTAGATCATCTTTATTCAAACTGATGTTGTTGGGGGGGGAAGCCCCAGTTAAATTCAGGCATCATTTTCACTGTGTTGATGATCTGACTGACTTGTGGTCTACTGTATCAGAGAGAGCGAATGAGGGATACAAAGTTATCTCAGGTGTGTGTGGAGTGGGGCGCATTTTATATAGGTTTGCTATTAGGGTTTGTCAAATGTTTATTTTATAAAGCTATTATTTTGTGTCTTTATCAGATTATTTAGATTATTTATGGATTTGATTCAATTTGTTGATAGTATCAGTATAATTTTAACATCTGTCTATGTCACCCCAATTGTTAATGCCATATCTATTTCACTGCCGTTTTGAATTTAACTTTAGAAACAATATTAGAATAACATTGTTGTGATTAAATTATTCAATACGGTAGTAGAAAATGACTTACTACGAGTGGCTGTAGACCTTTCTTGGGGTTGTTTGATAGCAAGAAATTGCCTATTCAGAATGTGGTAGATGTAAATGCAAGTTATTTTACATGGCCAAAAGTATGTGAACACCCCTTCAAATTAGTGGATTCGGAAATTTCAGCTTCACCTGTTGCTGACAGGTGTATTAAATCGAGCACACAGCCATGCAATCTCCATAGACAAACATTGGCAGTAGAATGGCCGGTACTGAGGAGCTCAGTCACTTTCAATGTGGCACCGTCATAGGATTCCACCTTTCCAACAAGACAGTTAATACAATTTCTGTCCTGCTAGAGCTGCCCCGGTCAACTGTAAGGGCTGTTATTGGGAAGTAGAATGTCTAGGAGCAACAACGGCTCAGCCGTGAAGTGGTAGGCCGCACAAGCTCAGAGTACGGGACCGCTTAAGCATGTAGCGCATAAAAATCATCTGTCCTCGGTTGCAACACTTACTACCGAGTTCCAAACTGCTTCTGGAAGAAACATCAGCACAATAACTTTTCGTTGGGAGTTTCATTAAATGGTTTTCCATGGCCAAGAAGCCGCACACAGGCCTCAGATCACCATGCGCAATGCCATGTGTCGGCTGGAGTGGTGTAAAGCTCGCAGCCATTGGACTCTGGAGCAGTGGAGACGCGTTCTCTGGAGTGATGAATCCCGCTTCACCATCTGGCAGTCCGACGGAAGAATCTGGGTTTGTTCGGATGCCAGGAGAACGCTACCTCTATCTAGAAATGTAATTATTGTCATGCACAACATAAATCTGTCTGCTCTATGCAGTACATTTTTAATCTGAAATGTTCTTAATCTGAAGGGAACCCTAGCCCAAGATGTACTCTTAAGGAGCCTGCCGTTACTCCTTAAGGTCCAAGGACCTTATACGATATCTTCAGAGGTAGACTTTCTCTGGCAGCCAAATACTCAAGCTAAACGTGAATGGATTATAAATTGCGATACAGTTTCTAGAAACATAAAGCCCCTTTTATATCACATCAAAGTAATTTCACAAATGCAAAATATACACTGTTTTATACGGCTTTATCACAGTTGTGTTCAACAGTATGTTTCTGGTGACCTTCTTCCGTTACACACAGGTGTTCGGTGCATGCTACATAGCTAATTAGCACAGGTAGTCCCTCTGTCTTCCATCTGTCTGCCGTCAACACTCGCTGTAATGGCGATATGGCCACGTGGGAACGATAACCCTATAAAGGTGTGTATCAATGCAACCTTTTTATTTATGTATTATTTCTCGCTGATATGAAAGATACGGTCCTTATGCTCCCAAAACCTGTACCGCAAGCGATGCATGTTACTATTCAGACTGAGCGTTTGGGCACTTAACAAAACTCCCACGTACAGAAGACTCCTTTGTCCTATGACTCTTATGTGTAATGGAACTGAGAGTCATGGACAAGGGCTAAAGGAACCCCGCGTGTGTTTTGTAGGCGGGTGTGTGGGAGAAAAAGGAAGGGTACACCTGTGAAGGTGTGTGACCGGGCCTACGTGACCGAGGATGAAGAGGAGGAAAGTCTGTCTGAACACAGCTACAGTCCGGGTAAACACACGCACAGACAGACACCCTATCACGTGCCGTCAGAAAGTATTCACACCCCTGGACTTTTTCTAAATGTTGTATTACAGTATGACTTTGTTACTGGCCTACACACAGTACCCCATAATGTCAAACTGGAATTATGTTTTTGAAGTTTTTACAAACTCATAAAAAAATGTAAAGCTGTATTCAACCCCTATGTTATGACAAGCCTAAATAAGTTCAGGAGTAGAAATTTGCTTAACAAGTCACAAGTTGCAACAATAGTGTTTAACATGATTTTTGAATGACTACCTCATCTCTGTAGCCCACACATAATTCTCTGTAAGGTCCCTTAGTGTTGCAGTGAATTTCAAACACAGATTCAACCAAAAAGACCTGGGAGGTTTTCCAAGGCTTTGCAAAGGAGGGCACCTATTGATAGATGGTTAAAAGAAAGCAGACATTGAATATCCCTTTGAGCATGGTGAAGTTATTAATTAGCATGGTGAAGTTATTAATTACACTTTGGATGGTATCAATACACCCAATCACTACAAAGATACAGGCGTCCTTCCTAACTCAGTTTCCGGAGAGGAAGGAAACCACTCAGGGATTTCACCATCAGGCCATTGGTGGCTTTAAAACAGTTGGTGTTTAATGGCTGTGATGGGAGAAAAACTGAGGATGCATCAACTTTGTAGTTACTCCGCAATACTAACCTAATTGACAGAGTGAATAGAAGGAAGCCTGTACAGAATAAACATATTCCTAAACATGCATCCTGTTTACAACAAGGCTCTACTGTAATACTGCAAAAAATGTGTCAAAGCAATTTAACTTTTTGTCCTGAATACAAAGTGTTTTGTTTGGGGCAAATCCAATACAACACATTACTGAGTACCACTCCCCATATTTTCAAGCATAGTGATGGATACATCACGTTATGGGTATGCTTGTAATCGTTAAGGACTTGGGAGTTTTTCAGGATTAAAACAAACGGAATGGAGCTCAGCACAGACAATATCCTAGAGGAAAACCTGGTTCCTTTCAGCAAGACAATAACCTTAAACATAAGGCCAAATCTACACTGGAGTTTCTTACCAAAAAAGACAGTGAATGTTCCTGAGTGGCACAGTTACAGTTTTGACTTAAATCTACTTGGAAATCTATGGCAAGACCTGAACAATGGTTGTCTA
This sequence comes from Salvelinus alpinus, assembly GCF_045679555.1. Taxonomy (NCBI): domain Eukaryota; kingdom Metazoa; phylum Chordata; class Actinopteri; order Salmoniformes; family Salmonidae; genus Salvelinus; species Salvelinus alpinus. Next base: position 890,812 of record NC_092116.1, read on the forward strand.
GCAATTTTCAACAACCAATTTGACAGAGCTTAAAGAATTTTGAATAGATCAATTGCCAAATGTTGCAAAATCCAGGTGTGGAACGCTCTTAGAGGGGGCTCCCGAGTGGCATAGCGGTGTAAAGCAGTGCATCTCAGTGCAAGAGACGTCACTACAGTCCCTAGTTCGAATCCAGACTGTATCACATCCGGCTGTGATTGGGAGTCCCGTAGGGCGGTGCACAATTGGCCCAGCGTCGGCCGGGTTGGCCGTCATTGTAAAGAACAAATTCTTATTAACTGACTTGCCTAGTTAAATAAAGGTTACATTTAAATAAAAAATAATAATAATTGAGACTTACCCAGAAAGACTCATGGCTGTAATCACTGCCAAAGGTGGTTTTACAAAGTACTGACTCTGCGTGTCAATGCTTAGGTACATTACATATTTCTATATTTCATTTTCAATGAATGTGCAAAAATGTCTTAACATGTTTTCACTTTGTCATTATGGGGTGTTGTGTGTAGATGGGTGAGCAAAAATGTATGTGTAAGTACAGTGCCTTGCAAAAGTATTCATCTCCCGTGGCGTTTTTCATATTTTGTTGCATTACAACCTGTAATTTAAATAGATTTTTTATTTGGATTTCATGTAATGGACATATTATAATATTACATATTATGGGCATGTAATGGAGATATTATAATATTACATATTATGGACATATTGGTGAAATGAAAAAAATAACTTATCTAAAATAAAAAACGGAAAAGTGGTACATGCATGTGTATTCACCCCCTTGGCTATGAAGTCCCTAAATAAGATCCGGTGCAACCTATTACCTTCAGAAGTCACATAATTAGTTAGATTGCACACAGGTGGACTTTATTTAAGTGTCACATGATCTGTCACATGATACACCTGTTCTGAAAGGCCCCAGAGTCTGTAACACCAAGCGGCACCATGAAGACCAAGGAGCTCCAATCATGTCAGGGACAAAGTTGTGGAGAAGTACAGATCAGGGTTGTGTTATAAAAAAATCTCCTAAATGTTGAACATCCCACGGAGCACCATTAAATCCATTATTAACAAATGGATAGAATATGGCACCACAACCTGCCAAGAGAGGGCCACCCACCAAAACTCACGTGCCAGGCAAGGAGGGCATTAATCAGAAAGGCAATAAAGAGACCAAAGATAACCCTGAAGGAGCTGCAAAGCTCCACAGCGAAGATTGGTGTATCTGTCCAAAGGTCCACAGAGCTGGGTTTTACGGAAGAGTGGCCCGAAAAAAGCGATTGCTTAAAGAAAAAGTAAGCAAACACGTTTGGTGTTCGCCAAAAGGCGTTTGGGAGACTCCCCAAACATATGGAAGAAGGTACTCTGGTCAGATGAGACTAAAATTGAGCTTTTTGGCCATCAAGGAAACCACTATTTCTGGCGCAAACCCAACACCACTCATCACCCCGGGAACACTATCCCCACAGTGAAGCATGGTGGTGGCAGCATCATGCTGTGGGGATGTTTTTCATCGGCAAGGACTGGGAAACTGGTCAGTATTGAAGGAAGGATGGATGGTGCTAAATACAGGGAAATTCTTGAGGGAAACCTGTTTCAGTCTTCTCGAGATTTGAGACTGGGACAGAGGTTCACCTACCAGCAGGACAATGACCCTAAGCATACTGCTAAAGCAACACTCGAGTTGTTTAAGGGAAAACATTTAAATGTCTTGGAATGGCTTAGGCAAAGCCCAGACCTCAATCCAATTGAGAATCTGTGGTATGATTTAAAGATTGCTGTACACCAGCGGAACCCATCCAGCTTGAAGGAGCTGGAGCAGTTTTGCCTTGAAGAATGGGCAACAATCCCAGTGGCTAGATGTGCCAAGCTTATAGAGACATACCCCAAGAGACATGCAACTGTAATTGCTGCAAAAGGTGCCTCTGCAAAGTATTGATTTTGGGGGGGGTGAATAGTTATGCACACTGAAGTTTTCTGTTTGTTTGTCTTATTTCTTGTTTGTTTCACAATAAAACATATTTAGCATCTTCTAAGTCAAATGACACAAACCCCCCAAAAATCAATTTTAATTCCAGGTTGTAAGGAAACAAAATAGGATAAATGCCAGGGGGTGAATACTTTCGCAAGGCACTGTATACATTGGGTTAAATGTGTGCTGTTGTTCTTACCTGTGTGTAACTCTCCTAGGTGGTGGGCAGTACCCAGAGGGAGCGGAGGACAGACTGCCTCCACCCGGAAGCCCTTACTACCTTGCTGACCCCTCCCAGCTCTGGTGAGAGAGACAATAGGATTACTCAATTACACTTTAAAAAATGTGTTCTTCTGAAACATACAGCCAATGTCTGATAATGAGAGGTAGAGGATATCATGCTTGATGAGAAATAAATTAAATGTTTCTGGTCTTATCTAGAAATCGCTCAATGAAATATTGATGCAATCACATTGTTTTTGTAGTTGCATTTTTGGTTTTGATTTATTTGATAATAAAAAAAACCCCAGAAACAACCACATGTGGATAATGCATTTAAAATCATGAGTATTACACAGTTTGAAAACCTAATTTTGGTCCTTCTACATATAAAGGCAACATGCAACAATTTCAAAGATTTTACTGAGTTTACAGTTCATATAAGGAAATTACATTTATTAGGCCATAATCTATGGATTTCACATGACTGGGAATACAAATATGCATCTGTTGGTCACAGATATAAAAAATAAAATAAAAGTAGGGGCGTGGATCAGAAAACCGGTCAGTATCTGGTGTGACCACCATTTGCCTCAGTCAGCGCGACACATCTCCTTCGGAAAGTGTTGATCAGGCTGTTGATTGTGGAGTTTTGTTCCACTCCTCTTCAATGACTGCATAGTTGCTGAATATTGGCGTGAACTGCAACACACTGTTTTACATGTCAATCCAGAGCATACCACACATGCTCAATGGGTGACATGTCTGGTGAGTATGCAGGCCATGGAAGAACTGGGACATTTTCAGCTTCCAGGAGTTGTGTACAGATCCTTTCGACACGAGCCATGCATTATCATGCTGAAACATCAGGTGATGGCGGTGGGTGAATGGCGTGACAATGGGCCTCAGGATCTTGTCACTGTATCTCTGTGCATTCAGTTGCCATCAATAAAATGCTATTGTATTCATTGCCCGTAGCTTATGCCTGCACATACTATAACCTCACCGCCACAATGGGGCACTGTGTTCACACTTCTTCAGCGTGCCAGTGGCCATCGAAGGTGAGCATTTGCCCACTGAAGTCGGTTACGACGCTGTACTGCAGTCAGATCAAGATCCTGGTGAGGATGACGAGCACGCAGAAGAGCTTGCCTGAGACGGTTTCTGACAGTTTATGCAGAAATCCTTCGGTTGTGCAAACCCACAGTTTCATCAGCTGTCCGGGTGGCTGGCCTCAGGCGAACCCGCTGGTGAAGAAGCCGGAATTGGAGGTCCTGGGCTGGAGTGGTTACACGTTGTCTGCAGTTGTGAGGCTGGTTGGAGGTACTGCCAAAGTTCTCTACTTCGGCTAATGGTAGAGAAAGGAACATTAAATTCTCTGGTAATAGCGATGGTTGACATTCCTGGAGTCAGCATGCCAATTGCACGCTCTCTCAACTTGAGACATCTTTAACATTGTGTTGTGACACAACTGCATATTTGGCCTTTTATTGTCCCCAGCAGAAGGTACACCTGTGTAATGATCATGCTATTTAATCAGCTACTTCATATGCTAAACCTCAGATAGATGGATTATTTTGGCAAAGGAGAAATTTTCACTAACAGGGATGTATCAAAATTGTGCACAACATTTGAGAGAAGCTTTTTGTGTGTATGGAACGTTTTTGGTGACTTTTTTTTCGGCTTCATGAAACACGGCAACAACACTACATGTTGTGTCTTATAATTTTGTTCAGTACAAATAATTGGTAAAAACATTAACAAACATAAACACATACATAAGTAGGCCTAGGCTACACAGTACACCTAGCCTAGTAGGCATACCTGGGTTACACATAACCAGGGGTTGGTTTTTAGGAACAGAACCGGGAACGAAAGTGAACTGTTATTTTAAAAGCATGGGAACTGGTTAATAACGTTATTTTACGTTTAGGGACTCTTTTTTTTCAGTCCCACAAAAAAACATTACAAGGCACCTATGCAAAGCCCTCAATCTGTCACACAAACGTATTCCAGTGTCTGCCTGCCAGCTGAAAATCTTTCTGTCCGTGTAGGCTACCTGCTCCTCCCACCTCCGAAGCATAGGCTACTGTAGCCTACTGACATTATTCACACTCCTTTACTTTTTCTGCATTTTGTGTTACAGCCTGAATTAAAAAGGGATTAACTCTGCAAAATGTAATTTTTTGGCCACCCAACCAAATTCACATAGAAATGTGAGTAAAAGATCTGTTGTTCTCATTGATAGCAGGTCTAAGATGCTGTAGATATTTTCTATGCGCGCTATTTCTAGGCATCGCGTTGTTACATTTTTGCATCTTTTACTTTCGGTTTTGTACACCAGCTTCAATAATATATCCAATATTTTTGCTTATTGAAAGATTATAAAATAGAGCACACAGCCATGCAATCTCCATAGACACACATTTGCAGTAGAATGGCCATACTGAAGAGCTCAGTGACTTTCAATGTGGCACCGTCATAGGATGCCACCTTTCCAACAAGTCAGTTTGCAAAATTTCTGCCCTGCTAGAGCTGCCCCAGTCAACTGTAAGTGCTGTTATTGTGAAGTGGAAATGGCTCGGAGCAACAACGTCTTCAGCCGCGAAGTGGTATGCCACACAAGCTCATAGAACGAGACCGGTGAGTGCTGAAGCGCGTAGCGCGTAAATAATGTTGTTTTCGGTTGCAAAACTCACTACTGAGTTCCACACTGCCTCTGGAAGCAATGTCACCACAAAAACTGTTTGTATGGAGCTTCATGAAATTGTTTTTTTCCATGGCCGAGCATCCGTACACAAGCCTAAGATCATGCGCAATGCCAAGCGTTGGCTGGAGTGGTGTAAAGCTCGCCGCCATTGGACTCTGGAAAGGGTGGAAATTCTCTGGAGTGATGAATTATGCTTCACCATCCAGCAGTCCGACAAACGACTCTGGGTTTGGCTGATGCCAGGAGAACGCTACTTGTCCGAATGTATAGTGCCATATGTAAAGTTTGGTGGAGGAGGAATAATGGTCTGGGGCTGTTTGTCTATGGTTCAGGCTAGGCCCCTTCGTTCCAGTGAATGAAAATCTTAACGCCACAGCATACAATGACATTCTACATGATTCTGTGCTTCCAACTTCGTGGCAACAGTTTGGGGAAGGCCCTTTCCTGTTTCAGCATGACACTGCCCTCATGCACATAGCAAGGTCAGTACAGAAATGGTTTGTCGTGATCGGTGTGGAAGATCTTGACTGGCCTGCACAGAGCCCTGACCTCAACCCCTTCAAACACCTATAGATGAATTGGAACGCCGACTGCGAGCCAGGCCTATTTGCCCAACATTTGTGCCTGACCTCACTAATGCTCTTGTGCTTGAATGGAAGCAAGTCCCCGCAGAAATGTTCCAACATCTAGTGGCAAGCCTTCCCAGAAGAGCGGAGGCTGTTATAGCATCAAAGGAGGGACCGGCTCCATATTAATGCCCATGATTTTGGAGTGAGATGTTCGGATAGACTACAGTACTGAGTACAGCACAGGATACACACACGCTAGCCCACACGCTGTACGTTTTAATATTGTTGTATGGTGGTATTGTACATTTTGTGCTGTGGATATGTATTGATGTGGTGCCTTGGCAGCAGCTAATGGGGATCCAAAAAATAGCTTACATCTTTGAATTTTAATTTGGAGCAGATAATTAGGAGTTTTTGGAAATGTGGTCGCATAAACCTGAGGGAGATTTTACATTAAATTCCATGATCAAAGTTTGCATCTGCACAATCCTTCCACTAAATTCGTTTTAGAAAAATGTTCAATGGAAATTGTCACAATTAGTCCTTTTGCATAGCATTGTATGGTTTGTTCAACTTTTGAAATCAATATTTTTTGTTTGGCATACATTTTTTTAAGTAAAAACAACTGAGTCAAAGCGCAAATCCGTTACCGTAGAATAGCCCACACCTCACCAAGACCTTGATCAGTGAAATCCGGTGTGTCAGCGCTAGAATAGAGCAAAAGGCAGCACACCGTGTATCTCTCCGGGACCGGGCTTGGTGACGACCAATCCAATGGTGAGTGGATGGTATGTAACGTTACTGTGTTTCTCCGTACAGCGTGTCGGAGCTGGGTGAGGAGGGGGCGAGTGGGGTCCGGGGGCCAGTGCTCTTCCACCCCCCGCCTAACTGCAGAATCCGAGAGGTGCACTGTGGAAGCCAGGTGCGACTGGTCGTTATAGCGATCCACGACATCGCCAAAGGGGAGGAGATCACGGTGGACTACAGCCTGACGGACTGGGGAGAGAACACCATGGTGATTGACTTGCTGATAACATCACCAGCTTTCCTCATCACAATCCCATTTCGTCCATTCTTAAATATACTTGGGGAATGAGTTGTTAGAGGTCATGACGTCTGACTAACAGCAACCTTATACACATCAAAATTGACGTTGTTCATCTGTAGGCATTACTAGTTGCATTCATGTTGTCTCCTTGTTCTAAGAAAAAACATTGCAATGCCCAGTGTAACTGTTGTGGCACTCAGATAATAATGCTCTGAATCCATATTGAAGCCTGTTGGTTGTGTTATGAATATTCTAGGGATTCCATAGCTCTGTGTCTTCGCGAGGGTTTGACTGCAGCTTTAACCCAGACAATAACATTAAGAAGGTAATCAAAACGGTCGTGACCCTACCTCAAGTTCATTTAATCTATTGGTTACAGAGGGTATTTACAAAGTCTCTTTTGTCTTGTTTTGGGGTTTGTCTCCGAAAAGGAGGAAGAGCCCGGCCCCCACCCTCTGTCTCTCTCTGACTACCTCACCCCCTCCTGGTCCCTCTCCCCTTCCTCCTCCCCGCTCACCCACTCTGAGCCCAGCGACTCGGACCGAGAAGAAGATGAGGAGGAAGACGACGACGATGATGATGACGATGAAGAAGAAGAGATGGAGGAGCTGAGGGGCCGTATGCTCCGTCGCCGAAAGAAGCGCAAGATAGCTGTCACGGTCACCACCAAGAAGAACAGCGCCGCTAACCCTAGGGCGGGACCCGGCCACCCCTGCTCGTTGTCGTCCTCCCAACTGGCCGCCTCCCCGGCCCAGACCCAGTCTCAGCTCGCCACGACCCTGGCGCCCCCCACCACCAATATCAACAACAACATCAACATAAACATTGGTAGCTCCAGTGGGGCTACGGTCAGCCGACGGCAGCACTGTTCCTACTGCGGCCGCCACTACCGTTCGCTGGCGCGCCACCTGGAGAAACACCATGCCAACCAGCCAAAGGTCAGGGCGGCCATGGATCTAGCCACACGCCACACACACTCCTCCTCTACCTCCTCCCATCCTCACTCCTCCTCCACCGCCTCCTCTCATGGCCACACCTTCGCCTCCCCCCAGCCCTCCTCATCCTCCGCTACTGCCCCTCTCCCTCCCCCTCCTTTCTCCAGGGAGAGAGCGAGGGATGCGCCGGCCACTCGAAGTTCCTCGGGGGCGGTCTCCTTTTCGCTCTCACTGTCTGCGCAGTCGGCCGTGGCCAAGAAAGGCTCCAACTTATCGGTGCAGACGCCAAAGCAATGCTTCGCCCCTGCAGTGGCACCGGTTAAAAGTCTGCCCACACCAGCCAGGAGGGGCCGCAGGCCGAAGAGAGCAAAGGAGGAGCAGCAGAAAACAGAGGAGTGCTTCAGAAGCAAGGAGGAAGAGATACCTCCACGTTCTACCCCCGAGCCGGAGGAAGAAGAGCCGGGTGAGGAGCTGGAGCTGTGTGGAGCTGGGGAAGGGGAGAGTCCTGAGAATAAGAGTGCCGAGATGGCTAGGTATGTGATGGATAATATGGTTCTGCTGCATTGGGGAGAAAGTCGGGCCTAACTGAAATGTGAAATATGAAGTTCTGAATCAAAACTGCTTGAGAAATGACAGCATATTCTGCAATTCTATCATTATTATTGTGATAAAGATAAAGTAAAAATATTACTTTTTGACATGTTATTGTTTTTACTTTCTCTCTCTCCCTCTCTCTGCCTCTCTCCTTTTTCTAGCTCTCACAGACATCACATGCCCCCTCTCCTATCCTCCCTCTCCTGCCTGGTGCTCTTCCTCCGCCGGCAGCAGCACTCTTCCTTCTTGTCCCTATCTCGCTCCTCCAGTTCGGCCGAGGCCTGGCGCCTACTTTGCCACTCCAGCCTGGCGCTACTTATCCTCTACAACCGGCACCGTGAGTGCGAAGTGGCCAAGCTCACCACCCAGGACTACCACAACCGCACCACCACACCGAGCCCGACCCAGGCTAACTTGGCCAACGACCCCCCCACTGGCCTAGAGGCCATCCTCTCCCCCTTCGAGCGCCAGGTACTTTGCCACCTCCCCCGGGCAGGTGTGCTGGGTAAGCGGGGGCGTATCCAGCCCCTCATCCTGCCCCCGCACTGCGAGCCCTGCATGGAGCTGCTCCTTCAGACCTCTGCCAATGTGGGCGTGGACCCCCACAGCCCCTACGTCTTCTCCCGGCCCTTCCACTCGCCCGCCACGCCGCTCCGGGGCACCGACCTGCTGCGCAACCTGGCACGTGCCAGCGGCGCCAAGAACCCCGGAGTGCTGACCCAAACGCGAGTGCGCCGGCAGGTGGCCATCCTTACCCAGTTACTGCTCCTGGAGGAAGGTGAGGGGCAAGGCCTGCCGGGCGGGGCGGCTGGCAAGCGCCTGGAAGACTTCCTGCAGCGGGAGTACCACGTAACCCAGAGCTGCACCACGATAGGCCGAGACCCTGCGTTGATGGGACATGTGGGCAGGGTGGTGCTTTATGGGGAGCGGCAGGGCGTGCTGTTCAGAGGGATGAGCCTGCAGCACATTTGTCTGGAGCTGGATGGTAAGGAGACACTGCCGGGAACTCGGCTCTGGTATGACGAAACTAGCACTCACTACTAATTCATGACAGAACGCCATCCCTAAAAAAATTACGTTTCTGTTCATGAAGGGTTTGCACCAGTTACCTTCAGAAGGGAATACAAGATAAAAGTTGCATTTAGGTGTGAACTATTCATCTCCCCAATTTTCTCTCATTGTGATGTTGGAGGAGAGGAGGAAACAAGGAGGTTCTGAGATGGATCAGCAGTAGAGTAATTGATAGCTTTGTTTAACATGAGTATGCTTGTCATGCTCACTAGGGGTATGTTTACTTGTTGTAAGTTGTTAATAAAGCAGTAATACGGGAGGCTTTACACTGAGGGAGGCGACACAAGGGCAATTCTTCTCTCGCTATGACACAGCTGTGAGCAAACTAATCATATCATTTTAAATAGATGGGAGCTCTTAATACTGCACCTTGCGATTCCATTGCCTGCAGTAAAACAATCTGTCCTTATCAGACATTGTTAACGGACTATGTGATATGTTACTGTTTGCTCATTACAAGTGTGTAAATTCCAGAGGAAAACGTTGCCCTGAGTCTCCAAGTCCTTTACATTGTAAACTCAGCAAAAAAATAAATGTCCCTTTTTCAGGACCCTGTCTTTCAAAGATAATTCGTAAAAATCCAAATAACTTCACAGATCTTCATTGTAAAGGGTTTAAACACTGTTTTCCATGCTTGTTCAATGACCCATAAACAATTAATGAACATGCACCTGTGGAACGGTTGTTAAGGCACTAACAGCTTACAGACGGTAGGCAATTAAGGTCACAGTTATGAAAACGTAGGACACTAAAGAGGCCTTTCTACTGACTCTGGAAAAACACCCCAAAAAAGATGCCCAAGGTCCCTGCTCATCTGCATGAACGTGCCTTAGGCAGGCTGCAAGGACGCATGAGGACTGCAGATGTGGCCAGGGCAATAAATTGCAATGTCCGTACTGTGAGACGCCTAAGACGGCGCTACAGGGAGACAGGACGGACAGCTGATCGTCTTCGCAGTGGCAGACCACGTGTAATAACACCTGCACAGATCGGTACATCCGAACATCACACCTGTGGGACAGGTACAGGATGGCAACAACAACTGCCCGAGTTACACCAGGAACGCATAATCCCTCCATCAGTGCTCAGACTGTCCGCAATAGGCTGAGAGAGGCTGGACCCACCATCGCTGGACCAGACAGGACTGGCAAAAAGTGCTCCTCACTGACGAGTCGCGGTTTTGTCTCATCAGGGGTGATGGTCGGATTCGCGTTTATCGTCGAAGCAATGAGCGTTACACCGAGGGCTGTACTCTGGAGCGGGATTGATTTGGAGGTGGAGGGTCCGTCATGGTCTGGGGCGGTGTGTCACAGCATCATCGAACTGAGCTTGTTATCATTGCAGGCAATCTCAACGCTGTGTGTTACAGGGAAGACTTCCTCCTCCCTCATGTGGTACCCTTCCTGCAGGCTCATCCTGATATTACCCTCTTGCATGTCAATACCACCAGCCACACTGCTCGTTCTTTGCGTGATTTCCTGCAAGACAGGAATGTCAGTGTTCTGCCATGGCCAGCGAAGAGCCCGGATCTCAATCCCATTGAGCACGTCTGGGACCTGTTGGATCGGAGGGTGAGGGCTAGGGCCGTTCCCCCCAGAAATGTCTGGGAACTTGCAGGTGTCTTTGTGGAAGAGTGGGGTGACATCTCACAGCAATAACTGGAAAATCTGGTGCAGTCCATGAGGAAGAGATGCACTGCAGTACTTAATGCAGCTAGTGGCCACACCAGATTCTGACTGTTACTTTTGATTTTGACCCTCCCTTATTTCAGGAACACATTATTCAATTTATGTTAGTCACATGTCTGTGGAACTTGTAAAGTTTATGTCTCAGTTGTTGACTCTTGCTATGAAAATGAACGCAGTTGACAGTGAGGACATTTCTTTTTTTGCTGAGTTTGAAAGGCAGGTGTTGGTGAATGAACAAAGCATGTTGTATGTTATATTCCTGTTGACATATGTGCCCTCTCCCTCTTCTATCCCTATTCAACAGTGATGGTGGGTAACTCTGCAGACTCCTTCTCAGTTGACTCCGACGGGGAGGCAGAGAAGATGGAGGTGGTGAAGAAGCGACCAGGTCGACCCCCCCGCAAGAAAAAAGGACCCCCTCCCTCTGTCAACCCTCCGCTCCCTGGTGCCCACAAAAGGAGAAGCATCCAGCCCAAGTCCGGTATGTACCATTGTATTTCTCGGCCTACCCAATGCTTGATATATTAATGCATATTTTGGTGAATTGTTTTGAACAAAAGCCTATTTTTGTGAGCCACTGTGTGCTAGCGTCAGACAAATTTGATCAACAAGGGACTCGACAAGCGACTCGATTACTTCCTTAACACCTATCGATCTTTTCAAATCTAGAAATCTTAGTCACATTCTAGTCATTTCATCCTTCGTTAGTTTTTGTTTTCAGTCGACTAAAACTCTGGACAATTTTTGTCTTGTTTTAGTCACATCCATTTTAGTCACATAATAGTGTAAATAATGAATGTTTAGGCAACCTCTAACTTCTAACTCTTATACCTTAGCTGGCAACATTGATATTGTGGCAGATGGTAACCAATGCCAGACATAATTAAGCATATAGGCTATAAAGCCTTGGCTACAGGTTAAACAATTTACAGCTCTGATTTTCTCCCCATCATAACCATCAAGGGGGGAAATAACAGTGGTTTCCTTGAAAAGGGGAGAATTTGAGCTTTCCGAGTATTACTTTACTCCTAATATTCAACAAATGGCACATGTTTTTCCAATCTGAAAAAGTTAACTGCAACTCTCATTTGAGGACCGTGGTGCGAGAGCGGCAACGCAGATTAATGAATAACAGCGCACATTGTGATCAAAGCAAAAATAGCCTACATGAAAGTGAGATCAATCAGACCACGCAACTGAAAGATGTAAATTCTGCCAATGAGAGGATTGCATAAAATATTTTGCATGCATGCTTATGGTTGGACAAAACAATTGAAAAGTAGCTTCATGTCAAATGAAATGGCACATGGAATTCTCATCTGGTCACATTTTCGTACACTAAAATGAAAAGTAATTTGTAATAGTTATCGTTTTTCCCCCCCAGGGCGTCTCGTTATCGTCAATAGATCGTTGAGTATTTTTCATCATAAAAGCTATGCATGAACCTCTTTAGTCAGAAGTCACACATTTGACAGATAGTTAGGACACCTCATGAGCTTCCCTAACCAGTCAAGTATTTACCAGCAGCTGTCTTGATAATAGAAAAATGCAGGGTATCAGTGGTTGCTGCGCCACAAGCAATTTCTATGGAGTTGTTAAAAAAATATTTTGATAATTTATGGATTGATCATATAATTATCTACATGCAACAGTGTCTCTTGTGCCCTTCACAATAATTTCACAAGGCTTATTTCACATGATATGCCTAAATACCTAATAACAAATGAGCTAACAAATAAAGATGATTTTCTATCGGTTTATTGTATTACCTACATTGTATTATTGGAGCGCAATATCACATTGTTTAAAAAATGCAGAGGTCGGGCATGACTAAGTTGGGCAATTGAAGGCATCTAGAACTTATGTTGACTTTGATTGTGTTCGATGAAAATGAGAGACCTTTCAAACATGGTATGCAGCATTGTTTGCAACATTATCGTCAAGTGACTTGAGGCCGACTGTGCCAAAGCGATTTAGTTGTTAAATGGGAGTGACTAGTGGGTTGATATAACAGTAATAGTGTCAGAATTCAGCTTTAAACAACCATAAATTGTTTTATGCATGCCAACATACAGTGCATTCGGAAAGTATTCAGACCCCTTGACTTTTTCCACATTTTGTTATGTTACAGCCTTTATTCTAAAATGTATTAAATAGTTTTTCCCCCTCTTTTCATCAATCTAAACACAATACCCCATAATGACAAAGATATTTTTTTTTTTTGCAAATTTGCCTGAAATATCACATTTACATAAGTATTCAGACCCTTTACTCAATACTTTGTTGAAACACCTTTGGCAGCGATTACAGCATTACGTCTTCTTGGGTATGACTTTACAAGCTTGGCACACCTGTATCCGCCCGGCCAAACTGAGCAATTGGGGGAGAAGGGCTTTGGTCCGGTAGGTGACCAAGACCCCGATGGTCACTGTCAGAGCTCTAGAGTTCCTCTGTGGAGATGGGAGAACCTTCCAGAAGGACAACCATCTCTGCAGCACTCCACCGGACGGAAGCCACTCCTCAGTAAAAGGTACATGACAGCCCGCTTGTAGTTTGCCTAAAGGCACCTAAAGACTCTCAGACCATGAAAAATAAGATTCTCTGGTCTGATGAAACCAAGATTGAACTCTTAGGCCTGAATGCCAAGCGTCACGTCTGGAGGAAACCTGGCACTGTCCCTACAATGAAGAATGGTGGTAACATGGCAGCATCATGCTGTGGGAATGTTTTTCAGTGGCAGGGACTGGGAGACTTGTCAGGATCGAGGAAAAGATGAATGGAGGAAAGTACAGAGCGATCCTTGATTTTAAACCTGCTCCAGAGCGCTCAGGACCTCCGAACTGGGGCGCAGCTTCACCTTCCAACAGGACAACGACCCCTGGCTTCGAGACAAGTCTCTGAATGGCCTTGAGTCGCCCAGCCAGAGCCTAGACTTGAACCTGATCTAACATCTCGGGAGAGACCTGAAAATACTGTGCAGCAATGCTCCCCATCCAATATGACAGAGCTTAAGAGGATCTGCAGAGAAGGATGGGAGAAACTCCCCAAATACAGATATGCCAAGCTTTAGCGTCATACCCAAGAAGACTCGATGCTGTAATCGCTGCCAAAGGTGCTTCAACAAAGTACTGAGTAAAGGGTCTGAATACTTATGTAATATTTCATTTTTTTAAATAATAAATATATTAACAAAACATTTTTGGCTTTGTCATTATGGTGTATTGTGTGTAGATTGAGGGGACAAAAATGAACAATTACATTTTAGAATAAGTCTAACGTTACAATATGTGAAAAAAGTGAAGGGGTCTGAATACTTTCCCAAAGACAGAATGTGTGTGTATATTACATATCAGCAAAAAAAAATTACCTCTCATTGTTAACTGTTTATTTTCAGCAAACTTAACATGTGTAAATATTTTTATGAAGATAAGATTTAACAACTGAGACATAAACTGAACAAGTTCCACAGACACCTGACTAACAGAAATTGAATAATGTGTCCATGAGCAAAGGGGGGGTCAAAATCAAAAATAACAGTCAGTATCTGGTGTGGCCACTAACTGCATTAAGTACTGCAGTGCATCTCCTCCTCATGGACTGCATCAGATTTGCCAGTTCTTGCTGTGAGATGTTACCCCACTCTTCCACCAAGCTCACTGACATTTATGGGGGGAATGGCCCTAGCCCTCATCCTCCGATCCAACAGGTCCCAGACGTGCTCAATGGGCTTAAGATCCGGGCTCTTTTCTGGCAGAACACTGACAATCCTGTCTTGCAGGAAATCATGCAAAGTACTGGAGGGTCAAGATGAGCCTGCAGGAAAGGTACCACATGAGGGAGGAGGATGTCTTCCCTGTAACACACAGCGTTGAGATTGCCTGCAATGATAACAAGCTCAGTCTGATGATGCTGTGACAAACCGCCCCAGACCATGACGGACCCTCCACTTCCAAATCGATCCCTCTCCAGAGTACAGGCCTTGGTGTAACGCTCATTCCTTCGACGATAAACGCGAATCCGACCATCACCCCTGGTAAGACAAAACCGCGACTCGTCAGTGAAGAGCACTTTTTGCCAGTCCTGTCTGGTCCAGCGTTTGGTGGGTTTGTGCCCATAGGCGACGTTGTTGCCGGTGATGATTGGTGAGGACCTGCCTTACAACAGGCCCACAAGCCCTCAGTCCAGCCTCTCTCAGCCTATTGCAGGCAGTTGTTGTTGCCTTCCTGTACCTGTCCCGCAGGTGTGATGTTCGGATATACCAATCCTGTGCAGGTGTTGTTACACGTGGTCTGCCACTGCGAGGACAATCAGCTGTCCGTCCTGTCCCTGTAGCTCTGTCTTAGGTGTCTCACAGTACGAACATTGCAATTTATTGCCCTGGCCACATCTGCAGTCCTCATGCCTCCTTGCAGCATGCCTAAGGTGCCTAAGGTGTTTTTCAGAATCAGTAGAAAGGCCTCTTTAGTGTCCTACGTTTTCATAACTGTGACCTTAATTGCCTACCGTCTGTAAGCTGTTAGTGTCTTAACGACCGTTTTACAAGGATTAATGTCAGGAATTGTGAACTGAGTTTAAAAGTATTTGGCTAAGGTGTATGTAAACTTCAGACTTCAACTGTATATATAATTTATTATTAGAATAGATGTTATAATTTTTTTTGTGTGTATTGTTAGATATTCCTGCACTGTTGGAGATAGGAACACAAGCATATCGCTACACCTGCAATAACATCTGCTAAATGTGTATGCGACCAATAAGATTCTATTTTTTTTACTGCACACAGACTGAGTCCACTCAACTTATTATGTGACTTGTTAGACACATTTTTACTCCTGAACTTATTTAGGCTTGCCATAACAAAGCGGTTGAGTACTTATTAACGCAAGTCATTTCAGCTTTTAATTTGTAATTAATTTGTAAACTTAAAAAAAGAAAACATTATAATAATTATATCTGCTTTGACATTATGCGGTGTTGTATTTAGGCCAGTGACAAAACATCTAGCTGTAATCAATTTTAAAATCAGTCTGTAACACAACAAAATGTGGAAAAAGTAAAGCGGTGTGTACACTTGCTGAAGGCACTGTATCGATTAGGGGTTCGGTGCTCTGTGGGGATGGATTTGGAATTGGGTAATTGATACACATGAGTCTGTCCTGTGTTCCCAGGGAAGCGTGGGGTGCTGAAGCGGCCCTGGTCGGAGGCGGAGCGAGTCGCCGTGGAGACGCACCTGAAGAGGAACATCATGGAGCTGCGCGTGCCAGCCAAGGCAGACTGCGAGCGCTGCTTGCACCTCTGCCCTCTTCTGGTCAGCAACCAGCGCGACTGGAGGGCCATCAAGTTTTACTGCCACAACCGCATCCAGCTACTGAAGAAACAAGGTCGGAAGGAGAGTGCAGGACGAGGCACACTCTGTTAGATAGGGATGGGGAGAGAGAGAGAAAGGAAGTGAGAGATGGAAGAGGTCGAGAACCGACTGCTATGATCTGGAGTGACCTGTTTCTGGTCCTGGCGACGTAAGTGCAGTCTACTGGTTTTCTACTGAATTAACCTGACCTCTGACTTCATTTTAAAGACTCGTACCTGGGACTAGAAGTTCAATATTAGTCCATATTTGTAATGCGGTGTTGACTTAATCAAGAGTCAAAACGATAACTAATTGAGATTAGTTGAAATGTCTCCTGTAACCCGGGGCCATATCCACAAAGCGTCTCAGAAAAGGCCCAAGGAATCCTGTTAAAACCTGTTGTAAAAGAACTCCTAGCTCAGAGTAGGTTTTAGGATGTTAAGTCACTGCTCCGACAAACTCAATGTCTTATCTTGTTATCACAACAGTTTGAGGTACTCCAAAGGAAAGATAGTGATGGCGCTTTTTGACATTGTTGCAAATGATTAATCCGTATGAGGCATTGCCAGCTGTGAACTCTATAGCACGCTTCAGACGTGACTGTATGTTGCAATAGTGTAGTGTTTGACATAATTTTTGCCCGACACGGTCAGCCTTCTCTTAATTCTTGCCTAATATGTTGGCATGCGAAATATATATATTTTTTACCAATTCTGATTGTTGTTCAAATCTAATTAGCATAATAGAAAAATACCCATCAAATTCGGTCTTTTTTTTCTTCTTTTCGGTAAGGAGCAGTTTTTGGCATAGGCTGTGTCTCAATCCACCGCATCCTACAATGTCGCCCTTCCACATTTGCAGTGAAAGGTGGCAGAGCTAAAGCGGTGTTTGTCAGGCCATGAGACATCCCGAAAGTTGGTCTTCTCACAAACGTCTGTAGCGTATTATGACCCCCCCCCCATGTCGATTTTAGGTGCGACTCATCACCTAAGAGGCTTCATGCAAAGCTTTTATTTTTACCCATACGGTCGTTCCATATGAATTCACTTCCTGCACCCCTTTAGATTTGAACGAAACCTTCCAAACATGTTTGTCCATGGTAGAAGTTGTCTGAAAGTGACTTTTTGGACCTGAATGCCAAAACATTCAGGAGATAGAGTTGCGCAAAGTTGACCCATTTTGCATTTCCCACCCTACCGTAAGACATCCATGTCTTTATGACTGAAAAATATAACTGTTGAGTTTGATATCATTTGAAAGCTTTCAAACAGGGTTGTCAAGCTATTTGATAATTTTTTTACAATATACATATATATATATATATATATATATATATATATATATATATATATATATATATATGTGTGTATATATATATATATATATATATATATATATATATATATATATATATATGTGTGTGTGTGTGTGTGTGTGTGTGTACACACACACAGTACCAGTCAAAAGTTTGGACACCTACTCATTCAAGGGTTTTTATTTATTTTGACTATTTTCTACATTGTAGAATAATAGTGAAGACATCAAAACTATTAAATAACACATTTGGAATCATGTAGTACCCAAGAAGTGTTAATCAAATCAAAATATATTTGATATTCTTCAAAGTAGTCACCCTTTGCCTTGATGACAGCTTTGCACACTCTTGGTATTCTCTCAATGAGTAGGTGTGTCCCAACATTTGACTGGTTCTGTATATATACAGTGCATTCGGGAGAGTATTCAGACCCCTCGACTTTTTACACATTTTGTTAAGTTTACAGCCTTATTCTAACATTGATTAAATCTTTTTTTCCCCTTCATCAATCTACACACAATACCCCATAATGACAAAGCAAAACAGGTTTGTAAAATTTTTGCACGTTTATAAAGAAAAACTACTTAATACTTATGACATTTACATACGTTTTCAGACCCTTTACGCAGTACTTTGTTGATGCACCTTTGGCAGCGATTACAGCGTTGTCTTCTTGGGTATGACTCTACAAGCCTGTCATGTTGAATGGGGATTGTCGGGGCCACTCAAGGACATTCAGAGACTTGTCCCGAAGCCACTACTGCGTTGTCTTGGCTGTGTGCTTAGGGTCGTTGTCCTGTTGGAAGGTGGTCTTGAGCGTTGATGAAAACCTGCTCCAGAGCGATCTCTCTGTACTTTGCTCTGCTCATCTTTCCCTCTATCCTGACTAGTCTCCAAGTCCCTGGCGCTGAAAAACATCCCATCAGCATGATGCTGCCACCATGCTTCACCGTAGGGATGGTGCCAGGTTTCCTCTAGACATGACGCTTGGCATTCAGGCCAAAGAGTTCGATCTTGGTTTCATCAGAACAGAATCTTGTTTCTCATGGTCTGAGAGTCTTTAGGTGCCTTTTGGCAAACTCTAAGCATGCTGTCATGTGCATTTTTACTGACTAGTGGCTTCCTTCTGGCCGTCATTATGGGGTATTGTGTACACGTTGAGGAATTTATTTTATTTTATATTTTTTTTATTAGGGCTGTAAAGTAACAAAATGTGGAAAAAGTCAAGGGTTCTGAATACTTTTCGAAGGCACTATATATATATTTTTTCAATTTTTTTTGCGTTAAAGGAGAAGCTTACCCAAAATTGAGGAACTTTCCCGTTTGTTTTTTTGGAATACAGAAAAACATTTCCAGTACACCAGAGTGTATGGGCAGCAAAATCCCTGTGGTCTGTTAGGTTCTAAATGAACCGAGTAAAACTCGCGGATGCTTAGTAAAGCTCAAACCAAGTTTATTCACCCACTTGGTCAAACAGCTGCATAAGACAACCTATTCACACAAGTACTGTTATTTAACTCTTTCTCCTATGCTGAGTCTCCTACACATCTGAACAGCCAATTACGTCTCTGTTGCTAGACAGCACCTTAGTGAAATCCGTTCTTCCTCACTTCATCTGACCTGACCTCGGCCCCAAACTCCTCACTCCTCCCCATAGGATCCCTGATGTCCAACAATAAAACATTCTGACAGAATGTATACGTTCTACATTCCCCTCTCCCTCTGTGATATGAATAAGAATATTTCGTATTTTCAAGTTTAGAAGTCAGAACCCATCAGGTCGCAAAAGCAAACGAACTGTTCCTCATTACATTACTCCATTACTGTACGAATTGTAGACCCGTATTCTCATTCTCTGCAGCACAAACATTTCTCATTCACGGCATTGGAGCGCAATTGCCACAACTGCACCGCCAGTCTGTGTTGATTCTCTGGGTGGGTTGGGGCTGTGGTCCGGCTACTGCTACGGTCTCAGTGGTTAGAGCGGCGGTGACCATCTGAAGGTCAATTTGCCTTAATTCTTTGTCCGAATACTCGGGCTCAAATAAATACTGTTAGACGACACCATCGACCCACCCCCTCTCCTTCACTTGTTTTCTTCATCACTAGCGATTATTTTGTCGTCATACATATTTGTAGATTGCTGTTTACATTGTATAACTAATACAGTGGGGAGAACAAGTATTTGATACACTGCCGATTTTGCAGGTTTTCCTACTTACAAAGCATGTAGAGGTCTGTAATTTTTTATCATAGGTACACTTCAACTGTGAGAGACGGAATCTAAAACAAAACCTGAACCCAATAGAAAATCTTTGGAAGGAGCTGAAAGTCTGTATTGCCCAGCGACATCCCCGAAACCTGAAGGATCTGGAGAAGGTCTGTATGGAGGAGTGGGCCAAAATCCCTGCTGCAGTGTGTGCAAACCTGGTCAAGAACTACAGGAACATATGATCTCTGTAATTGCAAACAAAGGTTTCTGTACCAAATATTAAGTTCTGCTTTTCTGATGTGTCAAATACTTATGTCATGCAATAAAATGCAAATGAATTACTTAAATATCATACAATGTGATTTTCTGGATTTTTGTTTTAGATTCCGTCTCACAGTTGAAGTGTACCAATGATAAAAATGACAGACCTCTACATGCTTTGTAAGTAGGAAAACCTGCAAAATCAGCAGTGTTTCAAATACTTGTTCTCCCCACTGTATGTTACGCTGTCTTCACTTCTCCGCCGAGTGAGCTGGGGAGAGGGCAAACTCCACTGAACTAGTTTGAATGTATGGAATCACTTGGGAGTTTCTGTATTTTGGGTAAACTTATCCTTTAATGTCAATTTTCAAATAATTTGTAAACTAATTTTTTCCATTTTCACATGTAGCTTAGACCCTCCTATGTTACATAGTCTGAGTGTTTGTGTTGTGCACTAAATCGGTTGAGACACATCATCTCATGAATACAGGGTGGGTGTAATTTCAATCATAACCATGACTCATAGAATGGACCTATCCCTTCAGTTCACTGCCATTTAGCTGGTACACAATTGAATTTGAAATGGCATTTATCAAGTTACTACCTGAAAGATGTATACAGCCTTCCATACATGCTTGCCCATGGTATTAGTGGTCAGAAAGTGTCAAACTAATAATTTAATACAAAGGTATTTTTTTACCTTTAACATAAAGGTAAAAACATAATTTCTCAAAATATGTTTAAACAAATAATTAGTTTGACAACCCTTTTTATAAGCTTTCAAGTTCAACCATTTATCTTTTTCAGTGATGACATAGATGTTTTCATGGTCGGGTATGCAAAATGGGTCAACTTTGAGCACCTCTATCTCCAGAATGTTTTGTCATTCAGGTCCCAAAAATCACTTTCTGTCCTTCTACAATGGGCAAGCTTGTATTGAGGGTTTCATTCCAATCAAAAGGGATGGAGTCAGAAAGTGATTGAGATTATATGGAACGACCCCATAAGAGTAGGAGTAAAATGTCTCTATTTTCGGTACTTAAGACCAATTTTCTACTCTGACACTTTATGGATACGGGCCCTGGATTGGGAATCATCGGTTCTAGAAGTGTGGAAGAGTATCCGAGTTTTAAAGACTCAATTTCAATGTGAGCGAGTTCAGGATCGGAGAATGTTTGGAAGTCTAGCATCCACCTCCATTGAAAGCTGAAGATGAAACGTGAATGTTATTTTGTCTTTACAAAGATGGAAGAAGAAACATTATGGTTTTAACCCATAAGATCCACCCTAGAATTAGCCTACATGTCATATGGACTGGGACACCTATGAACTGTAAAGTTTTTGTGTTTGATATCGATAACTGACTGGCTTGTACCCCAACCATTGCTTTCATGGTCAACTGTATTGATCAAAGTATTGGACCGTGATGCACCAGTGAACTTGTTCACATGTACCTTTGTACCCCGGTCTAAGTCAAACTAGTATGAAACATGGCACTCATTGTTCAAATTGTTTATCATGTGTTTTTTGTTGTTGTTTTTTTCAACTATCATATGGTCTTATTCGTAACAAATGTAAATGTGTACTAATCAACAATGAAATTGGACATAGTAGGGGTTATTAAGGTCTTATTGTGCTTTGGTGTACATAATGTAAATACTACTTATTAAAGTGTATCACATTTTGAAGTGTTTTCTTAACCACAATTGCAAAGTGAGATTTTGCACTAGGGTAACACATGCAACATAAAACATTTTTTATTTTATTTTTATTTCACCTTTATTTAACCAGGTAGGCTAGTTGAGAACAAGTTCTTATTTGCAACTGCGACCTGGCCAAGATAAAGCATAGCAGTGTGAACAGACAACAACACAGAGTTACACATGGAGTAAACAATAAACAAGTCAATAACATGGTAGAAAAAAAAGAGAATCTATATACAATGTGTGCAAAAGGCATGAGGTAGGCAATAAATCAAATAATTACAATTTAGCAGATTAACACTGGAGTGATAAATCATCAGATGATCATGTGCAAGAAGAGATACTGTTGTGCAAAAGAGCAGAAAAGTAAATAAATAAAAGCAGTATGGGGGGTGAGGTAGGTAAATTGGGTGGGTAGTTTACAGATGGACTATGTACAGCTGCAGCGATCGGTTAGCTGCTCGGATAGCAGATTTTTAAAGTTGTTGAGGGAGATAAAAGTCTCCAACTTCAGAGATTTTTGCAATTCGTTCCAGTCGCAGGCAGCAGAGAACTGGAAGGAAAGGCGTCCAAATGAGGTTTTGGCTTTAGGGATGATCAGTGAGATACACCTGCTGGAGCGCGTGCTGCGGGTGGGTGTAGCCATCGTGACCAGTGAACTGAGATAAGGCGGCACTTTACCTAGCATAGCCTTGTAGATGACCTGGAGCCAGTGGGTCTGACGACGAACATGTAGCGAGGGCCAGCCGACTAGGGCATACAGGTCGCAGTGGTGGGTCGTATAAGGTGCTTTAGTAACAAAACGGATGGCACTGTGATAAACTGAATCCAGTTTGCTGAGTAGAGTATTGGAAGCTATTTTGTAGATGACATCGCCGAAGTCGAGGATCGGTAGGATAGTCCGTTTTACTAGGGTAAGTTTGGCGGCGTGAGTGAAGGAGGCTTTGTTGCGGAATAGAAAGCCGACTCTAGATTTGATTTTGGATTGGAGATGAGTCTGGAAGGAGAGTTTGCAGTCTAGCCAGACACCTAGGTACTTGTAGATGTCCACATATTCTAGGTCGGAACCGTCCAGGGTGGTGATGCTAGTCGGGCGTGCGGGTGCAGGCAGCGAACGGTTGAAAAGCATGCATTTGGTTTTACTAGCGTTTAAGAGCAGTTGGAGGCCACGGAAGGAGTGTTGTATGGCATTGAAGCTCGTTTGGAGGTTAGATAGCACAGTGTCCAAGGAAGGGCCGGAAGTATACAGAATGGTGTCGTCTGCGTAGAGGTGGATCAGGGAATCGCCCGCAGCAAGAGCAACATCATTGATGTATACAGAGAAAAGAGTCGGCCCGAGAATTGAACCCTGTGGTACCCCCATAGAGACTGCCAGAGGACCGGACAACATGCCCTCCGATTTGACACACTGAACTCTGTCTGCAAAGTAGTTGGTGAACCAGGCAAGGCAGTCATTAGAAAAACCGAGGCTACTGAGTCTGCCGATAAGAATATGGTGATTGACAGAGTCGAAAGCCTTGGCCAGGTCGATGAAGACGGCTGCACAGTAATGTCTTTTATCGATGGCGGTTATGATATCGTTTAGTACCTTGAGCGTGGCTGAGGTGCACCCGTGACCGGCTCGGAAACCGGATTGCACAGCGGAGAAGGTACGGTGGGATTCGAGATGGTCAGTGATATGTTTGTTGACTTGGCTTTCGAAGACCTTAGATAGGCAGGGCAGGATGGATATAGGTCTGTAACAGTTTGGGTCCAGGGTGTCTCCCCCTTTGAAGAGGGGGATGACCGCGGCAGCTTTCCAATCCTTGGGGATCTCAGATGATACGAAGGAGAGGTTGAACAGGCTGGTAATAGGGGGTGCGACAATGGCGGCGGACAGTTTCAGAAATAGGGGGTCCAGATTGTCAAGCCCAGCTGATTTGTATGGGTCCAGGTTTTCCAGCTCTTTCAGAACATCTGCTATCTGGATATGGGTAAAGGAGAAGCTGGGGAGGCTTGGGCGAGTAGCAGCGGGGGGGGCGGGGCTGTTGGCCAAGGTTGGAGTCGCCAGGAGGAAGGCATGGCCAGCCCTTGAGAAATGTTTGTTGAAGTTTTCGATTATCACGGACTTATCAGTGGTGACCGTGTTACCTAGCCTCAGTGCAGTGGGCAGCTGGGAGGAGGTGCTCTTGTTTTCCATGGACTTTACAGTATCCCAGAACTTTTTGGAGTTAGAGCTACAGGATGCAAATTTCTGCTTGAAAAAGCTGGCCTTTGCTTTCCTGACTGACTGCGTGTATTGGTTCCTGACTTCCCTGAACAGTTGCATATCGCGGGGGCTCTTCGATGCTATTGCAGTTCGCCACAGGATGTTTTTGTGCTGGTCGAGGGCAGTCAGGTCTGGAGTGAACCAAGGGCTATATCTGTTCTTGGTTCTGCATTTTTTGAACGGAGCATGCTTGTCTAATATGGTGAGGAAGTAACTTTTAAAGAATGACCAGGCATCCTCAACTGACGGGATGAGGTCAATATCCTTCCAGGGTACCCGGGCCAGGTCGATTAGAAAGGCCTGCTCGCAGAAGTGTTTTAGGGAGCGTTTGACAGTGATGAGGGGTGGTCGTTTGACCGCGGACCCGTGGCGGATACAGGCAATGAGGCAGTGATCGCTGAGATCTTGGTTGAAGACAGCAGAGGTGTATTTGGAGGGCAGGTTGGTCAGGATAATGTCTATTAGGGTGCCCATGTTTACGGATTTAGGGTTGTACCTGGTGGGTTCCTTGATGATTTGTGTGATATTGAGGGCATCAAGCTTAGATTGTAGGACTGCCGGGGTGTTAAGCATATCCCAGTTTAGGTCACCTAACAGAACAAACTCTGAAGCTAGATGGGGAGCGATCAATTCACAGATGGTGTCCAGGGCACAGCTGGGAGCTGAGGGGGTCGGTAGCAGGCGGCAACAGTGAGAGACTTATTTCTGGAGAGATTAATTTTTAAAATTAGAAGTTCGAACTGTTTGGGCATAGACCTGGAAAGTATGACAGAACTTTGCAGGCTATCTCTGCAGTAGATTGCAACTCCTCCCCCTTTGGCAGTTCTATCTTGACGGAAAGTGTTATAGTTGGGTATGGAAATCTCAGAATTTTTGGTGGCCTTCCTAAGCCAGGATTCAGACACGGCAAGGACATCAGGGTTGGCAGAGTGTGCTAAAGCGGTGAGTAAGGCAAACTTAGGGAGGAGGCTTCTGATGTTGACATGCATGAGGCCAAGGCTTTTTCGATCACAGAAGTCAACAAATGAGGGTGACTGGGGACATGCAGGGCCTGGGTTTACCTCCACATCACCCGAGGAACAGAGGAGTAGTAGGATGAGGTTGCGGCTAAAGGCTATCAAAACTGGTCGCCTAGAGCGTTGGGGACAAGGAATAAAAGGAGCAGATTTATGGGCGTGGTAGAATAGATTCTGGGCATAATGTGCAGACAGGGGTATAGTGGGGCACGGGTACAGCGGAGGCAAGCCCAGGCACTGGGTGATGATAAGAGAGGTTGTATCTCTGGACATGCTGGTCTCAATGGGTGAGGTCACCGCATGTGTGGGGGGTGGGACAAAGGAGGTATCAGAGGTACGGAGAGTGGAACTACGGGGTCCATTGCAAACCAAAACAATGATAATGATAACTAGCCTGAACAACAGTATGCAAGGCATATTGATATTTGAGAGAGACATACAATAAGGCATAAAGTGATTGCAGGTCTTGATTGGGAGAGCTAGCTAAAACAACAGGTAAGATAACAGCAGCTAGTCCACTAACACAGCAACAACAGAGCATTTGTAAAGGATTCAGACCCCTTGACTTTTTAGTTACAGCCTTATTCTACAATTGATTAAATTGTTTATTCTCTGCATCAATCTACACACAATACACCATAATGACAAAGCAAAACAGGTTTTTAGAATTTTTTGCGCATTTATTTAAAAAATATATAGTTATGACATTTACATAAGTTTTCAGACCCTTTACGCAGTACTTTGTTGAAGCATCTTTGGCAGCGATTACAGTGCCGAGGCTTCTTGGGTATGACTACAAGCTTGGCACACCTGTATTTGGGGAGTTTCTCCCATTCTTCTCTGCAGTTAATCTCAAGCTATGTCATATTGAATGAGGATCGTCGCTTTACAGCTATTTTCAGGTCTCTCCAGAGATGTTAAATCGGGATCAAGTCCAGGCTCTGGCTGTGCCACTCGAGGACGTTCAGAGATTTGTACCGAAGCCACTACTGCGTTGTCTTGGTTGTGTGCTTAGGGTTGTTGTCCTGTTGGAAGGTGTACCTTCGCCCCAATCTGAGGTCCTGAGCGCTCTGGAGCACGTTTTCATCAAGGATTGCTCTGTTAATCTTTCCCTCAATCCTGACTAATCTCCCAGTTCCTGCCGCTGAAAAACATCCCCACAGCATGATGCTGCCATCACCATGCTTCACTGTAGGGATGGTGCTAAGTTTGTTCCAGACGTGACGTTTGGCATTTAGGCCAAAGATTTCAATCTTGGTTTCATCAGACCAGAGAATCTTGTTTCTCATGGTCTGAGAGTCCTTTAGGTGCCTTTTGGCAGAGTCCAAGCTGGCTGTCATGTGCCTTTTACTGAGGAATGGCTTCCATCTGGCCACTCTACCATAAAGCCCTGATTGGTGGAGTGCTGCAGAGATGGTTGTCATTCTGGAATGTTCTCCCATCTCCACAGAGGAACTCTGGAGCTCTGTCAGAGTAACCATCAGGTTCTCGGTCACCTCCCTGACCAAGGCCCTTCTCCCCCGATTGCTCAGTTTGGCCAGGCGGCCTGCTCTTTACCACAGGTGGACTCCAATCAAGTTGTAGAAACATCTCAAGGATGATCATTGGAAACAGGATGCTCCTCAGCTCAATTTCAAGTCTCATTGCAAAGGGTCTGTAAATAAGGTATATCTTTTTTTAGACATTTGCAAACATTTCTTAGCCTGTTTTCGCTTTGATTATGGGGTATTGTGTGTATATTGAGGATTTTTTTTTATTTAAGGCTGTAACGTAACAATGTGGAAAAAGTCAAGGGGTCTGAATACTTTCCGAATGCACTG
This sequence comes from Salvelinus alpinus, assembly GCF_045679555.1. Taxonomy (NCBI): domain Eukaryota; kingdom Metazoa; phylum Chordata; class Actinopteri; order Salmoniformes; family Salmonidae; genus Salvelinus; species Salvelinus alpinus. The sequence continues at coordinate 917,537 of NC_092116.1, forward strand.
TATTAGCTACAGTAATGCAAAATATAATTTCAGAATAGTCTAATGAATAAGAACAAGTGTTAGAACAACATTCCAAACTGTTTCAAGAAAAAGTATTAGAGCTAAGTTTTACATTATTACATACATTATTTGAATACATAGTCACAAGGTGTTTATCATATTAAGAATATATTAAACATCTTAGGTTGGGTTTCTGCCTTTAGTAAATAAGCAAGGTCTTACCTGGGTTGAACAGGTAATACAGTATGAAGTCACTTCTACAGATACAGCAGGAAATTTCCTCGCTAGATTCTTGTTGCAGGTTATTGTCTTGCTGGAGGATCCAGTTGCGTTCATGTTTTAGCCTCCTGTCCATGACGCTGTTGACCTTAACAAGGGCCCCGGGGCCAGTGGAAGCTCCCTAACATCAACATCACCATCATATTTTTCAGTCGTTTTTGGGTTCTTTTCTGCTTATACATTCTCATTTCAATGCCAAACCGGCCACTGGTGTGCATGGCCAAAGAGCTATATTTACTTGTCGACTGACCAAAGCACCGGTTCCAGTCCAAGTGCCAATGCTGTTTAGCAAACTCCAGGCTTTTACATTTGTTGGATGACATGAAAATAGAGCTCTTTGGCCACACATACCAGTGGAGGGTTTGGCATCAAAATGAGAATGCATGAGCAGAAAATAACCCCATACCTACTGTAGTGTTCTGAAAGTATGAAATGTACTTATTCATGTCACTGAGGGAGAGGGGGGACTGTATAACGTTTACATTCTGTCCGGATATATTATTGTTACCCATCGGGGATCCTATGGGAGGAAAAGAGACCGTCTGGTACAAGTCAACATGACAGCTGTGAGTTGGGGAGGAGTGAGCACTTTGGTGTAAAGGTCAGGTCAGATGAAGTGAGGAAGAACCGATATCACACTGTAAAATATGGTGGTAGATCTTTGATGTTATCGGGCTAAATACTAACCTATTTAGTATTTATTAGGATCCCCAATTAGCTGCTGCCGAGGCAGCGGCTACTCTCCCTGTGGTCCAAACAGGAAACATCACCACAAATAAAATGCATAACTGTACATACATAGCACTACATTTACATTACAATTTAGCCTTTCAGAAGACGCTCCCATTAGGAGTGACTCACAGCTCGTTCATTCATCTTAAGATAGCTAGGTGAGACAATCACATTTCACAGTCATATCCCAACCATGTATCACATAGATAATACAAAATGCATAAAAATGTCTGTCTTCTCACAGTCCTAGGCTAGCTTGAGTTACTTGGGGTGGCAGAGTTCAATTTAATCATGTCGCTATTTAATGCTGTGTGTATCCCAGCCTTTTCTGGGGACTGTGAAAAGACCTCTGGTTGCATGTCTTGTGCTATGCCGATGAGTGTCCGAACTGTGTGCCAAAGGCTTGAACAATCAATCAATTGTATTTATAATGCCCTTTTTACATCATCAGATGTCACAAAGTGCTATACAGAAACCCTGCCTAAAACCGCAAAAGCAAGCAATGCAGATGTAGCAGCACTAACTAGGAAAAACTACCTAGAAAGGCAGGAACCAGGCTCAGTATTCACCCCCTTGGCATTTTTCTTATTTTGTTGCCTTACAACCTGGAATAAAAATAGATTTTTTTAAAATCTTTATTTACTTTTTTTGGGGGGGGGGGGGGTTGTATCATTTGATTTACACAACACACCTACCACTTTGAAGATGCAAAATATGTTTTATTGTGAAACAAACAAGAAATAAGACAAAAGAACAATTTGAGCGTGCATAACTATTACTTTGTAAAAGCCACCTTTTGCAGCAATTACAGCTACAAGTCTCTTGGGGTATGTCTCTATAAACTTGGCACTTGGAGTCTCCCACATGCCTTTTGGCGAACACCAAATGTGTTTGCTTATTTTTTATTGAAGCAATGGATTTTTTCTGGCCACTCTTCCGTAAACTCCAGCTCTGTGGAGTGTATGGCTTAAAGTGGTCCATGGACAGACACTCCAAACTCCGCTGTGGAGGTTTGCAGCTCCTTCAGGGTTAACTTTGGTCTCTTTGTTGCCTTTCTGATTAATGCCCTTCTTGCCTGGTCTGTGAGTTTTGGTGGTTTTGGTGCCTCTCTTGGCAGGTTTGTTGTGGTGCCATATTCTTTCCATTTTTAAAAAATGGATGTACAGTTGACATTGTGTTTCCGAATGACATCACCAAGAGGTAGAATATATAGTGAAAACAATAATACTTTTTGAGATTTTTTAAAATTATTACTTGTTTAAGAAAATCCCTTTCTCTTAGCAATTGTATTAGTATAAAATAGTTTCTCATTTTTTTTCAGCATTTGATTTTTTTTAAATGGTGTACTTTTTGCTCATCTATAACAAGGGTATCAATACTTTCTGACCCAACTGTACAGTTGAAGTCGGAAGTTTACATATACTTAGTTGGAGTCATTAAAATTTGTTTTTCAACTACTCCACAAAGTTGGTGAGGACATCTAATTTGTGCATGACACAATTAATCTTTCCAACTATTGTTTACAGACAAATTATTTCACTTATAACTCACTGTAACACAATTCCAGTGGGTCAGAGGTCTACATATACACTAAGTTGACTGTGCCTTTAAACAGCTTGGAAAATTCCTGAAAATTATGTCATGGCGTTAGAAGCTTCTGATAGGCTGACATCATTTGAGTCAATTGGAGGTGTACCTGTGGATGAATTTCAAGGCCTACCTTCAAACTCAGTGCCTCTTTGCTTGACATCATGGGAAAATCAAAAGAAATCAGCCAAGACCTCAGGAAGAAAAATGGTAGACATCCACAAGTCTGGTTCATCCTTGGGAGCAATTTCCAAGCGCCTGAAGGTACCACGTTTATCTGTGGTAAACGATAGTACGCAAGTGCAAACAATAGTACGCAAGTGTAAACACCATGGGTCTTCCAAATGGACAATGACCCCAAGCATACTTCCAAAGTTGTGGCACAATGGCTTAAGGACAACAAAGTCAAGGTATTGGGAGTGGCCATCACAAAGCCCTGACCTTAATCCTATAGAAAATTTGTGGGTGCGAGCAAGGAGTGTGTGCGAGCAAGGAGGCCTACAAACCTGACTCAGTTACACCAGCTCTGTCAGGAGGAATGGGCCAAATTTCACCCAACTTATTTTGGGAAGCTTTTGGAAGGCTACCCAAAACAATTTAAAGGCAATGCTACCAAATACTAATTGAGTGTATTTAAACCTCTGACCCAATGGGAATGTGATAAAACTCCCTCACGACGCCAGGTCAGCGGAGTCAATCACCACCTTCCGGAGACACCTGAAACCCCACCTCTTTAAGGAATACCTAGGATAGGATAAAGTAATCCTTCTAACCCCCCCCCCCCTTAAAAGAGTTAGATGCACTATTGTAAAGTGGTTGTTCCACTGGATATCATAAGGTGAATGCACCAATTTGTAAGTCGCTCTGGATAAGAGCGTCTGCTAAATGACTTAAATGTAAAAATGTAAATGTAATAAAAGAAATACAAGCTGAAATAAATAATTCTCTCTTATTCTGACATTTCACATTCTTAAAATGAAGTGGTGATCCTAACTGACCTAAGACGGGGAATTTTTACTAAGATTAAATGTCAGGAATAGTGAAAAACTGAGTTTAAATGTATTTGGCTAAGGTGTATGTAAACTTCCGACTTTAACTGTATATGTTGGTGAACCTGCATGACTTTCCTCCGTGTGTCTCGTGCGCTTCTATTTGTTTGGTTTGCGAGTGTTTTTTAAAACTTATAATCATTCCAAATACTCTGGTAATGTTTTGATATAGCGGAGAAAGCAATACCGGAGAAAGCAAACGGATATCAATCGCTCTGGTGCCATTGCTGAAAGCTTCTCAACCACACACCTATCTGGTTGAAAGCCTCCTCTCTTACACAGCCTCCACGACACAAGCCTCTCCCAAGTGGGTGTGATACCTAGGCGTCTCCTGTGGCGATTACATAAATATACAATGAAGGTTGGTGCGTAATGTGGAATTGCTTCAATTGATGTTTATATGGACTAGCTGAAGCAAAACTTTCTTAGCAGAGGAAGGATTTCAACTATCAACCTATGGGTTATGGGCCAGCACGCTGGGACTCGAACCCACAATCCATTAAGCCACTGGGGCTGTGTGAAATAGGGACATATTATATGAACTGACAGAACAAGGGATACTTGTGAGAATTCAGCATTGAAGCGGCAGAGACCTGCCAATGAAACTATTAAAAAAATGTCATTCCTGTTTGCACTTCATAGCTAAATTCCAACTAAATAGCAGAGGATGATTTCGATCCATCAACCCCTGGGTTATGAGCACATCCACTATGGTTCACGTCTCATGTCTTCCTTCCAGAAAGGAGGCATATAGCAGGGATGGTGGGTGCGTAATGTCGAAATGCTTCAATGGATGTTTATATGGACCAGTTGAATCAAAACGTTCTTAGCAGTGGATGGTTTAGATCCATCAGCCTCTGGGTACAGCACACTTCCGCTGTGCCACTTTGCTTCCCATGTCTTCTGCTGAGGAAGGAGGCATATAGTAGGGATGGTGGGTGCGTAATGACGATATGCTTCCAGGATGATTTCGATCCATCGACCTCTGGGTTATGGGTCCAGCACTCTTCCGCCACTGCTTTCAGCCACTCCAGATGGGACTCAAACCCACAATCCATGGCTTAGGAGGCCAGTGCATTAATCATTAGGCCACTGGGGCTGTGTGAAGTAGGGTCAGACTATATGAACTGACAGAAGCTGGGAAAATTGTGGAAAATTCAGCATTGAAGGGGCTGAGACCTGCCCCAAAAATGCGTATTTTTTTCATCCCTGTTTGTTACTTCATAGCTAAAGGACAACTGGATAGCTTCGATCCATCAACCTCTGGGTAATGGGCATGCTTCCATTACACAGAGGATGCTTCCACTTCCACCTCTCTGCTTCTGTTGTTTTCTCCTGAGGAAGGAGGCATATAGCAGTGAATGTTGTCACATAATGTCAAAATTCTTCAATGTTTATAAGGACTAGCTGAAGCAAAACTTTCTCAGCTTAAGATGGTTTTGATCCATCAACCGCTGGGTTATGGGCCCAGTACACTTCCGCTATGCCAATCTGCTTTCAGCCACCCCAGATTTGACTCAACCCAGACCCACAGTGTCCGGTCTGGAGCATGAAGTCAGGAGCTCTGCTGGTCGGCTAGAAAGCCTATATAAATTACGATAGCCAGAACGGCCAAACCCAAATATTTTTTACGGACATTTTGGTGTCTCAAATGTTGTCTTTCAAAAGTTCGATCCCCATTGTGAATGATTTAAAATGACGCTACAAATCAAGATATTTAATTAAATAGTGATCCATTCTGACTGCTACATTTGTCGTCACACAGGACCACATGCTGACACAGACCAATCACGGGCCAGCAGGCTAAGAGGAGGCTCCATAGTTGACTCTCGGGCAGGATGAAAACAACTACATTGACCATGATCCTTTTGTATTTACTGACACTTTCCGTCGCCATCAGATGTTTTCCACAGTAATATGTGGATGACGTCAGTGCTACCACTATCTACTGGTTTTAATGTCTATGACTCAAACCCACAATCCATGGCTTAGGAGGCCATTAGGCCTCTGCGAAATAGGGTCAGACTATATGAACTGACAGAAACAGGGAAACTTGTGGGAGATTCAGCATTGAAGGGGCTGAGACCTGCCCGTGAAAAGTGTATTTTTTCGTCCCTGTTTTCACCTCATATCTTAAAGACAACTGGATAGAAGAGGTGGATTTCGATCCATCGACCTCTGGGTTATGGGCCCAGCACACTTCCACTGCGCCACTCTGATTTCAGCCACCACAGTTGGGACTCAAACCCACAATCCATGGCTTAGGAGATGCCAAAGCTGGGGAACAATAGTATGTTAATAAGGATTTTTAAAAAAGGGGAGAAGAAAAGGGAGGGAAAAATATAGAAAGAATAAGAAAACAGGAAACATGTATGGTTCTTCGTTATTTATTATGATTAGCTGAAAAACATTTTATTTTTTCCTGTGTTTGAGGAAGGGGAACAAGTCCCCAGTTTGAATCCTGCCTCAGCCAGAAATAACATTTCAATACAACCACTATATTCTCCAAAAGTGTCATTTTTCACATTGATTAATTTAAGATCACCTGAGTTAATGTAATGATTATGGTAGTATAATCCTAACATATAGAAATGTTGTTCTAATGAGATTGGTTTATTACTGTATTATACTCCCGTTACCTTGTTTATGCAATTAGTATCTTAAATGATCAGTTATCTGTTGCAGTTTCTTGTGTACTGCATATTTCCTGATATAATTATGAACATTCTAGGGCTCGATTCAATCAGATTAGTGTTGGTCGACACCATCAATAGCGATTGTTTTTGCGTGTCAGAGGTGGTCAAATCTACAAGCGGCTCCTTGCGTTACCTTACCGCCTATACTGCCACTGGATGCAACAAAATCACCCAACTTCGTATCCGAATCCCATGCAGTCACGTTAGAAGTTCCTGCAGCCATGTTACAGGTTCAAACACTTGAATGTGAGAGGTTCTATTGTAGGCTATATAGGCCCTACTCCCGATTAGACTGATAGGCTTAAAATCCCCCCCATCCAAATGAACATATATTATGCAATAGCCTGCACTTTCTATCACTGTTTTAAACTTCTAATGCGGTAGGGATAATAATAATAATAATAATAATAATCCACTGGGCACAGATGTCACTTTGTATGCTCCCTTTGTTACAATATGCAATGACAATTTGATGACCAAATATTATAATAAAGTTGCTGTTCGTTAGCAGTTAAGGCCTACATTTAATGACAGGTATTTCTAGTAATACAGTCTGTCTTATAACCCCTCCCCTTCTATTAATAAAACATAAGCATAATCAAGTATTCTAATACATCAAACATTTTGGTACAGCCCTTATCATGACCCCTAGGTGAACCCAACAACACCATCTGACATCACCTTCCATGTTAACCTCGAGAGGACAGATCAGAACAAAAGTTTAGTTCATTTAATTTCTGTTTCAGGAATTCCAGACAGGTATTGACTATATGACAAATTATTACATTCCCAATTTCTTAATTATCTCTACGACAAATGTCAAAGAGCATAACAACATACTGTTACTGTTGATACCATTTTCAAACTTGGTTCATGCTCCCTTTTCTTACTGGCGACCTCTCGGGAGAGTTACCGGATCAGGGAGTTAGCACCCTAACCAATAGGGGATCCCAACAATCCAGCAGACCCAATCTGGAGAAATTTGTATCAAAACAAAGACAAAAAAATGAAATCAGCAATAAACATATCACAATCCATTTGGAGTAACTGTCAACCCTCATTATCATATTTTTACTTCTATATGCAGACTGAGCAAAATACATTTGTATATTTACCCAAAGACCAGGACCCCAAGGAACTGGTAATTTCCCCTTTGAACACATGATTCACATCGTGATGAAAAAATAAACACATTTGAATAATCAATCACCTTAGAATTACAACTCTTGATCACTCCATAAGGAAATAATGGTATCTCATTAAAACTTTTCTTGGGTAGGGGGCACTTTTCACCTCCGGATGAAAAGCGTGCCCAAAGTAAACTGCCTGCTACTCTGGCCCAGAAGCTAGGATATGCATATAATTGGTAGATTTGGATAGAAAACACTCTACAGTTTCCAAAACTGTTAAAATAATGTCTGTGAGTATAACAGAACTTATTTGGCAGGCGAAAACCTGAAAAATCCATCCAGGAAGTAGGATCTTTTTTATTTTTGTAGTTTTCTATTAAATGCCTTTACAGTATCCATTGACTTATGACTCAAATTGCACTTCCTATGCCTTCCACTAGATGTCAACAGTCTTTAGAAATTGTTTCAGGCTTGTATTCTGAAAAATTAGGGAGTAAGAGCCCTCTGAATGAGTGGACACTGCAGTGGCCCAGAGCTTTTTCATGCGCGAGACCAAGAGTGCGCCTTTATTGTTTACCTTTTATATTGATGACGTTATTGTCCGGTTGAAATATTATCGATTATTTAGGCTAAGAACAACCTTAGATTGATTATAAACATCGTTTGACATGTTTCTACAAACTTTATGGATACTATTTGGATTTTTCGTCTGCCTGTGACTGCGTTTGAGCCTGTGGATTACTGAAGAAAACGCGCGAACAAAACGGAGGTTTTTAGATATAAAGAGAGACTTTATCAAACAAAACTAACATTTATTGAGTAAATGGGAGTCTTGTGAGTGCAACCATATGAAGATCATCAATGGTAAGTGATTCATTTTATTGCTATTTCTGATTTTTGGAACTCCTCTACTTGGCTGGTAAGAGTCTGCAACACCACTAAGCACTGGGCACCACCATGCAAGCGGCACCATGAAGACCAAGGAGCCCTCCAAACATGTCAGGGACAAAGTTGTGGAAAAGTACAGATCAGGGTTGGATTATTAAAAAATACCAGAAACTTTGAACATCCCACAGAGCACCATTTAAATCTATTATTAATAAATTGAAAGAATATGGCACCACAACAAACCTGCCAAAAGAGGGCCGCCCACCAAAACTCACGGAATAGGCAAGGAGGGCATTGATCAGAGAGGCAACCAGAAGACTGAAGGAGCTGCAAAGCTCCACAGCAGAGATTGGACTATTTGTCCATAGGACCACTTTGAGGCTAACACTCCACAGAGCTGGGTTTTACAGAAGATAAGCCAGAAAAAAGCCATTGCTTAAAGAAAAAAATAAGCAAACATATGGAAGAAGGTATTCTGGTCAGATGAGACTAAAATGTTTCTTTTTGGCCATCAAGGAAAACTCCATGTCTGGCTCAAACCCAACACCACTCATCACCCTTAGAACACCATCCCCACAGTGAAGCATGGTGGTGGCAGCATCATGTTGTGGGAATGTTTTTCATCGGCAGGGACTTGGAAACTGTTCAGAATTGAAGGAATGATGGATGGTGCTAAATACAGGGAAAGTCTTGAGGGAAACCTGTTTCAGTCTTCCAGAGATTTGAGACTGGGACGGAGGTTCACCTTCCAGCAGGACAATGACCCTAAGCATACTGCTAAAGCAACATTCGAGTGGTTTAAGGGGAAACATTTAAATGTCTTGGAATGGCCTAGTCAAAGCCCAGACCTCAATCCAATTGAGAATCTGTGGTATGACAAAGATTGCTGTACACCAGCGGAACCCATCCAACTTGAAGGAGCTGGAGCAGTTTTGTCTTGAAGAATGTGTAAAAATCCCAGTGGCTAGATGTGCCAAGCTTATAGAGACATACCCCAAGAGACTTGTAGCTGTAATTGCTGCAAAGGTGGCTCTACAAACTATTGACTTTGGGGGGGTGAATAGTTATGCATGCTCAAGTTGTCAGTTTTTTTGTCTTATTGTTTGTTTCACAATAAAATATTTTTTTGCATTTTCAAAGTGGTCGGCATGTTAAAATCAAATTATAAAAACCGCCCAAAAATCGATTTTAATTCCAGGTTGTAAGGCAACAAAATAGGAAAAATGCCAGGGGGGTGAATACTTTCGCAAGCCACTGTAAATATAAGAACACTTATTTCAATCCATGCATCAACCACTGTTTGAGGAGCATGCTCTTGCTGCCCGACAGGTGATATTCCTCCCAAACTCTTTATGCCATGGGCTCTCCAACCTTGTTCCTGCAGCTACTCGGTGCTTAATTTGGGAAACCAAGTGAAATCTATAGTAACATGTTTTTTGCAACGAAACATAGTTCACTAAACTGTTGACAGGCTGACTGTGCTAAAGGATGGAGAGGAGGAGATGAAAACGCAAGATGGTATGTCACCCAATTAATTATGAAATATTTAAATATCCCTATTACTAGGCTATTCAAAGTCAAATTCCATTTTTAAATTTGATTTATTAGGATCCCCATTAGATGACGCCAATGGCAATAACTGGTCTTACTGGGGTCCAACACATAACGATAAAGACATTACAGACAAAATACTTTACAATTTACATACACTTTAAAACATTAACATGTAGTGCGTGTGTGGGTGCATCTATCAGTTACACAGACATGTCAGTACATACACACAACAAGTAGGTCATATGGGGCTGAGGGGTTGTGCCATGAGGTGTTTGCTGTACAATTGCACTATATAAGAGGGGAGTTCCATGCACTCATGGCTCTGTATAATACTGTACGTTTCCTTGAATTTGTTCTGGACATGGGGACTGTGAAAATTCCCCTGCTGGCATGTTTGGTGGGTTAGGTGTTTGTGTCAGTGCTGTACAAATGCAGTAATTGTAGGCTAACATTAAGCCGCCCTGCACAATCAATGAACCAACAGCATCGCCTAAGGCTATACTTCTCTCCCACTCATGGATAGAAATTTTGGAGCATAAGGTAACCAGTCCATCCAGTATGCATAATAAAACTCTTCACACTCAAATATGATTACTCTAATTTATTTAATTTTGAAGTAGAGGCTAGACCAATTATGTACCAAAGGCATCTTAAATCAGTTTTGTTTTGTTTTTCCTCCATGCGTAATATGCGGTAGGCTATGTATTGTTTAACAGCACAATCATAACTTAAATTCGGGTTTTTCTTTCTTGCTTGGGCTCATAAGCCTATGCATGAGCTCAAATATGCTATGGGTGTTTTGAATTAATCATCACCTTAGAAAGCGCTGTCCATTTTGCTGTTAGGCTATGAAACAACAGCCACACTTTCATCCTGCTGTTGAACTTCTTTATTCAAATTGATCATCACAGTGAGGTGAGTTTTAAAAGTAAGATAGGCCAACTGTTTTGATAAGCATTTGTTGTGATTTTTGATTACATTTGAATCGTTGTTAGATGCACAATGGAGCCCCGGAGTACCAGGCCATTAGGACTTGATGGTAGTTAGCAGGTTCGGTACTACCAAAGCATGTCCAGAGTTCATAAAATAAGATTACCGGGACTCAACGGTCAAGTGGAATCTTACTGTGGTCATGACTCATGACCTGTGTGGCGGTAATATGGTCACCGCCAACAGTCTTTCTCATGACAGATTGTATAACACTCTTTACCTGCTGGATGAGCCATTCCCACACACCGCTATGGGGAGCACCATGAGGAGGGTTAAATCTCCACTTTATGCCACCCTGTAACAGAACCTTTCAAATGTTGTCTTGGTTAAGCTCCTTCAGAGCTTCTCTTAGCTCAAGGTTAGAGCTGTTAGATCTGTTCCATTGTCTGATCTGATCTCTTTCACTTGTACTCTCCCACAAATGAACCGCCGATAGCGACTGATGCATGAGTCGGTGTCAAGGGAATGAGCCATTTTAAGATGGATGGCTCGGCAGGTCAGACTTGAACATCACTCTATACCTCTTTACATTAGTCCGTCCTCTCTTAACCTCAATAGGTCCGATGTGGTCGATGCCTACATGAGTGAAAGGTGGTAGATCTGGAGAAATTCTGTCTTTAGGAAGATCAGACATTTTCTGCTCCCCTACCTTTCCAAATCAAATTTTATTGGTCACATACACATATTTAGCAAATGTTCTTGCGGGTGTAGCGAAATGCTTCTGTTCCTAGCTCCAACAGTGCAGTAGTATCTAAAAACGAGTCACAACAATACACACAAATCTAAAAGTAAAAGAATGGAATTAAGAAATATATAAATACTAGATTGAGCAATGTCGGAGTGGCATTGACTAAAATACAGTAGAATAGACTACAGTATATACATATGAGATGAGTAAAGCAGTATGTAAACATTATTTACTATTTAAACATTATTAAAGTGACTAGTGTTCCATTATTAAAGTGGCTAGTGATTGTGATAGAAAAATTACAAGATTATGCTTTAATACTGTTAATGCATTGAATGATTGTTTTATGCAATAGAATAGGCTTTCTCAGTACTGTCATCTGTGTCTGTGTGAACTCAGTTGAGCCTCTGAAGCTTGGGCTGGCTGCTGATTTATGATGGTCTTGTCCTCTCTCGGAGCATGCATTTCATAGAATGAATTGATGTTTGTGTATTATGAGGTACCAAGGAGAGATGGCTTGGGTATGGATAATAATGAGAGCAACCTTGTCTTAGGGGCCAAACTCTGGTTTCTGTACAATAAGAACATTCTTCACGGCCAATGCCATCTGGTTGGGGGATACTACTTTCTCACATATCATGTCTCACCTTGTGTCCCATTCAACAAATCTGTTTGTCATGAACATTCAGGAGGATGTACTTTGCTATAAAATGCTGTGGCTCAAATCGGCCAGCTTCATTATTGTAATAATTAATCGATGTTATTAATACGTTTTGAATAAAGTAATTTCTTGATTGGTCATTGACCTTGTATCTCCTCATTATTGATTAGAATTTCCACGGCAATTTTGTCGACCAGGAGGTGATCTGCAACTTCACATGTTGACCGCTCCTGAAGATCTGGGTAAACTGCACAGGGGGATCAGAAATTGGGATCCCAAGGAAAGCCACACTCGTTATTGAGCAGCTGGAGCCGCCTATCATCTGATAAGGAAGCGTGCACGGGTGGATACCAGATCCCGAACTTAGTACTGAGAGAGGTGAGCGTGGATAATCTATCAATAAGTGATGAAAAATTTAAATAATAAAAACATAAAAGCCCCTGTTGAGGGTATGCTCAGAGCGATGTCTTCCTTAAGAGGGCCACAGCTGGGGTAACTAGCAGGACTGAGTTGATAAGTGTTCTTACGCGAGGTATCCTTGGACATGATTGTTAAAAGTTCAGATCCTTCGTACTGGGTTGATCACAGTAGGACTGGTGAGGTTAAGGTATTGAATGAGGAACTAGAGTGCAGGTGACGCCTTGCGAGGGCATCTGGCTTGGTGAAGTTCTAATTCTAACGTGTCATGTTTTGATGAAATGTTTTGATAAATGAGGTAAACAGGTATGCCCTGGGTTACTATTGTTAGAGGCTATTGTGAGTGTTTAGTTTTTTTGTCACCACTAATTAGGCAATATTTTGATATTGGTATGGGTTTCCCTGTTCATATAAACAGGGTTTGAAATCTAAAAACAGCACTAACCGGTTTTCCTCGTCTCTCATTCCCCTCTATGTTTGTGTTTTCTGTGAATGTGATATGAGAGTGTGTGAGGGTAGAAATATATTTGGATCTTAAATTTGGATAATAAGATATAGAAATGTGCATAATAAGATGATTGAAATGTGGATATTAAGTTTTGAGATAACGTTATCTTGGGGTTCCGTCCATCACTGCCCATCAACGAATATCATGGGGTGGTATTGAGAGCGGGATGTTACTTTAGACAAATAGCGGCAAGTCTATCATTTCTGGAAGTCTAGAGAACCATTGAGGATACGTGAAGAGCGTTATTTCTATGACCCGCCGGCCAGCGTCCAGGAAACAAAAGTTTTTTTTTGTTCCACTGGGAGTATGTTTGAAAGGCTGCTTTGTGGCGACGGAGAGTCGTTGAAAACGCAAATGGATTGGTTGATGTGAGTACGTAAGAATTTCTAAAGTTCTATGTGGATTCTGTGAAGATATGAAAATATTATGAATTGTATGTGTCTATAATCGATTACTAGAGATTTGATGAAGTAATGATGAAACTAAACGATAATAATATACTAACTTGCGCACCCAAACGATGTAACTATAAAAACGCTTATGGGATTTTACATATAAAATAAAACTGCCCGTAAGCCCTGAAAATGTGTTTTTCCCCCTCGCAGTATGAAAGGAGTTGCTATATTTATTGAATAAACCCTTTTTTCTATACAGTCAGAGCGAATTAAGGTGGAATCTCTACATAACTTATTGTCGTAGCACAAAGCCTAACTTATTGTTTTTCATCAAGATAATAATAATTACGGAGCGAATGTGATGTAAAAAAGGAATTTCATTATGTCACAAGGGAAAAGATCATCCGTTTTTATTAAACTCGCCAGATCTGTTTCCAAATCAATGGATGTTGATTGAATCTGTTTGACTGCTATGATTGTGAATAAGTCCCATTTGCGCATGTGGCTTGAACACTTGAACAAACTTTAAGCATTTTTTCTAGGAATTTGCGTCGTTATTATGTGCCAGATGTTAAGACTACAAACCATTATGCTTTGGTTATTTGCGGAATTTCTTTGTCATTTCAATAGCATTGGGTCTATGGAATTGCCTAAAATCGTAGTTTCTGATTTATTCAACAAGAATGGAGGACCCTACAGAGAATGGTGTTGTAATTTAAATCACTGAATCAAATATTAATAATATGAATCATGAACTGAATATATGCTTGTCAACAATAGTGTTTGTTTTATTACCTGTAGCCTAATCAGAAGGGACAGTTACCTAAAACGAATGAATTCTAATAATGGTGGATAGGCAATTGCGATAGTGCTGTGACCATAATTGATAACTAAACATGGGTATTAATTATTGCATGATAAAACAAGGCTACAGTTGAAGTTGTGGGTAGTAAGGGGCTGTAGTATTGTGCCCACCGAAATGTATCTTTTCCTTAAGAATTGAATGATGTATTTTATACATTTGGTGCATTACAGGTTAATCATAATATAATAGACGTTTAATAAGTGTGAAGCAGAGGTTGGTATTAAAATATAGAGTAATATTGTTTGGGTAGACTGAAATGAAAACAATGCCTTCTAATAATTTTAATGGAAATATGCTATTAGTTATTGTTTGTTTTTGGATAGACTACTAATGCCATGTTTTAGTATGTGGGAGTTAGCGACAGGTGTCGCTGAACTCGAGCGGGCTGTAAGAAACGAAGTGGCTTAGTTTGGTGTAGAGAGATGACTAAGTTGAATGGGAGATGTTATTTGACAAATTTGAATTATTATTACTCAGTTCTATAGTTTATCCTGTCTAGGACTGGGCCAACAGCCAATGAAATTGCAGCCAATGAAATTTCTCAAACATACAAGTATTAGGCACCATTTTAAAGATACAATTCTCGTTAATCCAGCCACAGTGTCTGATTTCAAAATGCTTTACAGCAAAAGCTCCACAAACGATTATGTTAGGTCAAAGAAAAACCCAGCCATTTTTCCAGCCAAAGAGAGGAGTCACAAAAAGCACAAATAGAGATAAAATTAATCACTAACCTTTGATGATCTTCATCAGATGACACTCATAGGACTTCATGTTACACAATACATGTATGTTTTGTTCGATAAAGTGCATATTTATATCCAAAAATCTCATTTTACATTGGCGTGTTATGTTCAGTAGTTCAAAAACATGCGGTGATTTTGCAGAGAGCCACATCAATTCACAGAAATACTCATTATAAATGTTGATGAAAATTCAAGTGTCATGAAACTTTAGATAATTGTCTCCTTAATGCAACCACTGTGTCAGATTTCAAAAAACTTTACGGAAAAAGCATACCATGCAATAATCTGAGCACGGAGCTCAGAGCACAAAAACCAGCCAAAAGAAATATCTGCCATGTTGGAGTCAACATAAGTCAGAAATATCATTATAAATATTCACTTACCTTTGATGATCTTTGTCAGAATGCACTCCCAGGAATCCCAGTTCCACAATAAATGTTTGATTTGTTCCATAAAGTCCATAATTTATGTCCAAATTCCTCCTTTTGTTAGGGAGTTTAGTAAACAAGTCAAAACTCACGAGGCGCGGGCAAATCCAGCGGAAATGTCGGACGAAAATTCCAAAAAGTTATATTACTGGTCGTAGAAACAAATCAAACGATGTATAGAATCAATCTTTAGGATGTTTTTATCATAAATGTTCAATCATGTCCCAACCGGAGAATTCCATTGTCTGTAGAAAAGCAATGGAACGAGAGCTACCTCTCATGTGAATGCGCGTGACTGAGACCGAGGCTGCTGGCAGACCTCTGACTCATTCCCCTCTCATTCAGCCCCCCTTCACAGTAGAAGCCTGAAACAACGTTCTAAAGACTGTTGACATCTAGTGGAAGCCTTAGGAAGTGCAACATTACCCATATCCCACTGTATATTCAATGGGGCTGAGTTAAAAAATTACAAACCTCAGATTTCCCACTTCCTGTTTGGATTTTTTCTCAGGTTTTTGCCTGCCATATGAGTTCTGTTATACTCACAGACATCATTCAAACAGTTTTAGAAACGTCAGAGTGTTTTCTATCCAATACTAATAATAATATGCATATATTAGCATCTGGGACTGAGTAGGAGGCAGTTTACTCTGGGCAAGCTTTTCATCCAAACGTGAAAATGTTGCCCCCTAACCATAAGAAGTTATGTAACACCAGTGAATTTGAGCAAGAAGGTAATGTCATTTTTTTAAATGATCTGTTTCCATTACGTGGAACAGTGTCCAGTCATTAAAGTGGATTGCAGTTAGTTTTGACCATTACGCTGATGAGACAGGATCAACTTTTTTAAGGTTCTAGATTTTCTAAAGGGTAATGAATAAATAAATACTCCTTGCAAACTCAGAAAACCTTGGGTGTTTTAATCTCTTGAGAGATTTGATGTCTTATTCTGAAATAGATTTATAGAACGGACCAGTGGTGATTTTAGCATGTAAATCTTACTGGGCATACAAAAAAATGTGGGATGCATGCCAGCAAAGCAACAACACTAAACAATTCATTAATTGCACTATAACGATGACAAACGGTGCCCACAAACTGTTACGGCCTACATAAAGCTGTTCCAACAGCAGAGTCGCAACAGCAGTCGCAACACCTTACCACTGCTCCAGTTCATTCAGCCTCATTTACTGCCTTTTAAAAAAACATAGCTGATATGGCTGACTTGATTAAACAAATGTGGTTTCTACTGACAATTGAGAGGTACAAACTGTGGCCTAAAGGGACGATAAGAGGCAATCCGTAATTTTGATTAAGACATTAACGAGCGAGAGACGACGGACGTAGTCAATATAACTATTTGTTCAGCACTTTTGAAATGTACAGCGACAGAATTCAGAACATGGGCCGTTCTTACATATAAGCTCTTACAATATTAGATGATTACATTTCTCTAAAACAGGTTATAGGCAAACCAGCACACACCGGCCACGAACGAAGTGTTTACAATACCGCATTGGTGAAAATAGACCAAATTATTAGGGTGAGGCACATAGGCTACTAACAGCTTACTACACAATGTACACTTAGTATTACTTTAGCTACATTATACATATCTCTCTGGCATCCTATATAATTTATGAAGCAACGTAAGACATTTTTGGACTCACGTTGTGATGTGCTTGAACAGGAAAGGGGCGCGGCGGTCCTTCTTGGGCAATTTTTGTCATCAAAGAGAAAGATGCCAGATTTACAATTCCGAGTTAAGAGACCATTCAAAACGTATTTTCCCAGTCGTAGCTCGTTTTCCAGAATTCCCAGTTGTCTTGAACTCACAGTTAGCCATGAATTCCTTCCCAAACCACTCATTGTTGAATTTGCGATTTCCAACTTGTTGTGTAATGTTTATGTCCCACTTGCAGTATTTTCTCGTCCGGATGAAAAGCGTGCCCAAAGTAAACTGCTTGTTACTCAGGCCCAGAAGCTAGGATATGCATATACTTAGTAGATTTGGATAGAAAACACTCTGAAGTTTCTTAAACTGTTGGAATAATGTCTGTGAGTATAACAGAACTGATTTGGCGAAATCCCGAGCACAATCCATCCAGGCGAAAACATTTTTTGAGGTTATTGTGTTTTCAAATGCTTTTCTATGGGAATCCTGATTTATTAGGGCCCAGATTGCAGTTCCTATGGCTTCCACTAGATGTCAACAGTCTTTAGAAATTGGTCGTTGTTTTTCTTTTGAGAAATGAGGAAGTAGTGCTGTTCTTTGTACGTGTCACTCTGAAGGTCTCTAGTATTTTGGTGCGCCTGAACAGGAGCGCGCTCCGTGTTTTTTTTCTTCGGTATTGGAAACAGATTATCCCGTCTTAAATTTTATCAATTATTTACATTTTAGGATACCTGAGGTTGGATTAGGAACGTTGTTTGAAATGTTTGGACCAGGTTTACAGGTAACTTGTTAGATACTTTGTAGTCATGTTGGGAGAGTTGGAACCGGTGTATTTCTGAATCAAACGTGCCAAATAAATTGACATTTTGGGGATATAAAGAAGGAATTTATCGAACAAAACGACCATTCATTGTGTCACTGAGACATTTGGGATTGCAAAAAGAATGAGATCTTCAAAGGTAAGGCATTTATTATATCGTTATTTCTGACTTTTATGTCGCACCTGCCTCATTGAAAAATGATTTTCATGTGTTTGTATGCGGGGTGCTGTCCTCAGATAATCGCATGGTGTGCTTTCGCCGTAAAGCCTTCTTGAAATCTGACACAGCGGCTGGATTAACAAGAAGTTAAGCTTTATTTTGATGTATTACACTTGTGATTTTATAAAAGTTGAATATTGATATTTCTGTAGTTTGAATTTTGCGCTCTGCAATTTCACCAGATGTCCCACCTGCCCATAAGAAGATAACCTCTTTAGGATCCACCCCTTTTTTGAAATTTTCAACTAAAATGACATACCAAAATCTAACTGCCTGTAACTCAGGCCCTGAAGCAAGGATATGAGACCTGAGTCCGAGCCATCAACCTGTAGAGGGCATCAAGTTGCTATCAACTGGCTTTTGTCTCATTCCTTTTCTCTCAGGAGTGCGACATGAGTCCACGTGGAGTGAGCATGGAGGAGATCCCATCCAAACTTCTCTCATGCTGCTGGTGTACTGGTAGGAAAATGGACAAAGACATAATGGACTGTAAAGAACATTGTAATAACAGACATTTTGATATATCCTGTGAAATATGTAATTGCATTGAAAGTGCATTGTAATTACACTTATAGGTGCTGTAACAACAGTTATTCTACATTGAATTGTATTTTTCCAATGATTGTAATAAAAAGTTTACCCTTCTGTGTTTCATATTTCTTGAAGCTGCTTGCTCATGAGTACCTACATTAATACTATACATTATATTATTTTGAACAACATTTCACTTACATTACAACTTTGAAGCCAGATAAAGGCAGGTACATAGTATTTACAAAAGTTATACCATTATGTGTTTCACTTTACATTAATTTGCTTAAATCCTGGGTAGGTGAATTATAGTTAGATGCCCTTCTTTGCAAACCATTGGAAAACCTCCCTGGTCTTTGTGGTTGAGATTGGGCTGTCATTTAAAAATCATGTTGAACACTATTATTGCACAGAGTGAGTCCATGCAACTTATTATGTGACTTAAGCACATTTTTACTTCTGAACTTATTTAGGCTTGCCATAACAAAAGAGTTGAATACTTATTGACAATTCATTGACATTTCAGCTTTAAATGTTTAAAAAAAATAATTCACTGACATGGGGTATTATGTGTAGATCAGTGACACAAAATCAACTTTAAAATCAGGCTGTAACATAATTTTTTTGTTGAAAAAGTCAAGGGGTGTGATTACTTTCTGAAGGCACTGTAGCTATGACGTGTTCCTACACGATTTCCTGATTTCTCAGACTGACCACTTGGAAGTTGAATCATGGGGACATTTTTTATTTTACCCACTGATACAGTGCCTTGCAAAATTATTCATCCCCCTTTGTCAAGGCTGTGCGGAACTGGTGAAAGGAGTCAGGCGCAGGAGAGCTGAGATGCGTGGACAAGGTATTTAATTCAAGAAAACACCAATACAAACACAATACTATGGTGCTGGAAAAATACCGGTACCACGAAATGAACGGGCGTAATAACAAAACCCGTTAACAATATACCAGCCGTCAGATACAGCCTTACAATCAAACAAACACGCACACAAACATGTGGGAAAACAGAGGGTTAAATAATGAAAATGTAATGGGGGATTTGAAACCAGGTGTGTAAAAACAAAACAAATGGAAAATGAAAAGTGGACCGGTGATGGCTAGAAGGCCATTGACGTCGACCGCCGAATGTCGCTCGAACAAGGAGAGGGACCGACTCCGGCTGAAGTCGTGACACCCTTGGCATTTTTCCTATTTTGTTGCATTACAACCTGTAATTTAAATTGATTTTTATTTGGATTTCATGTAATGGACATACACAAAATAGTCCAAATTGGTGAAGTGAAAAGAAAAAAATTACTTGTTTAAAAAATAAATAAATAAAAAGAAAGTGGTGCGTGCATATGTATTCACCCCCTTTGCTATGAAGCCCCTAAATAAGATCTGTTGCAAACAATTACCTTCAGAAGCCACATAATTAGTTAAATAAAGTCCACCTGTGTGCAATATAAGTGTCACATGATCTGTCACATGATCTCAGTATATATACACCTGTTCTGAAAGGCCCCAGAATCTGCAACACCACTAAGAAAGGGCACCACCAAGCACGCAGCACCATGAAGACCAAGGAGCTCTCCAAACAGGTCAGGGACAAAGTTGTGGAGAAATACAGATCAGGGTTAAGTAATAAAAGAATATCAGAAACTTTGAACATCCCACAGAGCACCATTAAAACCTCTTACAGCTACCCCCCCCCTTCTTTCAATTTCTGCCTGAAGACATACCCAAATCTAACTGCCTCTAGCTCAGGCCCAGAAGCAAGGATATGCATATTCTTGGTACCATTTGAAATAAAACACTCTGAAGTTTGTGTAAATGTGAATTGAATGTAGGAGAATATAACACAATAGATCTGGTTTAGATAATACAATGAAAAAAACATATGTTTTTTCTTTTTAATTGTTGTATCATCATCTTTTAAATGAACAAGATAAAACAAACATTCAGATATGAATATGGGGACAATTTCAGTGAAAAACATAAGAGGGCAACAGTACTTGTGCAAAGTGTCAGAATGATAACTTCCAAAATGAGTGTGCTACATGACATTTATCATGAAGTCACCCAGGTGTCCCACACAAGTAGCCCAAATCTACCCAAGTGGCCAAATTGGTGAAGGTATACATTTTGAAACAAATAACTATATACAAAATACCAAAATGGTATTCTAACACACCCCCCAAAAAATGGAGAAGAAAATATGGGGGAAAAAATATGAAGAAAAAAAATATATACATTTACAAAATAACATGGGTAACTATTTACACACTTTCAATATTTGGAAGACCCTCAGTCCTCTATGAAATCAAATCAATTTATATAGCCCTTTGTACATCAGCTAATATCTCAAAGTGCTGTACAGAAGCCCAGCCTAAAACCCCAAATAGCAAGCAATGCAGGTGTAGAAGCACGGTGGCTCGGAAAAACTCCCTAGAAAGGCCAAAACCTAGGAAGAAACCTAGAGAGGAACCAGGCTATGAGGGGTGGTCAGTCCTCTTCTGGCTGTGCCGGGTGGAGATTATAACAGAACAGATTTTCAAACGTTCATAGATGACCAGCAGGGTCAGACACTAATAATCACAGTGGTTGTAGAGGGTGCAACAGGACAGCACCTCAAGAGTAAATATGAACAGTTTAGGGTTCCATAGCCGCAGGCAGAACAGTTGAAACTGGAACAGCAGCAAGGCCGGGTAGACTGGGGACAGCAAGGAGTCAGCAGGGGTCCAGCTGGATGAACCAGCTTCAGAGGGGGATGGACACGTTGGCACTGGGGGCTCCCAGTCGGAGTCAGTGTCACTGTGAAAGAAAATGTTCAGTTAGAATAGTTTCACATATGAGCCCTGTATCAACATGTATAATAAACAGATATATAGAGTACAGGGAACATAAAGTGCTGTTCCATTCCACTTTGGCCATTGTTGTGGGCCTGCCTCAAATAGGCTATTTCATGTGGGGGTGGGGTGGAGCGGCAGACACACGCATCTCGACCATGCTCCCTCTAATCCATAATATGTAGACTGAGTGGAGGAAGCATGGTCGCTGTGTTGAGATGTGTGGGTTTGCTGTTACATTCTACTCCATTCCATTTTTATATACATATATATACAGTATATACACACACAAACATAGGCTATGGGTCATTCACATACATACAAACATACCCCCACCCACAATGTATAGCCAATGTGTACTTTACACATTTCATAACATTTTTATATATTGCAAATAAAATGTAAAAACAATCACAAATAATATTTTATATTATTAATTTCAAACAACGGCATTAGCATGAGAAGAACTTACCAGTCCAAAACAATGTCCTCTCCGTTCAAAAAATATGCTTCCATTTTGGAGTCATAGCTCACGGTCGCTAACTGAGTCCTCTTCCAAAAGCATATCTGTCTCACTTTCACGATCAATTTCCTCTATAATTTTGTCTACATTCGTATATCTAGTCTTAGATTTAGCTTTCCCTGACTTATTCGCCATGATGTTCGATATATAAACAGCTGAAGATGCGCGTTACCGAAATAGTGCTGTGCGTAACAAGCTTGGCTCCTTCCAGTATGAATCTTCAATGGCGAAAGACCGTCATTACGCCGGAGTTTACTACATGGGTTGGTCTTCCAACACAGAAACATTACATATTGCCGTTTACCTCTGCTCATTGGCTATCTACCCAGCTAGATTTCAAGACGATCAGTGGTCATTGGGTTAAAATACAGCCAATCAACGAAACAGCGGTCATATAATTGGTGCACAATGAGGTCATTACTTGTTGTCTTCCAATCGGTTTCTTTCGGTCAATACGTCCCGCGAAATGACCCATCAAGTTTGGTTGTGTTACAAACAAACAGTTGATTGCAATGAAACCAAACATGACTGGATAAAGTCACGTTTAGTCTGTGTATTTACGTCGAATGTTTTGTCGAAAATTGAATGACACGGAATTCAACGAGATAAGCGTTCACAAAATGTTTCGTGTTAGGCTATAAAAATAGATTTAACCGAACAAAAGACAATTTATTGTGTAACGATGAGCCTTGGGATTGAAAACAGAGCAAGATCTTCAAAGGTAAACGATTTATTTTATTGCAATTTGTGATTTTGTTACGCCTGTGCTGGTTGAAATAGTATTTTGGTATGGGGCTCTGTCCTCAGATAACCGCATCGTATTCTTTCGCAGTAAATCCTTTTTTAAATCTGACAACGCAGTTGGATTAGCAAGATTCTAGGCTTTGGAACCATGTGAGACACTTGTATTTTCAGGAATTTTTAATATGACTATTTATGTGGCGCTCACCGTATGTTGTCGAATTTAATCCCGCTAACGGGATCCGTAGCGCAGAGAAGTTAAAGAGTTACTATTTCCTGAATTTAACTCTCTTCAGATATTTTCATATCTTATCGATTACAGTCACTTATTAATGTATTATTACCTTATCAGTCACATTCTGAATGTCGCAAACCCTTGCATATCTACACGAACCTTAGCATAAATGATGAATCAGCGATATACAAATTGGCTTAATTATTTATTTATTAACTAACTAAATAATCACACAGAATTACATAAACACACACAGGATAGGTTATACATTGGTTACTACATAATGCAATGAAAAGTCCCTAGTGGACTAAGCCCGATATGACAGCTTGGTAGACAATGGAAAGGGGTGGGGACAGATAAAGAGTGGGAAAGACAAAGGACTCCACTATCGTACACACATCTGATAACTAGGCTCATGGAAATGCTAACACTTTGCACATGAACAGCCGCTCATTCGAAAATAAATTGCAATTTACATATTTTTGAGTGTAGGCCTTTGTTGTCTCTCTCTGTGATCGCCGGTCCATCTGCTGGAGAGTCCATCGACAGAAAGTCTCTGGTTTGTCCACCAGAGATCAACGTTTTCGTAGTTGTAGGTTGTTATAATGATACGTCAGGTCGTTCGATAGTGAAATATTCTCCAGAATGGATCTTTTAGAGTACCATTCGGTCGTTTGATCGGTCTAATTTACCAGTACTTAAACAGCTGCAGACTGAGTGGTCCTCTGGTCTTTAGAGTGGTAGATTTCTTCTTCATTTGTAATGTATTCAGCTGGCGCTGTACGTAACTGGTCTTTGTTTAAATTCACAACCATTTCAACACGTAGCTACTGCTCCATGCTCTCTGGTCTAATGTAAATTTTGTCGCATTTTTTTTTTATACTGGAGTAGAAAAGGGGAGGGGGGGCGCCTATGATCCCCCCCCAAGGGCACGTCATGACAATAGCAGATGTAAATCCAGGATACTGAAATTAGCATGATATTTTCCATTTAGTATGGTTACATAACACAGATGGTTAAAACTAAAGCAGGGTGGTTGGTCATATAACGAGAATGTCTAGTAACCCAAATATTGCAAGTTTGAATCTCATCATGGACAACTTTAGCATTTTAGCTAATTATCACATTTTCTATTACTTACTACTTTTTTAGCTACTTAGCATGTTAGCTACCCTTCCTCATAACCATAACCCTTTAACCTAACTCCTAAACTTAACCCTAACCCTCACTGCTAGCCTAGCTAATGTAAGCCAGCTAGCTAACGTTAGCCACTTAGCTAGAATTCATAGCATATCATACGTTTTGCAAATTCATACCATATTGTATGTATGGCAAATTTGTAACATGTTGTATGTTTGCAAATTTGTAACATATTGTATGTTTTGCAAATTTGGAACATTATTGTACAGTTTGCAAATCGTAAGATATAATACGAATTGTAATTCGTAACATAGCATATGAAATGGGAGATGGACAGCCACAAATTAATACATATCTTACGAAACGTAACATAAAGTATCATACTAAATGGAGTATCTCAGATTTACATACAGAATAATATGTAATGCTAACTATTGAATGCACATCTCGGGAAAATATTCAGATTTGTGCTTTACCAGAGGTAGAGATGTCTCTGGCCTTAAGTGGCATGTGTGGTTAGCTTGTTGCTTAGTTAACAACACAGATTAATAACTAGATATATTTTCTTTGCTAGATAGCGTTAGCTAGCTAGCCAACATCTGGCAGTCAGCTGATGATCAAGTGGTTATGTTAGATAGCTAACTATCCTGCTGCTAGCCATTGCTGTTTTGCTTGCTACAGTAGCTAGCTCATCAAATAAGAAGGCTAGATCATTGCCATTTTGGAGATAAGTCTGGGTAATGTTTCCATGAGGGGATGTGACAATTGTAAGACTTTTTTAATGCATTTTTCCTCACAAATCCAAATAAGTATGGTATGGTATGGTAGTAGGTGACAGGCGCACCAGTTGGTGTCAAGAACTGCAATGCTGCTGGGTTTTTCATGCTCAACAGTTTTCTTTGTATATCAAGAATAGTCCACCACCCAAAGGACATCCAGCCAACTTGACACAACTGTGGGAAGCATTGGATTCAACATGGGCCAGCATCCCTTTGGAACGCTTTCGGCACCTTGTAAAGTCCATGCTCCGACAAATTGAGGCAGTTCTGAGGGTTCTGAGGGTACATGATGTTATATACATCACAGAATAATGAAATATTACAAAACTGTTTCACATAGAAACACTGGATTTTCGTCATATTTATTTATTTATTATGAATTATGAAAAAGATGAATAACATTCCACCCATGAGGCCAAATAGGGCGCTTTTGGTCACTGACTGCAGGAAATGGCCACATCGCAGCGATATACAGTGCATTCGGAAATTGTTCACTAGTATTCCTTTTTCCACATTTTGATACTTTACAGCCTTATTCTAACATGTATTAATTAACTTTTTTTCCTCATCAATCTACACACAATACCCCATAAGGACAAAGAAAAAACTGGTTTTTAGAAGTGTTTGCACATTTATTAAAAAAATAAAAAAAATGGGTTTTTTTGCTATGAGACTCGAAATTGAGAACAGGTGCATCTTGTTTCCATTGATCACCCTTGAGATGTTTCTACAACTTGATTGGAGTCCACCTGTGGTAAATTCAATTGATTGGACATGATTTGGAAAGGCACACACCTGTCTATATAAGGTCCCACAGTTGACAATGCATGACAGAGCAAAAACCAAGCCATGTGTTCGAAGGAACTGTCCATAGAGCTCCGAGACAGGATGTGTCAAAGCACAGATCTGGGGAAGGGGACCAAAAAATGTCTGCAGTATTGAAGGTCCCCAAGAACACAGTGGCCTCCATCATTCTTAAATGGAAGAAGTTTGGAACCACCAAGACTCTTCCTAGAGCTGGCCGCTCGGCCAAACTGAGCAATCAGGAGAGAAGGGCCTTGGTCAAGGAGATGACCAAGAACCCGATGGTCACTCTGACAGAGCTCCAGAGTTCCTCTGTGGAGATGGGACAACCTTCCAGAAGGACATCCATCGCTGCAGAACTCCACCAATCAGACCTTTACGGTAGAGTGGGCAAACAGAAGCCACTCCTCAGTAAAAGCCACATGACAGCCCACTTGGAGTTTTCCAAAAGGCACCCAAAGACTCTGACTATGAGAAACAAGATTATCTGGTCTGATGAAACCAAGATTGAACTCTTTGGTCTGAATGCCAAGCCTCAACATCCGGAGGAAACCTGGCACCAAATGAACTTTTAACAAGGCACACCTGTTAATTAAAATGCACACTTTTTTGGTTACTACATGATTCCATAGTGTTGATGTCTTCACTATTATTCTACAATGTAGAAAATAGTAAAAATAAAGAAAAACCCTTGAATGAGTAGGTGTGTCCAAACTTTTGACTGGTACTGTATTTTGAGTTTCATGCAGTAATACAAATAAATTACTACACTGTTGAAGTCATTTTTACTGAGGCCCTATCAACTTAAACAGTTAGGTCCATATTGTAACCTGTAACAATCCCACACATCTAACATTGCCATTTCATGCAATGTTTACTGTACAATGTCTTATTGTACATGCATTTGTCTTGAGTTCCTTAATGAGTGAAGACAGCATTGGAAATCAAAGAGGCACTGAACAAATGCTTTTCACCACAGTTATCAAATCCAGGACTGACTTATTCTTATCTAAGAATCATCTATTTTTGAGAACAGGCCATTGTAATAACATGTGTGCAATAAAATGGTTTGATTTACCATCTACATTATATAAGTGCAAATGTCAAAAGCCACTGAAGATAGTGACTGTGATGTGATATACATTCTCATTTAAAAACACACTTTTGGAAAGTTTAGGGGACTCTTTTAAAAGACTCAATTTTCTTCTGATGGAATAGTATGGGCATTCCCCTTACAGAAATAAACATACACTGACATACATTCTAAGCATAAACAAGGTGACCAGCGTAATTATGCGGGGATAGTTTCTGACCCTCCTATGGACCAGGATGCCATCTAGTGGCTGAATGAGATCATACACGTTCACTTGTTTCCTTTACTGTAACAACAGGATCAGTTTTTTCATTTAGATCACAATTAATAAGATTTAATTGGGGGGGATCACCACTCCTTCTCTGAGACACTTGATACATACGGCCCTGATTCAAAATGACTTTACAATATGAATACCATGCACTGCATGTTCTTAGTACAGAACACAGTTGTATTTCCACTAAACCATGCATAAAGACAGACAAAACATATACAGTAACAGTAAGCAGACAAGAAGCAGCTGGTTCATTAAAAGAAAGAAAAAACCTGTGCTGCTGTAAAAATACCGTAATAGTCCTCAGACTTGGCAATGAGGCAATATTTAATGATGACTACAAGAGCAAAGTACCCTTTTGTGAATCTCAAAGAACCATTGGAGAGCTCAAATGGTTCATTGAGTCATTTTGGTTCCACATAAATCCATCACCCTTCCCAAAGAACCCTTGAGGAACCCTCCTTTTTTGTGTGTAGCATGTGACAAGACTATTCTCATAGAATGTGATACGATGGCACAAATTGTAATGTCAGGTTATTTGTTAGTTAAAGAGATACTACAACCTGTTATCTTTTTGGCCTCAAAGTCACAGGTGGAATCTTGAGATATTTAAATAGAAAACAAGTGTCCGTTCTAAAAGACATTACCCAATAACTCATAAAACTTGATCACATCAAATAACCAGACCCTTTCCAGTGTCATTTCAATAGCCACTTGGGGTTTTGAGGAGTTGCCTAGTTTTAGCTGCTCCTTCAAATCTACTCCCATCTGTAAGCAGTGTACCCTTCCATATTTATTTTCCAGCTTTGACGGTGCGTACCAACTCTGAGAGGGCGATTACACGCCTGTCATGACATACTGTACATCCTACAGTGTCACGAGGTCCACCGAAGTCGTTTCCTCTCCTTGTTCGGGCGGTGTTCGGCGGTCGGCGTCACCGGTCTTTCAGCCATCGTCGATCCACTTTTCAGTTTCAATTTGTTTTGTCTTGTTTTCTTACACACCTGGTTTCAATTTCCATCATTAATTGTTGTGTATTTAACCCTCTGTTTCCCCCCATGTCCTTGTGTGGAATTGTTTGTTTGTAAGTGCTTGTCCTTACTGGTGCGCGTCGGGTTTTGTACCCATGTAGGTTATTTTTGTATTGCCGTGGGTTTTGTAATTAAACTGCTCCGGCTATTACCTATCTCTGCTCTCCTGCGTCTGACTTCACTGCCACCAGTTCCGCAACCCTTACATACAGGCCCTATCAGAGCTGGCTTTGCCACCCACTGTAGAGCCCAAGGGCTATGGGCTACCATCATGGCCCGTGTGTGGTGTGGCAAATGATCTGGGACCAGGGGCCACACAGAACTCCTACAGAAGCCTGAAAGACACTAGTTACACCCCACCTCTGTCTTTTGCCTCCATACCCTCTCCGGTTTTTATACTGCACAACAGACTCCACAGAAACCCTACTCTGGCCCTACACACTGCACCTCTACCGCACCTCTACAGCTGCACCATCGAGAGCTTCCTGACTGGTTGCATCACTGCCTGGTATGGCAACTGCTCGGCCTCCGACCGCAAGGCACCACAGAGGGTAGTGCGAACGGCCCATTACATCACTGGGGCCAAGCTTCCTGCCATCCAGGACCTCTATACCAGGCGGTGTCAGAGGAAGGCCCGAAAAATTGTCAAAGACTCCAGCCACCCTAGTCATAGACTGTTCTCTCTGCTACCACACGGCAAGCGGTACCAAAGCGCCAAGTCTAGGTCCAAGATGCTTCTAAACAGCTTCTACCCCCAAGCCATAAGACTCCTGAACATCTAGTCAAAAGGCTACCTAGACTATTTGCATTGCCCCCCCTCCCCTCTCCACACCGCTGCCACTCTGTTGTCATCATAGTCACTTTAATTAACTCTACCTACATGTACATACTACCTCAACTAACCGGAGCCCCCACACATTGACTCTGTACCAGCACCCCCCTGCATATATTGTTATTTTTTACTGCTGCTCTTTAATTACTTGTTACCTTTCTCTTATAATTATCCGTATTTTTTG
Organism: Salvelinus alpinus; assembly: GCF_045679555.1. Classification (NCBI taxonomy): domain Eukaryota; kingdom Metazoa; phylum Chordata; class Actinopteri; order Salmoniformes; family Salmonidae; genus Salvelinus; species Salvelinus alpinus. The sequence continues at coordinate 946,875 of NC_092116.1, forward strand.
AAACTGCACTGTTCGTTAGGGGCTCGTAAGTAAGCATTTCACTGTAAGGACTACACCTGTTGTATTCGGTGCATGTAACTAATACAATTTGATTTGACTTACTTCTCCCTTCCTTTTTCGAAGAATCTCTCAAATAGCATCCCTACATTAGTTAGGTACTTCACTCTATGAGCAGTGGCAAAAAAGTAGAATTACAACTATTTCCTTTAAAGCATTAAATCGACATTGATTTGAATTTAGAATTGAAATTACATAATTAACCTGAGAAAAACAATCTATGACTATGCCTGTATGATGTATACATTTGTTAAAGGGCAGTGTATTGTGCACTATAAAGATACATACAGTACCAGTCAAAAGTTTGGACACACCTACTCATTCTAGGGTCTTTCCTTATTTTTACTATTTTCTACATTGTAGAATAATAGTGAAGACATCAAAACTATGAAATAACATATGGAATCATATAGTAACAAAAAAAGTGTTAAACAAAATATATATATATTTGACATTCTTCAAAGTAGCCACCCTTTGCCTTGATGACAGCTTTGCACACTCTTGGCATTCTCTCAACCAGCTTCATGAGGTGCCTTGATAAAAGTTCATTTCTGATGAGTCCCACCGTACCTTCTCCGCTATTCAATCTGGTTTCAGAGCTGGCCATGGGTGCACCTCAGCCACTGTTAAGGCCACTGTTAACAATATCATAACCGCCATCGATAAGAAACATTACTGTGCAGCCGTATTCATCGACCTGGCTAAGGCTTCCGACTCTGTCAATCACAACATTCTTATTGGCAGACTCGACAGCCTTGGTCTCTCAAATGATTGCTTCGCCTGGTTCACCAACTACTTCTCTGATAGAGTTCAGTGTGTCAAATCGGAGGGCCTGTTGTCCGGCCCTGTGGAAGTCTATGGGGGTGCCACAGACTCTCTTGTCTGTATATATCAATGATGTCGCTCTTGCTGCTGGTGATTCTTTGATCCACCTCTACGCAGACGACACCATTCTGTATACCTCTGGCCCTTCTTTGGACTGTGTTAAAACCTCTCCAGGGTACGTGGGACGGTAGCGTCCCACCTGGCCAACATCCAGTGAAATTGCAGAGCGCCAATTTCAAAAATAGAAATACTAATTAAAAAAATTAAAAAAACATACAAGTGTTTACAAGACTGTTGACATCTAGTGGAAGCCATAGGAAGTGCAATTTGAGTCCTAAGTCATTGGAATCTCTATAGGCAGTCAATGGAAAACTACAAACATAAAAAAATCCCACTTCATAGATGGATTTTTCTCAGGTTTTTGCCTGCCATATCAGTTATGTTATACTCACAGACATTATTTTAACAGTTTGGGAAACTCTAGAGTGTTTTCTATCCAAATATTGCAATTATATGCATATCCCAGCTTCTGGGCCTGAGAAACCGGCATACTTTGGGCACGCTTTTCATCAAGAGGTGAAAATAGTGCCCCCTACCCTTAACTAACCTCCAGACGAGCTTCAATGCCATACAACTCTCCTTCCGTGGCCTCCAACTGCTCTTAAATGCAAGTAAAACTAAATGCATGCTCTTCAACCGATCGCTGCCCGCACCTGCCCGCCCATCCAGCATCACTACTCTGGACAGTTCTGACTTAGAATATGTGGACAACCACAAATACCTTGGTGTCTGGTTAGACAGTAAACTCTCCTTCCAGACTCACATTAAACATCTCCAATCCAAAATTAAATCTAGAATCGGCTTCCTATTTCGCAACAAAGCATCCTTCACTCATGCTGCCAAACATACCCTCGTAAAACTGACCATCCTACCGATCCTCGACTTTGGCGATGTCATTTACAAAATAGCTTCCAACACTCTGCTCAACAAATTGGATGCAGTCTATCACAGTGCCATCTGTTTTGTCACCAAAGCCCCATATACTACCCACCACTGTGACCTGTACGCTCTCGTTGGCTGGCCCTCGCTTCATACTCGTCGCCAAACCCACTGGCTCCAGGTCACCTACAAGTCTCTGCTAGGTAAAGCCCCGCCTTATCTCAGCTCACTGGTCACCATAGCAGCACCCACCCGTAGCATGCGCTGCAGCCGGTATATCTCACTGGTCATCCCCAAAGCCAATTCTTCCTTTGGAACTCTCCTTCCAGTTCTCTGCTGCCAATGACTGGAAAGAAATGCAAAAATCACTAAAGCTGGAGACTCGTATCTCCTTCACTAGCTTTAAGCACCAGCTGTCAGAGCAGCTCACAGATCACTGCACCTGTACATAGCCCATCTGTAAATAGCCCATCCAACTACCTCATCCCCATACTGTATTTATTTATTTATCTTGCTCCTTTGCACACCAGTATGTCTACTTGCACATTCATCTTCTGCACATTCTATCATTCCAGTGTTTAATTGCTATATTGTAATTACTTCGCCAATATGGCCTATTTATTGCCTTACCTCCCTTATCCTACCTCAAATCAAAATCAAATCAAATTTTATTTGTCACATACACATGGTTAGCAGATGTTAATGCGAGTGTAGCGAAATGCTTGTGCTTCTAGTTCCGACAATGCAGTAATAACCAACGAGTAATCTAACCTAACAATTCCACAACTACTACCTTATACACACAAGTGTAAAGGGATAAAGAGTATGTACGTAAAGGTATATGAATGAGTGATGGTACAGAACGGCATAGGCAAGATGCAGTAGATGGTATCGAGTACAGTATATACATATGAGATGAGTAATGTAGGGTATGTAAACATAAAAGTGCATAGTTTAAAGTGGCTAGTGATACATTTATTACATAAAGATGGCAAGATGCAGTAGATGATATAGAGTACAGTATATACATATACATTATATTAAGTGGCATTGTTTAAAGTGGCTAGTGATACATTTTTTATCAATTTCCATTATTAAAGTGAGCTGGAGTTGAGTCAGTATGTTGGCATCAGCCACTCGATGTTAGTGGTGGCTGTTTAACAGTCTGATGGCCTTGAGATAGAAGCTGTTTTTCAGTCTCTCGGTCCCTGCTTTGATGCACCTGTACTGACCTCGCCTTCTGGAAGATAGCGGGGTGAACAGGCAGTGGCTCGGGTGGTTGTTGTCCTTGATGATCTTTATGGCCTTCCTGTGACATCGGGTGGGATAGGTGTCCTGGAGGGCAGGTAGTTTGCCCCCAGTGATGCATTGTGCAGACCTCACTACCCTCTGGAGAGCCTTACGGTTGTGGGCGGAGCAGTTGCCGTACCAGGCGGTGATACAGCCCGACAGGATGCTCTCGATTGTGCATACCTAATTTGCACATGCTGTATATAGACTTTTCTACTGTATTATTGATTGTATTTTTGTTTATTCCATGTGTAACTCTGTGTTATTGTATGTGTGGAACTGCTTTGCTTTATCTTGGCCAGGTCGCAGTTGCAAATGAGAACTTGTTCTCAACTAGCCTACCTGGTTAAATAAAGATTAAATAAATAATAAAATAAAAAATTAGGCCTCAAGACAATGCACTGTTGGGTTCTGAGAATATAAAATATACTTATTCGTGACACTGATGGAGTGCAGAGGTTTAGAGTAATCCTTCCGGAGACACCTGAAACCCCACCTCTTTAAGGAATACCTAGGGTAGGATAAAGTAATCCTTCTCACCCCCCCCCCACCACTTAAAAGATTTAGATGCACTATTGTAAAGTGGCTGTTCCACTGGATGTCATAAGGTGAATGCACCAATTTGTAAGTCGCTCTGGATAAGAGCGTCTGCTAAATGACTTAAATGTAAATGTAAATGTAGAGGGTCTACACCAGAAGTTAATGGTTATAGGAGGAAGGTACAGTGCCTTGCAAAAGTATTCATCCCCCTTGCGGTTTTTCCTATTTTACAACCTGTCATTTAAATTGATTTTTATTTGGATTTCATGTATTGGAAATACACAAAATAGTCCAAATTGGTGAAATGAAAAAAAATGACTTGTTAAAAAAATTCAAAAAAATGTTTAACGGAAAAGTGGTGCGTGCATACGTATTCACCGCCTTTGCTATGAAGCCCCCAAATAAGATGTGGTGCAACCAATTAACTTCAGAAGTCACATAATTAATTAACTTTTTATGGCTGAAGGGGCAGTATTGAGTTGCTTGGATGAAAGGTCCCCATTGTAAACGGCCAGCTCCTCAGTCTCAGTTGCTAATATATGCATATTATTATGAGTATTGGATAGAAAACACTCTAAAGTTTCTAAAACTGTTTGAATTAAGTCTGTGAGATTAACAGAACTCATATGACAGGCAAAAACCTGAGAAGTTCCACTTCCTGTTTGTATTTTTTCTGGGGGTGCCATATTTTCAACCAAGCTCTTATTGAAAATACAGAGAGATATTGATGGGTTTTCACTTCCTACGGCTTCCACTAGATGTCAATAGAACTAAGTCTGATGACTCAAATGTGAAGGGGGGTCGAAGGAGACAGAATTTAGTATGAGGTGCCATGAGGTGACCATGCATTCAACACGCGCGTTCACGTGAGAGGCAGCTCCGTTCCATCTCTCAATTGAAGTCGATTTAATTCTCCGGTTGGAACGTTATTCAAGATGTATGTTAACCTGTTAGTGTGTAGGTGGCGCTATTTTCACTTTGGGAAAAAATCGTGCCCAATTTAAACGGCCTCGTACTCTATTCTAGATCGTACAATATGCATATTATTATTACTATTGGATAGAAAACACTCTCAAGTTTCTAAAACTGTTTGAATTATATCTGTGAGTAAAACAGAACTCATTTTGCAGCAAACTTCCTGACAGGAAGTGAAAAATCTGAAATCGAGGCTCTGTTCCAGGGCCATCCTATTCAATTGCTTGAAATCTATGGATATACATGCACTGCATACGCCTTCCACTAGATATCAACAGGCAGTGGAAGGTGGAATGGGGTGTCTAGCTTGATCTGAGGTCGAACAAGAGCTCTTGGAATGACGTGACCACAATATCCTTTCTCTACCCTAGGCGCGGGAAGGACATCAGCATTGGCTTCTGAAAAGCGTTCGGTATAGACGGCTAATATCTCCGGCTTTGTTTTTATTTGATACATACTAGAAAAACATCATAAAGTAGGTTTTTTCAACCGAGTTGTATCAGTTTATTGAATGTTTAGTGCGAGTTTTGGAATTTTCTTTTCTTTGCGTCAGGAGAATTTGGGCATGTGTGCGCCACATGGCTAGCTAATGTTGCTAATTCGACAGGAGAAGAGGACATTCTAAAACCAAACAACGATTTATTCTGGACAAAGGACTCCTTGTACAAGATTCTGATGGAAGCTCAGCAAAAGTAAGAACCATTTATGATGTTATTTCGTATTTCTGTGGAAAATGTAGAGTCATATTTTCCGCACTTTTTGCGGGCGCTGTCTCGCTATAACGTAAGCTGTTTGTTATGGTAAAGTTAATTTTAAAGATCTAACACGGCGGTTGCATTAAGAACTAGTGTATCTTTCATTTGCTGTCCAACATGTATTTTTTAGTAAAGTTTATGATGAGTTATTTGGTCAGATTAGGTGAGTGTCAGAAATATATCCGGAGATTCTGGGAAAAAGTTGCTACATTTTCACAATGTATAACCACGGTTTTCAGCTCAAAATATGCACATTTTCGAACAAAACATAAGTGTATTGTATAACCTGGTGTTATAGGACTGTCATCTGATGAAGTTGGTCAAGGTTAGTGATTAATTTTATATCTTTTGCTGTTTTTTTGCGATCGCTACCTTTTGCTGCTGATAAATGCGGTTGTGTGTTTGGCTATTGTGGTAAGCTAATATAATGCTATATTGTGATTTCGCTGTAAAACACTTAAAAAATCGGAAAATATTGGCTAGATTCACAAGATGTTCATCTTTCATTTGCTGTACACCTCTCTGTAATTATTCTGGCTGCTTCGGTGCTATTTGTGATTGTAGCTGCAATGTAAAACTATGATTTTATACCTCATATGCACATTTTTCGAACAAAACATAAATGTATTGTGTAACATGTTATAAGACTGTCATCTGATGAAGTTGTTTCTTGGTTAGTGACTAATTATATCTATATTTTGTCGGTTTTTTGAAAGCTACCTATGCGGTGGATAAATAGTGTTGTGTGTTTGGCTATTGTGGTGAGCTAACATAAATATATATTGTGTTTTCGCTGTAAAACATTAAAAAAATTGGACATGTTGGCTGGATTCACAAGATGTTTATCTTTCATTTGCTGTATTGGACTTGTTAATGTGTGGAAGTTAAATATTTCAATTTTGGGGGGGGGGAATTTCGCGCTCTGCGAAGGCAGCGGAATGTTGTGGGTGTTCCGCTCGCGCAACCCCGGGGCGAGAAAGGTTAACAACATTCTAAAGATTGATTCAGTACATCGTTTGACATGTTTCTACTGACTGTAACGGAACGTTTGGACATTTCGTCACGTTATAGTGGTCGCGCTTTGAGACTTTGGTTAGGGTATTTGGTAAACAATTCGAAAGTAGCTAATTTGACATAAATAACGGACATGAACGAACAAATCAAACATTTATTGTGGACCTGGGATTCCTAGGACTGCATTCTGATGAATTCATCAAAGGTAAGGAAACATTTATCATGTATTTTCTGGTTTCTGTTGAGTCCAACATGGTGGCTAATTTGGCTAATCATCTGAGCTCCGTCTCAGTTTATTGCATGGTTTATATTTCCGTAAAGTTTTTTTGAAGTCTGACACAGCGGTTGCATTAAGGAGAGGTATATCTATAATTCTATGTGTATTACTTGTATTATCATTTATATTTATGTTGAGTATTTCTGTTGAAACGATGTGGCTATGCAAAGTCACTTGATGTTTTTGCAACTAGTGAATCTAACGCCTCAATGTAAACTCAGATTTTTTTATATAAATATGAACTTAATCAAACAAAACATGCATGTATTGTGTAACATGAAGTCCTATGAGTGTCATCTGATGAAAATAATCGAAGGTTAGTGATTAATTTTATCTCTATTCTGGTTTTTGTGAAAGCTATCTTTAGCTGGAAAAAATGGCTGTGGTTATTGTGGTTTTGTGGTGACCTAACATAATCGTTTGTAGTGCTTTCGCTGAAAAGCCTATTTGAAATCGGACACTTTGGTGGGATTAACAACATGTTTATCTTAAACCTCAGTTTACATTGGCGCCATGTTCAGAAATGCCTCCAAAATTTCCAGAGAAATTTTAGAGAGCCACATCAAATAACAAAATACTCATCATAAACTTTGATGAAAGATACATGTTTTACATAGAATTAAAGATACACTTGTTCTTAATGTAACCGCTGTGTCAGATTTAAAAAAAGATTTACGGCAAAAGCACAATATTCAATCATTTGAGAACAGCGTTCAGCCACAAAAGGAAGCAATACAGTTACCCGCCAAATTGGGGAGTCAACAAAAGTTATAAATAGCATTATAAATTCACTTACTTTTGCTGATCTTCGTCGGAATGCACTCCCAGGACTCCCACTTCCACAAGAAATGTTCGTTTTGTTCGGTAATATCCATCATTTATGTCCAAATAGCTTTTTTGTTAGCGTGTTTGGAAAACAAATCCAAAGTCAGGAAGCGCGTTCACTAAAAGCAGACAAAATGTCAAAAGGTTCCGTAACAGTCAGTAGAAACATGTCAAACAATGTATTGAATCAATCTTTAGGATGTTTTAACGATAAATCTTCAATAAAGTTCCAACCGGAGAATTCCTTTGTCTTCAGAAGTGTGATGGAACAGAGCTCCCTCTCATGTGAACGCGCATGGTCAGAGCATGGTCAGAGCATGGTCAAGTCATGGTAGACCTTACTCATTCCCCTCTCATTCGGCCCCACTCTACAGTAGAAGCAGTTTTAGAAACTTCAGAGTGTTTTCTATCCAATAGTAATAATAATATGCATAACGTATGATCTAGAACAGAGTACGAGGCCGTTTAATTTGGGTACGATTTTTTCCCAAAGTGAAAACAGCGCCCCCTATTAAAACCTGTTGAGGATGGGGGCGCTGTTGTGACTATTTATGCTAATCGTGTAATTTTTTGAAACGGCTTCCCACAAAGTTCTTGATCGTACAATATGCATATTATTATTATTATTGGATAGAAAACAGTCTATAGTTTCTATAGGAGTTGAAATTTTGTCTCTAAGTGGAACAGAGCCCATTCTACAGCAATTTCCCTGACATGGAGTCAGATTTCAGAAATTTTGGCCACTGTTCTGGAGTCAGTTAAAAGGGCACTGTTATTGCTATGACTATACGGACACTGCTTACGTCTTCCCCTGGATGTCTTTACGTGATGACGATTTGAATGGGGTCGATTGCGCGTTCACAGGCACTATAAATTAAAAAACCCTGAGGCTAGTCACTCTTTTGGAGCTGCGTCATGCGCCTAGAGGACACCGACCCGCACCTGTTCCAAGCATTAGTGGAGGGAGTAATATTACTCTGGTCATGTTTCTACTCGTTATGGGAGTTAAAAACATCATAAGGTAGTTAATTTAAAGTGTTTTATAGCAATTTATATCCGTTTAGTGCGATTTTGGGACATTTATTTCTGAAACGCTGTGAATTGCTGGGCACGCTTCCAGTTCATCCCGAACGCAGTTGGCATTTCCACATGGCAAGAGGACAGCTTTCCACCAAAAGACGATTGGACCCAAGAAAGGATCCTTTGCCCAAGATACTGATGGAAGAACAGCTCAAAGTAGGACATTTTTATTATGATAAATCGTGTTTCTGTCGAAAAATGTTAGTGGCTTAGGACGCCATGTTTTTTGACGTAGCTTCGCTTGGCGCAAGCTGTATTGAAAAGTAAGGATAATTTAAAAAATGTAATTCCGCGATTGTATTAAGAATTAAATTGTCTATCAATCCCTGTCCACCCTATATTTTTTAGTCACGTTTATGAGTATTTATGTATAAGAGTAGATCACTGTCTAAGTGGCGCACAGACATTTTCTGACCAGCTGAGCTACATTTCACATTGTCTAACCATGATTTTGGTGGCTAAATATAAACATTTTCGATCAAACTCTATATGGATTGTGTAATATGATGTTACAGGAGTGTCATCTGAAGAATTCTGAGAAGGTTAGTGAAAAAATTAATATATTTTGGCGATGTTTACTTTTATCGCTCACTTTGGCTAGAATCAATGCTGGGCTGCTATGTGCTATGTGCTATGCTAATATAACGATTTATTGTGTTTTCGCTGTAAGACACTTAGAAAATCTGAAATATTGTCTGTATTCACAGGATCTGTGTCTTTCGATTCGTGTATGCTGTGTATTTTTACGAAATGTTTGATGATTAGTAAGTAGGTAAACACGTTGCTCTAAGTAGTTTTTCTATTCCATTTGTGACGGTGGGTGCAATTGTAACCTATGCCATCTACCTGAAATATGCACTTTTTTCTAACAAAACCTATCCCATACCATAAATATGTTATCAGACTGTCATCTGATGAGTTTTTTTCTTGGTTAGGGGCTATAAATATCTTAGTTTAGCCGAATTGGTGATAGCTACTGGTGTTGGTGGACAAATAAAAGATGGTGGATTATGCTAATGTGTTTTTAGGTAATAGATGTACATCTTTACATATTGTGTCTTCCCTGTAAAACATTTTAAAAATCGGACATGTTGACTGGATTCACAAGATCTGTGTCTTTCATTAGCTGTATTGGACTTTAATGTGTGAAAGTTAAATATTTAAAAAAAATATTGTTTTTGAATTTCGCGGCACTGGTTTTTCAGTGGGGGTGGGGGGGGAGTGCCGCTAGCGGCACTCTCATCCTAGACAGGTTAACAAGGCTAATCTAAAAACAAAACTCCCTAAATTCTATCAGCATATCGATTGTGCTACCAGGGCTGGAAAAACCCTAGATCATTGTTATACTAATTTCCGCGACGCATATAAGGCCCTCCCCCGCCCCCCTTTCGGAAAAGCTGACCACGACTCCATTTTGTTGATTCCAGCCTACAAACAGAAACTAAAACAACAAGCTCCCGCGCTCAGGTCTGTTCAACGCTGGTCCGACCAATCTGATTCCACGCTTCAAGACTGCTTCGATCACGTGGATTGGGATATGTTCCGCATTGCGTCCAACAACAATATTGACGAATATGCTGATTCGGTGAGCGAGTTCATTAGGAAGTGCATTGACGATGTCGTACCCACAGCAACGATTAAAACATTCCCAAACCAGAAACCGTGGATTGACGGCAGCATTCGCGTGAAACTGAAAGCGCGAACCACTGTTTTAACCAGAGCAAGGTGACCGGAAGCATGACCGAATACAAACAGTGTAGCTATTCTCTCCGCAAGGCAATCAAACAGGCTAAGTCCCAGTACAGAGACAAAATCGAGTCGCAATTCAACAGCTCAGACACAAGGGGTACGAGGTATGTGGCAGGGTCTACAGTCAATCACGGATTACAAAAAGAAAACCAGCCCCGTCGCGGACCAGGATGTCTTGCTCCCAGACAGGCTAAACAACTTTTTTGCCCGCTTTGAGGACAATACAGTGCCACTGACACGGCCCCCTACCAAAACCTGCGGGCTCTCCTTCACTGCAGCCGAGGTGAGTAAAACATTTAAACGTGTTAACCCTCGCAAGGCTGCAGGCCCAGACGGCATTCCCAGCCGCGTCCTCAGAGCATGCGCAGACCAGCTGGCTGGTGTGTTTACGGACATATTCAATCAATCCTTATCCCAGTCTGCTGTTCCCACATGCTTCAAGAGGGCCACCATTGTTCCTGTTCCCAAGAAAGCTAAGGTAACTGAGCTAAACGACTACCGCCCCGTAGCACTCACTTCCGTCATCATGAAGTGCTTTGAGAGACTAGTCAAGGACCATATCACCTCCACCCTACCGGACACCCTAGACCCACTCCAATTTGCTTACCGACCCAATAGGTCCACAGACGACGCAATCGCAACCGCACTGCACACTGCCCTAACCCATCTGGACAAGAGGAATACCCATGTGAGAATGCTGTTCATCGATTACAGCTCAGCATTTAACACCATAGTACCCTCCAAACTCGTCATCAAGCTCGAGACCCTGGGTCTCGACCCCGCCCTGTGCAACTGGGTCCTGGACTTCCTGACGGGCCGCCCCCAGGTGGTGAGGGTAGGTAACAACATCTCCACCCCGCTGATCCTCAACACTGGGGCCCCACAAGGGTGCGTTCTGAGCCCTCTCCTGTACTCCCTGTTCACCCACGACTGCGTGGCCATGCACGCCTCCAACTCAATCATCAAGTTTGCGGATGACACTACAGTGGTAGGCTTGATTACCAACAACGACGAGACGGCCTACAGGGAGGAGGTGAGGGCCCTCGGAGTGTGGTGTCAGGAAAATAACCTCACACTCAACGTCAACAAAACAAAGGAGATGATTGTGGACTTCAGGAAACAGCAGAGGGAGCACCCCCCTATCCACATCGACGGGTCAGTAGTGGAGAAGGTGGAAAGTTTTAAGTTCCTCGGTGTACACATCACGGACAAACTGAATTGGTCCACCCACACAGACAGCGTCGTGAAGAAGGCGCAGCAGCGCCTCTTCAACCTCAGGAGGCTGAAGAAATTCGGCTTGTCACCAAAAGCACTCACAAACTTCTACAGATGCACAATCGAGAGCATCCTGTCGGGCTGTATCACCGCCTGGTACGGCAACTGCTCCGCCCACAACCGTAAGGCTCTCCAGAGGGTAGTGAGGTCTGCAGAACGCATCACCGGGGGCAAACTACCTGCCCTCCAGGACACCTACACCACCCGATGTCACAGGAAGGCCATAAAGATCATCAAGGACAACAACCACCCAAGCCACTGCCTGTTCACCCCGCTATCATCCAGAAGGCGAGGTCAGTACAGGTGCATCAAAGCAGGGACCGAGAGACTGAAAAACAGCTTCTATCTCAAGGCCATCAGACTGTTAAACAGCCACCACTAACATTTAGCGGCCGCTGCCAACATACTGACTCAACTCCAGCCACTTTAAAAATGGGAATTGATGGAAATTATGTAAAAATGTACCACTAGCCACTTTAAACAATGCCACTTAATATAATGTTTACATACCCTACATTACCCATCTCATATGTATATACTGTACTCTATATCATCTACTGCATCTTGCCATCTTTATGTAATACATGTACCACTAGCCACTTTAAACTATGCCACTTTATGTTTACATACCCTACAGTACTCATCTCATATGTATATACCGTACTCTATACCATCTACTGCATCTTGCCTATGCCGTTCTGTACCACCACTCATTCATATATCTTTATGTACATATTCTTTATCCCTTTACACTTGTGTGTGTATAAGGTAGTAGTTGTGGAATTGTTAGGTTAGATTACTTGTTGGTTATTACTGCATTGTCGGAACTAGAAGCACAAGCATTTCGCTACACTCGCATTAACATCTGCTAACCATGTGTATGTGACTAATAAGATTTGATTTGATTTGATTTGAGTTACACCAGCTCTGTCAGGAGGAATGGGCCAAAATTCACCCAACTTATTGTGGGAAGCTTGTGGAAGGCTACCCAAAATGTTTGACCCAAGTTAAACAATTTAAAGGCAATGCTACCAAATACTAATTGAGTGTATGTAAACTTCTGACCCAATGGGTATGTGATGAAAGAAATAAAAGCTGAAATAAATCATTCTCTCTACTATTATTCTGACATTTTATATTCTTAAAATAAAGTGGTGATCCTAACTGACCTAAGACAGGGAATTTTTACCGGGATTAAATGTCAGGAATTGTGAAAAACTGAGTGTAAATGTATTTGTCTAAGGTGTATGTAAACCATTGACTTCAACTGTATGTTCCATAAACATGAATTATCAATCATATTATTATTGGGAAGAAATTAGCAGCGATTTGTCTGACATGATAAAGAGTTCATGTTGTCAATATCAGTCATGATGAAATTAAGTGACTGACACAATGACTGAGAATGAGAGAATACAGAGTCATGTTTTTATGATCACTGTTGAGATGGACTTATGATCTCTTCACTCTCTGTGATTCTTCATCATTCCTGGGCCTCACTACAAGGCGATCATAGCTGATGAAAGCGTATTCACCCTGTGCACTGGCCTCCCTCATAGCAGGGAGCAGCTCCGCTCTGTTCTTACACAATAACTCCAAAGGAACCTAACCTAAGGGTAAAATGTTAGAAGAACACCTGACATTTAGAGACATTACTAGAATAATATAGCCTATTGGAATTGTGCAGGTCATTTTTCATGTTGAGTCAAAAGTTCCTTCCAACTTACTGCATAATATAAAAAAAATGGTGTTGTATGTTTTTGCAAAAGGTTGAGTACTAGATTGAATGCTTGTGTTTGCTATCAATAAATGCAGTGAAAGAGAGTGTAGGACATTCCTATTTTGTTCATCTGTCATCACAGATTGCCATCAAGTAATATCTTTGGTAAGTTTAGATGCCACCCACTTTCTTTTCTTTGCATTTTTATGCTTGTTTTGTAGATGGTAGCTAGTCATGCTAGCATGTTAGACTTAGGCTAGTTTTTAAGGCTTAACGTGTGTTAAGTGGAGAAGGTATGCTCTTGTTAGCTCAAAATGGACTCCATAAATCAAGCGAGTAACATGCTCCAGAAAGCTACTCATCCCCTATCTGAACCACAACTCTAGAATACCATCATTGCATTATGAGAAACTCTCAGAGGGGAGATAATACTGACACACACACACACACACACACACACACACACACACACACACACACACACACACACACACACACACACACACACACACACACACACACACACACACACAAACAGGTTTTTTTCATGTCATTTTGGTGCCACGGCAAAACAGCCTGATGCTGGTGATTTAAGTATAGTCCATTTTGTAGTCTCCTCTTCTTCTGCTACTGTTGGTCTTTGTAAATACAGAAAGAGATAAAAAAAATAACTGAATAACTCTCTAATGAATGAGATACGATTAAGCAGTGGTACATTTGTACCCACTCCATCACTTCTATAAAACACATTTTGCACCCACTCTTTCCTTTTCATGCAGCAATTCATGTACAAAAAAGTATTCATGCTTGACCATGAAGATGGCCCAAGATATATAATATAAATCAAATCAAATTTGATTTGTCACATACAAATGTTTCGCAAATGTTACTGCAGGTGTAGCGAAATGCTTGTGTTTCTAGCTCCAACAGTGCAGTAATATCTAACGATTCACAACAATACACACAATACACACAAGTAAAATAATGGAATTAAGGAATATATAAATATTAGGATGAGCGATGTCGGCATGGCTTAATAAACTAAAATACAGAAGAATAGAATACAGTGTATAAATATGAGATGAGTAAAGCAAAATATGTAAACATTACAAAAGTGACTAGTGTTTCATTATTAAAGTGGCCAGTGATTTCAAGGGTATGTATATGGGTCAACAGCCTCGAAGGTGCAGGGTTACGTAACCGAGTGGAAGCCGCCTTGTGATGGCTATTTAACAGTCTGATGGTTATGAGATAGATGTTTTTCAACCTCTCGGTCCCAGCTTTGATGCACCTGTACTGACCTCACCTTCTGGATGATAGCGGGATGAACAGGCAGTGGCTCCGGTGGTTGTTGTCTTTTTGGCTGTCCTGTGCAATAAGGTGCTGTAGGTGTCCTGGAGGACAGGTAGTTTGCCACCGGTGATGCGTAGGGCAGACCGTACCACTCTATGGAGAGCACTGCGGTTGCCCATACTGTCTGTTGGGTGGACCATTTCAGATGGTCAGAAATGTGTACGCCAAGGAACTTTAAGCTTTCCACCTGCTCCACTGCGGTTCGTTCCGTCGATGCAGATAGGGGCGTGCTCCATCTGTTGTTTCCTGAAGTCCACGATCAGCTCCTTTGTTTTGTCGACATTGAGTGAGAGATTATTTTCCTGGCACCACACTCCCATGGCCCTCACCTCATCTCTGTAGGCTGTCTCGTCATCAGGCCTACTACGGTTGTGTTGTCTGCAAACTTTTTTGAGTCAGAGGCCTGCATGACTACGCAGTCATGGGTGAACAGGGAGTACAGGAGGGAGCTGAGCACGCACCCTTGTGGGGCCCCTGTGTTGAGGATCAGCAAATTGGAGGTGTTGTTTCCTACCTTCACCACCTGGGGGTGGCCCATCAGGAAGTCTAGTGCTGAAGTTGCACAGGACGCGGTTCATACCCAGGGCCCCGAGCTTAATGATGAGCTTGAAGGGTACTGTGGTGTTGAATGCTGAGCTATAGTCAATGAACAGCATTCTTACATAGGTATTCCTCTTGTCCAGATGGGATACGGTAGTGTGAAGTGTGATGGCAATTGCATCGTCTGTGGATCTATTAGTGCGGTCAGCAAATTGAAGTGGGTCTAGGGTGTCAGGTAAGGTAGAGGTGATATGATCCTTAACTAGCCTCTCAAAGCACTTCATGACGACAGAAGTGATTGCAACTGGGTGATAGTCATTTAGTTCAGTTACCTTTGCTTTCTTGGGTACAGGAACAATAGTGGACATCTTGAAGCAAGTGGGGACAGCAGATGGGCATAGGGAGAGATTGAATATGTCTGTAAACACTCCAGCCAGCTGGTCTGTGCATGCTCTGAGGACGTGGCTAGGGATGCCGTCTGGGCCGACAGCCTTGCGAGGGTTAACACGCTTAAATGTCTTACTCACGTCGGCCACAGAGGAGAGCCCACAGTCCTTGGTTGCGGGCCGCATCGGTGGCACTGTGTTATCCTCAAAACGGGTCGAAGAAGGTGTTTAAGACGTCAGTGACGTCAGTGTCCGCGACGTGTCTGGTTTTCCCTTTGTAGGCCGTGATTGTCATTGACTAAAGTAGTAATGTAAGAATTATGATATATTGTGATACGTTGTAATGACTTGTGTTAAGTTGCCATGTGCGTGTTGCATTGCGTTGATGGATTGCACAATTATATTTTCCATGAGGTTACACAACATTGTGATCTCCTCTGAACCTGTGCACTATTCACCTCAATATACTTTTTTTTCTGCTTAGGCCCAGCTCTGACAACTTACAGACCCAACTTGACAATATCAGGAAGGAAGAAGGAGGAAAGACAATGTGGACACACTCAGAGATCAGTAAGTTCCATGACACACAATAGAGTAATGACAGGGTTACATAGTCAGGGATTGTGTAATTGATGTGGTTAGGGTAGTGCTAGGGTAAAGGTTAGATCTAAGATAATAGTATTAATGTTGGGGCCCAGGGTCAGGATAAGGTCACTGTTAGAGTTAGCCAGGGGCACGGGTAGAGTAACAGGGTTGTGCTCCATTCCATTTTGATTCAGTTGACTTTGATGGAAGTGAATTGACCGCAACCCTGCAGGGCAGTAGTTAGGGTGACATATTGGAAGGTCACTGGCAAGGGGTGTTAAACAGGTGCTTGCTGCATTATATAAATACATGTATCAGAGTGCTGTGAAACATTCAGTACTGCATCCTTCCTGTACACCCTAAAACCTTGAGCGACAAGTATATTCTGACTCATAGGATAAATACCCTTATCACAGTGTACTTACGAGAAATGTATTTAGAACTGCTGTTCCGGGGTTAGGGCAAGTTGGGTTGGTTGGGGAAATTGAGACACTCATCATTTACACTCCCTGTACAAGGACTCCAAATCCAATATGTGGGAGGCAAAGCAAACATTTAGATTTTTAAATTAGATAAAAATTGGACCTCTGTTAAGTTTGCATAATTAATAGCCAGTAGCAGCAAAGTGGGGACAGAGAGCGTGAGCCAAGAAATTCCAATCACTTTATCAAACATTCCCGTTCTTTCCTACCCACCCCTGTCACCCAACCTTAATGGAGACATAATCTAATAGGACACCATTTTAGGTAGCCTGTGTCTGGTATTAGTACGGCCTAACCGTTTCTGTGGTATTGTACCCTACTCCCCCCCCCCCCCCCCCCTACTCTTCTTTTCATTTACATCTGTCCTTCTCCACATTCTAACACTGCAAGATTGATTTGCTGTTGGTGTCGGGTCCATCATGCCGCCCCTGGTGAAACGTTTGGGATCTGGCCGGTGAAAAGGTCACTTGACTTTGGCGGTAGCACTAAGCCCCCATCCATCAGCCTCCCATGGTGCCAGCTGACCTTTTCCTGGCGCTTTTTAATGAAATGTTAATGACACACGTGTGGGTGTCGTCTCGGGCACAGTCTCCCTTTTTCCATCCTTTCCATTCCAGCTCATCTATGGCGTTACGCCTATCCATTTTAATTTCCTGCCCCTGCACCGCCGACAAGCCGTTCTAGGAATCCATCAACGGTTCATTTGGCGTCACTCAGACTGCAGTATTGGATGCGTGACATTACACATTGATTAATACAGGACTTAAACCAATAAGCCTTGTTAATATGCCAACATGATAAATCAACAGCACTTTATGGATCCTCGATGAGCCCTTTGCTTTATTGTTTGTTGTTGCAAGCTGATAAGGGAGTCTCATGCATTCACATTTCATTCCCACAAATTAAAACGCACAGGGCCGACCGAGCGAGCAAGCAAACATCACAGAAGTATAGATTTTCAATCAGTAACTGTCTGCCTCGATTGTATATTTGAAGTGATCTGGCAAAGGCATTGCCCCGAGCTCATTTTCTATAGGTTCTTCATTTTCTATAGGTCCTTCAGTCTGCTACATACAGTTGAAGTTGGAAGTTTGTATACACCTTAACCAATTACATTGAATAACCTGTTTGGGCTAGGGGGCAGCATTTTCACGTTTGGTGTAAAAGCGTGCCCAGAGTAAACTGCCTGCTACTCAGTCCCAGTTTCTAATATATGCATAGTAGATTTGGATAGAAAACACTCTGAAGTTTCTAAAATTGTTTGAATGATGTCTGTGAGTATAACATAACTCATATGGCAGGCGAAAACCTGAGAAAAATCCAACCAGGAAGTGGGAAATCTGAGGTTTGTAGGTTTTCAACTCTTGGCCTATCGAATGCACAGTGTCTATGGGGTCAGATTGCACTTCCTAAGGCTTCCAGTAGATGTCAACAGTCTTTAGAACCTTGTTTGATGCTTCTACTGTGAAGTGGGGGCGAATGAGAGGGGATTGAGTAAGGTTTCTCCCAGAGAGCCATGAGCTGACCATGCGCGTTCACGTCAGAGTTAGCTTGAGTTCCATTGCATTTCTGAAGACAAAGGAATTCTCCGGTTGGAACATTATTGAAGATTTATGATAAAAACATCCTAAAGATTGATTCTATACTTCGTTTGACATGTTTCTACGAACTGTAACGGAACTTTTTGACTTTTTGTCAGCTAATGCCTCATGAATTTAATGTTCCGGAGTTCCAAATTAAGCAGCAGCAGCTGAAAAGATGAGCTCCTACAAATATTGAAATTTAAATGTTTTTTTAGAGTAAAGTACATCGAAAAAAAATCAAAAGAAAACTGCAAACTGAATAGGAGACCAAACAAGCAGCAAACAAAGAAGAAAGGCTTTTGAAAAAGTAACAATTTTTCATAAAATTATACCGTTTTCTTAGCTAGCTAAGTTGTTTACCTGTTGCTAGGCAGTTGCTAGGGACATTCCTGAAAGAAGCTAGCTAGCTAACAAGGAGTGTCTAGTTGGCAGAAGAGAAGAAGGGACAAAGAAGGGACAAAGTGGGACAAAATAAGGACAGAAGAAAAGGGAAAGGGGACATTAAGGTGAAGCAGTCCTCTAAAGACACAAAAGACAATAATACAAGAAACAACAATTCTATTGCCTCTCCCTCTACGATACGCACTTCCGGTTTGGTTTGGAGCGAGTAGTTGCATTCCGCTTTGCTCCACAGGTAGTATTACAGGTAGTATTACATTTCATTTCATTACAGTACAACAGTTTGATTTGTTTGATCTTAGCTGGCTACATAGCCGTCTTTGTATCCAAGATAATTGTGTAGTCTAGAGTAATTGTCGAGGTTACCTAGCCAGTTAGAGGTTACCTAGCCAGCTACACTTTCAAACAAAGTCAACAACGCAGCCACTGCTAGCTAGCCTATTTCACCAGCCAGCAGTACTATATCATTTTAGTCAATAAGATTTTTTGCAACGTAAGCTTAACTTTCTGAACATTCGAGACGTGTAGTCCACTTGTCATTCCAATCTCCTTTGCATTAGCGTAGTCTCTTCTGTAGCCTGTCAACGATGTGTCTGTCTATCCCTCTTCTCTCCTCTCTGCACAGACCATACAAACGCTTCACACCGCGTGGCCGCTGCTACTCTAACCTGGTGGTCCCAGCGCGCACGACCCACGTGGAGTTCCAGGTCTCAGGCAGCCTCTGGAACTGCCGATCTGCGGCCAACAAGGCAGAGTTCATCTCAGCCTATGCTTCCCTCCAGTCCCTCGACTTCTTGGCACTGACGGAAACATGCATTACCACTGATAACACTGCTACTCCTACTGCTCTCTCCTCGTCTGCCCACGTGTTCTCGCACACCCCGAGAGCTTCTGGTCAGCGGGGTGGTGGCACTGGGATCCTCATCTCTCCCAAGTGGACATTCTCTCTTTCTCCCCTGACCCATCTGTCTATCGCCTCCTTTGAATTCCATGCTGTCACAGTTACCAGCCCTTTCAAGCTTAACATCCTTATCATTTATCGCCCTCCAGGTTCCCTTGGAGAGTTCATCAATGAGCTTGACGCCCTGATAAGTTCCTTTCCTGAGGATGGCTCACCTCTCACAGTTCTGGGTGACTTTAACCTCCCCACGTCTACCTTTGACTCATTCCTCTCTGCCTCCTTCTTTCCACTCCTCTCCTCTTTTGACCTCACCCTCTCACCTTCCCCCCCTACTCACAAGGCAGGCAATACGCTTGACCTCATCTTTACTAGATGCTGTTCTTCCACTAATCTCATTGCAACTCCCCTCCAAGTCTCCGACCACTACCTTGTATCCTTTACCCTCTCGCTCTCATCCAACACTTCCCACACTGCCCCTACTCGGATGGTATCGCGCCGTCCCAACCTTCGCTC
Source organism: Salvelinus alpinus (assembly GCF_045679555.1). Classification (NCBI taxonomy): domain Eukaryota; kingdom Metazoa; phylum Chordata; class Actinopteri; order Salmoniformes; family Salmonidae; genus Salvelinus; species Salvelinus alpinus. Next base: position 966,938 of record NC_092116.1, read on the forward strand.
TCTCTCCCCCGCTACTCTCTCCTCTTCCATCCTATCATCTCTTCCCTCTGCTCAAACCTTCTCCAACCTATCTCCTGATTCTGCCTCCTCAACCCTCCTCTCCTCCCTTTCTGCATCCTTTGACTCTCTATGTCCCCTATCCTCCAGGCCGGCTCGGTCCTCCCCTCCTGCTCCGTGGCTCGACGACTCATTGCGAGCTCACAGAACAGGGCTCCGGGCAGCCGAGCGGAAATGGAGGAAAACTCGCCTCCCTGCGGACCTGGCATCCTTTCACTCCCTCCTCTCTACATTCTCCTCTTCTGTCTCTGCTGCTAAAGCCAATTTCTACCACTCTAAATTCCAAGCATCTGCCTCTAACCCTAGGAAGCTCTTTGCCACCTTCTCCTCCCTCCTGAATCCTCCTCCCCCTCCTCCCCCCTCCTCCCTCTCTGCTGATGACTTCGTCAACCATTTTGAAAAGAAGGTCGACGACATCCGATCCTCGTTTGCTAAGTCAAACGACACCGCTGGTTCTGCTCACACTGCCCTACCCTGTGCTTTGACCTCTTTCTCCCCTCTCTCTCCAGATGAAATCTCGCGTCTTGTGACGGCCGGCCGCCCAACAACCTGCCCGCTTGACCCTATCCCCTCCTCTCTTCTCCAGACCATTTCCGGAGACCTTCTCCCTTACCTCACCTCGCTCATCAACTCATCCTTGACCGCTGGCTACGTCCCTTCCGTCTTCAAGAGAGCGAGAGTTGCACCCCTTCTGAAAAAACCTACACTCGATCCCTCCGATGTCAACAACTACAGACCAGTATCCCTTCTTTCTTTTCTCTCCAAAACTCTTGAACGTGCCGTCCTTGGCCAGCTCTCCTGCTATCTCTCTCAGAATGACCTTCTTGATCCAAATCAGTCAGGTTTCAAGACTAGTCATTCAACTGAGACTGCTCTTCTCTGTGTCACGGAGGCGCTCCGCACTGCTAAAGCTAACTCTCTCTCCTCTGCTCTCATCCTTCTAGACCTATCGGCTGCCTTTGATACTGTGAACCATCATATCCTCCTCTCCACCCTCTCCGAGCTGGGCATCTCCGGCGCGGCCCACGCTTGGATTGCGTCCTACCTGACAGGTCGCTCCTACCAGGTGGCGTGGCGAGAATCTGTCTCCGCACCACGTGCTCTCACCACTGGTGTCCCCCAGGGCTCTGTTCTAGGCCCTCTCCTATTCTCGCTATACACCAAGTCACTTGGCTCTGTCATATCCTCACATGGTCTCTCCTATCATTGCTATGCAGACGACACACAATTAATCTTCTCCTTTCCCCCCTCTGATAACCAGGTGGTGAATCGCATCTCTGCATGTCTGGCAGACATATCAGTGTGGATGACGGATCACCACCTCAAGCTGAACCTCGGCAAGACGGAGCTGCTCTTCCTCCCGGGGAAGGACTGCCCGTTCCATGATCTCGCCATCACGGTTGACAACTCCATTGTGTCCTCCTCCCAGAGTGCTAAGAACCTTGGCGTGATCCTGGACAACACCCTGTCGTTCTCAACTAACATCAAGGCGGTGACCCGTTCCTGTAGGTTCATGCTCTACAACATTCGCAGAGTACGACCCTGCCTCACGCAGGAAGCGGCGCAGGTCCTAATCCAGGCACTTGTCATCTCCCGTCTGGATTACTGCAACTCGCTGTTGGCTGGGCTCCCTGCCTGTGCCATTAAACCCCTACAACTCATCCAGAACGCCGCAGCCCGTCTGGTGTTCAACTTTCCCAAGTTCTCTCACGTCACCCCGCTCCTCCGCTCTCTCCACTGGCTTCCAGTTGAAGCTCGCATCCGCTACAAGACCATGGTGCTTGCCTACGGAGCTGTGAGGGGAACGGCACCTCCGTACCTTCAGGCTCTGATCAGGCCCTACACCCAAACAAGGGCACTGCGTTCATCCACCTCTGGCCTGCTCGCCTCCCTACCTCTGAGGAAGTACTGTTCCCGCTCAGCCCAGTCAAAACTGTTCGCTGCTCTGGCACCCCAATGGTGGAACAAACTCCCTCACGACGCCAGGTCAGCGGAGTCAATCACCACCTTCCGGAGACACCTGAAACCCCACCTCTTTAAGGAATACCTAGGATAGGATAAAGTAATCCTTCTAACCCCCCCCCCCCCCCCCCTTAAAAGAGTTAGATGCACTATTGTAAAGTGGTTGTTCCACTGGATATCATAAGGTGAATGCACCAATTTGTAAGTCGCTCTGGATAAGAGCGTCTGCTAAATGACTTAAATGTAAATGTAATGAATTTGGATTACTAGGCTAATCGCGCGAACAAAAAGGAGGTATTTGGACATAAATTATGTACTTTATCGAACAAATCAAACATTTATTGTGGAACTTGGATTCCTGGGAGTGCATTCTGTTGAAGATCATCAAAGGTAAGTGAATATTTATAACGCTATTTCTGACTTCTGATGACTCCAACATGGTTTTGTTGTCTGAGCGCTGTACTTCAGGCTCTGATCAGGCCCTACACCCAAACAAGGGCACTGCGTTCATCCACCTCTGGCCTGCTCGCCTCCCTACCTCTGAGGAAGTACAGTTCCCGCTCAGCCCAGTCAAAACTGTTCGCTGCTCTGGCACCCCAATGGTGGAACAAACTCCCTCACGACGCCAGGTCAGCGGAGTCAATCACCACCTTCCGGAGACACCTGAAACCCCACCTCTTTAAGGAATACCTAGGATAGGATAAAGTAATCCTTCTAACCCCCCCCCCCCCCCCCCTTAAAAGAGTTAGATGCACTATTGTAAGTGGTTGTTCCACTGGATATCATAAGGTGAATGCACCAATTTGTAAGTCGCTCTGGATAAGAGCGTCTGCTAAATGACTTAAATGTAAATGTAAATGTACTCCGATTATTGCATGGTTTGCTTTTCCGTAAAGTTTTTTCAAAATCTGACACAGCAGTTGCATTAATATCCTGCAACAGTTCTCTGGGCCTCTGTAATGCTGACTGTGCTTACTGCACTGAAACATTGACTGACCTTTGGGTTGTCCACAGCTACATGGGAGAACTCATGTTCAGTCATCATAGAAGAAGCATGCCACACCCGAGGAAAGCGCAACTATTTTTACTCATGACCTACCACTGGCATTAAACAGCCTTGTTTATTGTGGTATAGCGTGATATAAGCAGATTCATCATAATTCCAATGCAATAACCCAAATGATGGTAGAAGCTACATATCGGTATATTTCATCATAGATATAGGCTACATTCTATGGTTTTCTTGGTAGTCTATTGCTTTCCGTTGCTGTAAATGGAACTATACGTATTGGAAACGTGTTTATGGTAGGCTAGCATTGCTTAATTGATTACGTGGGTCAAATTTGATTCACAGAAATGTATTGTGCCTTATCACAACTTGTTGCTGAATTAATGAGCGAGTGGCATGATTTTCCATCTTTGAAGTGGGCCTGTATAGGCCTATTTACTTGGCAAGACAGTTGTGCATGGCTTCACTTCACGGTAGTAGGCTGTATGCTATGTTTTGGTTATTTGGATCTCTATTTGCCTTTTATTTTCTGCGTTTGTTTACTATTAATGTAACTAGCCTAAATATAGATTGTGTCATGCCTTTATCAATGTGATATTTTGTTTACTAGGCCTACAACTTGGTACCGCAGTTTTCTTCTCTTTATATTCATTCGCAGTTATTGGTATTCTAAACCATGGTGCTATTCAGTATTTTTGTTTGCATGCATGAATAACTAAGCTATTAGTTTGCATTATTTTGGTGAGACAGCTGTGTCTACGGCTGCGTTCACATAGATACCACCTATATTCATTACCGGCTTAGCTCTACGGTGCAGTGCTGATACAGCGCAGCAGAAAGAGGCTACAGTTTTCAAAACCACTCAATGATCCAGAAAAAAATCGGAATCCAAAGCATGTGGGCGCTTGGATGACCATATACTTCCTGTCAATCGATCCCAGGCATCCCACCTCTCCTGGAACTCACTGGCAATGGCCCTCCAGTCATCCTGCTTTGGTACGGGCATGTACATTTTGACACGGCCATCCCTTATGACTCTTGACACCATGGCCAACCCCTTTCCCACTGTCGACACGCCGACACGATAGCTTGACGCTATGGTCCTTTAGGAGTCCTCAGTTGCAAGGAAACTGCAAATGAACAAAGACAATATTATAAATTAGAACTATCCAAAACCAAGCAACTAAAAATATACATGCTTTGAACTTCTAGCTATTTGTCAACAGTTGTTATGCACATAGGTTACTACATTTCACTTAATTATGAAAATAAATACATACATTTTACTGATGCTTTAGTACTATGACTGATGTACCCTATATCATTAAATATATATGATACATACGATGAATCAAGTATTTCTATATTTGGCCTATGAAACGTACACTGGTTTAACCACTGCCAATTTGAAAGCAGTCAAATTACTGGGGACAAATGCAGAGCAATTCGGTTGGACTGATGTGCTCATGCTGCATTGATGTGTTTGTGCTCCATTGTCAATATAAACATACCTATCTAATATAGAAACATTGACTCTTCATACCACCTTATTCATCTACCTTTTTATTACTGGAAATGCCAACAGTGGGGTAAGTAGACATTATGGATACTATGTCGCCTGTGGGTTGCTTTTTCTGAGCCAAAATTGAGTCTTCTCCTTTGATTACCACTGCAGTCGATCATGGCCGTCTCTGGGGGTTCATATGCAGTTATTGGGAATTAATTATTGGTGCCCTCCAAGGAAATTACAAAGCAACGTTGTGTGTCAGGGGGCAATACCTCCGAGATTTAATGGGGAAAAAATACAGACGACAAGGAGCGGCATTGGAGAGCTGTGTGTGTAATTGGTGGTATTGATTTCCATGGTTAATGTTAGCAGTTTCTGTTTTGAAATGTAATGGGGCATTAAAGATTTAGAGTAATGCACTTTAGGAATGGGTGCTCAATTGACTTACTCAGCCGTTTTTGACACGCTGCCCATGTTTTAGAGCAGCACTGCAAGTGAATTGTGTGTGTTAGCCATCTTCAATCATCGTAGGCTAAGGCTTCATTTTATTCTGTCTTGGTTGCAATTGGGAAAACAGGTCCTTCAAAAGCTTCTCTTGAGGCCTAATACATGCAAGATAACTACACAACCCCTCCCAAGCCCAGAACATTTGTGCATAATCATGTGAGATTAACGTGCGTTCACAAACTTTAGCGCAATCAGTTAGCATTCCTAGATCTCTATGTTGAACTCCGCCCGCGGTAATTTCACTTTAAAAGAAAAAGACAGAGAGTGGACAGCATTACCCAAGTTATCTTGCATTTTATTCATTAGCTAGGCTAAATGATGGTGCCCGGCATTCAGTCTTGACGGGAGGCCTTCAAGTTTGGCAAAGCATGTTGGGAGTTTTGCAGTCAAATCCTCCTCGATTAACAAAGCAGGCCCATTACTGGGCGGGAGAGTACTGATTGCGTGGTTTGTTTTGAAGAACCCTCTTAATGTCAACCCTGGTATTGGGTTCACTTGGAGGTTCCATTTGGCCCATCCATGAAGCCAACAGTACTTGATTTAAAAACCGGTCAAGTGCACTTGACACCCAAGAGCAAGTCATTCACATTGATTTCATTATACACTGCTCAAAAAAATAAAGGGAACACTTAAACAACACAATGTAACTCCAAGTCAATCACACTTCTGTGAAATCAAACTGTTCACTTAGGAAGCAACACTGATTGACAATAAATTTCACATGCTGTTGTGCAAATGGAATAGACAAAAGGTGGAAATTATAGGCAATTAGCAAGACACCCCCCAATAAAGGAGTGGTTCTGCAGGTGGTGACCACAGACCACTTCTGTTCCTATGCTTCCTGGCTGATGTTTTGGTCACTTTTGAATGCTGGCGGTGCTTTCACTCTAGTGGTAGCATGAGACGGAGTCTACAACCCACACAAGTGGCTCAGGTAGTGCAGCTCATCCAGGATGGCACATCAATGCGAGCTGTGGCAAGAAGGTATGCTGTGTCAGCGTAGTGTCCAGAGCATGGAGGCGCTACCAGGAGACAGGCCAGTACATCAGGAGACGTGGAGGAGGCCGTAGGAGGGCAACAACCCAGCAGCAGGACCGCTACCTCCGCCTTTGTGCAAGGAGGAGCACTGCCAGAGCCCTGCAAAAAGACCTCCAGCAGGCCACAAATGTGCATGTGTCTGCTCAAAGGGTCAGAAACAGACTCCATGAGGGTGGTATGAGGGCCCGACGTCCACAGGTATGGGTTGTGCTTACAGCCCAACACCGTGCAGGACGTTTGGCATTTGCCAGAGAACACCAAGATTGGCAAATTCGCCACTGGCGCCCTGTGCTCTTCACAGATGAAAGCAGGTTCACACGCACATGTGACAGACGTGACAGAGTCTGGAGACGCCGTGGAGAACGTTCTGCTGCCTGCAACATCCTCCAGCATGACCGGTTTGGCGGTGGGTCAGTCACAGTGTGGGGTGGCATTTCTTTGGGGGGCCGCACAGCCCTCCATGTGCTCGCCAGAGGTAGCCTGACTGCCATTAGGTACCGAGATGAGATCCTCAGACCCCTTGTGAGACCATATGCTGGTGCGGTTGGCCCTGGGTTCCTCCTAATGCAAGACAATGCTAGACCTCATGTGGCTGGAGTGTGTCAGCAGTTCCTGCAAGAGGAAGGCATTGATGCTATGGACTGGCCCGCCCGTTCCCCAGACCTGAATCCAATTGAGCACATCTGGGACAACATGTCTCGCTCCATCCACCAATGCCACAGACTGTCCAGGAGTTGGTGGATGCTTTAGTCCAGGTCTGGGAGGAGATCCCTCAGGAGACCATCCGCCACCTCATCAGGAGCATGCCCAGGCGTTGTAGGGAGGTCATACAGGCACGTGGAGGCCACACACACTACTGAGCCTCATTTTGACTTGTTTTAAGGACATTACATCAAAGTTGGATTAGCCTGTAGTGTGGTTTTCCACTTTAATTTTGAGTGTGACTCCAAATCCAGACCTCCATGGGTTGATCAATTTGATTTACATTGATAATTTTTGTGTGATTTTGTTGTCAGCACATTCAACTATGTAAAGACAAAAGTATTTAATAAGAATATTTCATTCATTCAGATCTAGGATGTGTTATTTTAGTGTTCCCTTTATTTTTTTGAGCAGTGTATAATTCAGCTCTGCCACAGGTCCAGCTCTTCACCTATGATCAGGGATAGAGGGAGGGAACAAAGAGAGAACATATAACACAAGATAATGACATAACATAACTCCCATTCATCCATATACCTAAGAATAACGGATTGTGGTGTAATGATAAAAGTATGCATATACTCTAACTGTACGTTGATGAAATATGGATTATGATGCTGACCATGAGAATAAAGAATAAATACATAACAATAAACATTCATAAATCCACTCTTTTATACTCATCCCCCTTTCTAGATAGAGATGGCAGGCACCTGTTATGCTGGTGAATGAGGACCCAAAAGCGACTTAATAGAAACAGAGTCTTTATTCCAGTCTTAAACAAAAACCGATACTCCTGGATATTATCTTAGGTAAATCCAAAACAGGAAAACTGAAATCCTCTCGTCAGTAGAGAGGAACGACTGGAGACGCGGCCACAGACTGCAGGTCGCTTCGGGAAGGCACAGGCCGTAGCTGACATAGACACCTGCTCACACGCAGCATCTGAAGAAGGCAAAAACACGACAGGGCGGAACAAGGACACAGAACAGCAAACATCAAACAAGGATCCGACAAGGACAGAAGCGGAAAACAGAGGAAGAAATAGGGACTCTAATCAGAGGGCAAAATAGGGGACAGGTGTGAAAGAGTAAATGAGGTAGTTAGGAGAATGAGGAACAGCTGGGAGCAGGAATGGAACGGATAGAGAGAGAGAGCGAGAGAGGGAGAGAGGGAGGGGGAGAGAGAGGGATAGAAAGAGGGAAAGAACCTAATAAGACCAGCAGAGGGAAACGAATAGAAGGGAAGCACAGGGACAAGACATGATAATCAATGACAAAACATGACAGTACCCCCCCACTCACCGAGCGCCTCCTGGCGCACTCGAGGAGGAACCCTGGCGGCAACGGAGGAAATCATCAATCAACGAACGGTCCAGCACGTCCCGAGATGGAACCCAACTCCTCTCCTCAGGACCGTAACCCTCCCAATCCACTAAGTACTGGTGACCACGTCCCCGAGAACGCATGTCCATGATCTTCCGTACCTTGTAAATAGGTGCGCCCTCGACAAGGACGGGGGGGGGGGAGGGAAGACGAACGGGGGCGCGAAGAAAAGGTTTGACACAGGAGACATGGAAGACAGGGTGGACGCGACGAAGATGTCGCGGAAGAAGCAGTCGCACAGCGACAGGATTGACGACCTGAGAGACACGGAACGGACCAATGAACCGCGGAGTCAACTTGCGAGAAGCTGTCGTAAGGGGAAGGTTAGCCACACTCTCTGTGAGTGGAAAGCCACACTCTCTGACCGCGACAATACCTAGGACTCTTAATCCTACGTTTATTGGCGGCTCTCACAGTCTGCGCCCTGTAACGGCAAAGTGCAGACCTGACCCTCCTCCAGGTGCGCTCACAACGTTGGACAAAAGCCTGAGCGGAGGGAACGCTGGACTCGGCGAGCTGGGACGAGAACAGAGGAGGCTGGTACCCAAGACTACTCTGAAACGGAGATAGCCCGGTAGCAGACGAAGGAAGCGAGTTGTGAGCGTATTCTGCCCAGGGGAGCTGTTCTGCCCAAGACGCAGGGTTTCGAAAAGAAAGGCTGCGTAATATGCGACCAATCGACTGATTGGCCCTTTCTGCTTGACCGTTAGACTGGGGATGAAACCCGGAAGAGAGACTGACGGAAGCACCAATCAAACGACAGAACTCCCTCCAAAACTGTGACGTGAATTGCGGACCTCTGTCTGAAACGGCGTCTAACGGGAGGCCATGAATTCTGAACACATTCTCAATGATGATTTGTGCCGTCTCCTTAGCGGAAGGAAGCTTAGCGAGGGGAATGAAATGTGCCGCCTTAGAGAACCTATCGACAACCGTAAGAATCACAGTCTTCCCCGCAGACGAAGGCAGACCGGTAATAAAGTCTAAGGCGATGTGAGACCATGGTCGAGAAGGAATGGGAAGCGGTCTGAGACGACCGGCAGGAGGAGAGTTACCTGACTTAGTCTGCGCGCAGTCCGAACAAGCAGCCACGAAACGGCGCGTGTCACGCTCCTGAGTAGGCCACCAAAACCGCTGGCGAATAGAAGCAAGCGTACCCCGAACGCCGGGGTGGCCAGCTAACTTGGCAGAGTGAGCCCACTGAAGAACAGCCAGACGAGTAGAGACAGGAACGAACAGAAGGTTACTAGGACAAGCGCGCGGCGACGCAGTGTGAGTGAGTGCTTGCTTTACCTGTCTCTCAATTCCCCAGACAGTCAACCCGACAACACGCCCTTCAGGGAGAATCCCCTCGGGGTCGGTAGAAGCCACAGAAGAACTAAAGAGACGGGATAAGGCATCAGGCTTGGTGTTCTTATTTCCCGGGCGATAAGAAATCACGAACTCGAAACGAGCGAAAAACAACGCCCAACGAGCTTGACGTGCATTAAGTCGTTTGGCAGAACGGATGTACTCAAGGTTCTTATGGTCAGTCCAAACGACAAAAGGAACGGTCGCCCCCTCCAACCACTGTCGCCATCCGCCTATGGCTAAGCGGATGGCGAGCAGTTCGCGGTTACCCACATCATAGTTGCGTTCCGATGGCGACAGGCGATGAGAAAAATAAGCGCAAGGATGGACCTTATCGTCAGAATGGAAGCGCTGGGACAGAATGGCTCCCACGCCCACCTCTGAAGCGTCAACCTCGACAATGAATTGTTTAGTGACGTCAGGAGTAACAAGGATAGGAGCGGATGTAAAACGCTTCTTGAGGAGATCAAAAGCTCCCTGGGCGGAACCGGACCACTTAAAGCACGTCTTGACAGAAGTCAGAGCTGTGAGAGGGGCAGCCACTTGACCGAAATTACGAATGAAACGCCGATAGAAATTAGCGAAACCGAGAAAGCGCTGCAACTCGACACGTGACTTAGGAACGGGCCAATCGCTGACAGCCTGGACCTTAGCGGGATCCATCTGAATGCCCTCAGCGGAAATAACAGAACCGAGAAATGTGACAGAGGAGACATGAAAGGCGCACTTCTCAGCCTTCACGTAGAGACAATTCTCTAAAAGGCGCTGGAGTACACGTCGAACGTGCTGAACATGAATCTCGAGTGAGGGTGAAAAAATCAGGATATCGTCAAGGTAAACGAAAACAAAGATGTTCAGCATGTCTCTCAGTACATCATTAACTAATGCCTGAAAGACAGCTGGAGCATTAGCGAGACCGAACGGCAGAACCCGGTATTCAAAATGCCCTAACGGAGTGTTAAACGCCGTTTTCCACTCGTCCCCCTCTCTGATGCGCACGAGATGGTAAGCGTTACGAAGGTCCAACTTAGTAAAGAACCTGGCTCCCTGCAGAATCTCAAAGGCTGACGACATAAGGGGAAGCGGATAACGATTCTTAACCGTTATGTCATTCAGCCCTCGATAATCCACGCAGGGGCGCAGAGTACCGTCCTTCTTCTTAACAAAAAAAAACCCCGCTCCGGCGGGAGAGGAAGAAGGCACCACGGTACCGGCGTCGAGAGAAACAGACAGATAATCCTCGAGAGCCTTACGTTCGGGAGCCGACAGAGAGTATAGTCTACCCCGAGGGGGAGTGGTCCCCGGAAGGAGATCAATACAACAATCATACGACCGGTGAGGAGGAAGAGAGTTGGCTCTGGACCGACTGAAGACCGTGCGCAGATCATGATATTCCTCCGGCACTCCTGTCAAATCACCAGGTTCCTCCTGAGAAGAGGGGACAGAAGAAACAGGAGGGATAGCAGACATTAAACACTTCACATGACAAGAAACGTTCCAGGATAGGATAGAATTACTAGACCAATTAATAGAAGGATTATGACATACTAGCCAGGGATGACCCAAAACAACAGGTGTAAAAGGTGAACGAAAAATCAAAAAGGAAATGGTCTCACTGTGGTTACCAGATACTGTGAGGGTTAAAGGTAGTGTCTCACATCTGATACTGGGGAGAAGACTACCATCTAAGGCGAACATGGGCGTGGGCTTCCCTAACTGTCTGAGAGGAATGTCATGTTTCCGAGCCCATGCTTCGTCCATAAAACAACCCTCAGCCCCAGAGTCTATCAAGGCACTGCAGGAAGCAGCCGAACCGGTCCAGCGTAGATGGACCGACAAGGTAGTACAGGATCTTGATGGAGAGACCTGAGTAGTAGCGCTCACCAGTAGCCCTCCGCTTACTGATGAGCTCTGGCTTTTACTGGACATGACATGACAAAATGTCCAGCAGAACCGCAATAGAGGCAAAGGCGGTTGGTGATTCTCCGTTCCCTCTCCTTAGTCGAGATGCGAATACCTCCCAGCTGCATGGGCTCAGTCTCTGAGCCGGTGGGAGGAGATGGTTGAGATGCGGAGAGGGGGAACACCGTTAACGCGAGCTCTCTTCCACGAGCTCGGTGACGAAGATCTACCCGTCGTTCTATGCGGATGGCGAGTGCAATCAAAGAGTCCACGCTGGAAGGAACCTCCCGGGAGAGAATCTCATCCTTAACCTCAGCGTGGAGTCCCTCCAGAAAACGAGCGAGCAACGCCGGCTCGTTCCAGTCACTGGAGGCAGCAAGAGTGCGAAACTCTATAGAGTAATCCGTTATGGATCGATCACCTTGACATAGGGAAGCCAGGGCCCTGGAAGCCTCCTTCCCAAAAACTGAACGATCAAAAACCCGTATCATCTCCTCTTTAAAGTTCTGATAATCGTTAGAACACTCAGCCCTTGCCTCCCAGATAGCTGTGCCCCACTCCCGAGCCCGACCAGTAAGGAGTGATATGACGTAAGCGATCCGAGCTCTCTCTCTTGAGTATGTGTTGGGCTGGAGAGAGAACACAATATCACACTGGGTGAGAAAGGAGCGACACTCAGTGGGCTGCCCAGAGTAACATGGTGGGTTATTAACCCTAGGTTCCGGAGACTCGGAAGACCAGGAAGTAGCTGGTGGCACGAGACGAAGACTCTGAAACTGTCCTGAGAGGTCGGAGACCTGAGCGGCCAGGGTCTCAACGGCATGACGAGCAGCAGACAATTCCTGCTCGTGTCTGCCGAGCATTGCTCCCTGGAACTCGACGGCAGTGTTGCGAGAATCCGTAGTCGCTGGGTCCATTACGGGTCGGATCCTTCTGTTATGCTGGTGAATGAGGACCCAAAAGCGACTTAATAGAAACAGAGTCTTTATTCCAGTCTTAAACAAAAACCGATACTCCTGGATATTATCTTAGGTAAATCCAAAACAGGAAAACTGAAATCCTCTCGTCAGTAGAGAGGAACGACTGGAGACGCGGCCACAGACTGCAGGTCGCTTCGGGAAGGCACAGGCCGTAGCTGACATAGACACCTGCCCACACGCAGCATCTGAAGAAGGCAAAAACACGACAGGGCGGAACAAGGACACAGAACAGCAAACATCAAACAAGGATCCGACAAGGACAGAAGCGGAAAACAGAGGAAGAAATAGGGACTCTAATCAGAGGGCAAAATAGGGGACAGGTGTGAAAGAGTAAATGAGGTAGTTAGGAGAATGAGGAACAGCTGGGAGCAGGAACGGAACGATAGAGAGAGAGAGCGAGAGAGGGAGAGGGAGAGAGAGGGATAGAAAGAGGGAAAGAACCTAATAAGACCAGCAGAGGGAAACGAATAGAAGGGAAGCACAGGGACAAGACATGATAATCAATGACAAAACATGACAGCACCATGTGAAGGCCTCTCTTCACAGTAACCTTTTGGAATCTTTGAACAAAGGACTGCATGTTCATATTTCACTCTGCTAAATATCTAAACACAGGGATGTTTACTGCAGCAAACATAGGCCTACTGTATGGTGGAACATTTTGATAATTTCTCAATTAGCTTTTCCATAATTACCCAAATCATTGACAAAAGTCATTGGGACAGATGTGTAATTAGCATTATGTAAAGTGTTTTTTCTCCATCTTTGGGGGAATCAGTTTGCCCCCTTTAGATTCTCAGCTTTGAGTCAATGATAAGAGACTCGTTTAGTAATGAATGGCGGTGAATTTCCCCCTTTCTTGCTCATCTGAATGTGATCAGAAAATGAATGTGTCTCACATGGTTCTTGAAAGAGAACGGGAGTGTAGCCTTTTCCCAGTGCCTGAATACTTGGGCCAATTGCGAACAGAGGGGATATCACTTCATCACACCACCACACAGCACAAAGTTCCCTGATTGCATTCTGGATCCTCACACACTTTTTCTACAGTGGAACAAAATGTTATCTCACAGTATGACTGACTTATCGCCTGATTGCCCAAGCACTGGGTGTACCTTGACTCAGCACTTTGCTTGTGTTTAGACTGTTCAATGTTAGATATTATATTTGACATACTTAAAGGGGAATTCATTGGAATTGAGTTAAATTGTAACTCACCATGAGTAACTTTAAAAAAAATTGTTACGGTAGGTGGGATTTTTCCCTTCACAACTATACTTAACATTATTGAAATAGCCTACGATGTCATCAGGTGATTCCCCAATAACCAAAAATGGATATTCAATAGTGCTCTCACTTTCAAATATATCTTAATGGTGTTCAAACAAATCTGACAAAACAAAACTTACAACCAGTGGTGTAATCTTTTTTTGTTGTTGGCACATTTCAGTCTTATGAGTTTCCATAACCACACATCACTTGTGCTGTGCAGTAGAATGTATGTTTTACTGACACATTTCTATGAATGAAAAAAAATAAACAATACAATATAGTGCACACACATACTGCTACTTGGAACTAGGAAACTCTAAAATGTCCGGCATAAGCCTCTGGAGTGATGCGGAGCCTGCTATGATTGGTCGAGATTTCACCACGCATTGGACCGCTCGCGTCCATTGACACCTCCCCCAGCCCTACAGCAACGGTTAGATGTCAATGTCATCATTCAGCAAAAAATGCCTGTCAGACTGAAGCATAGGACAGAGTTAATATGGATATTCTGAACTTCTTCCGAAAGAGCGGCAAAAAAAGGGAACAAGGTGGAGAGTGCTGAACAGCCAGAAAGTCGAAGTGCAGCAGCAGTAGCAGAGTTAGCCACAGGTTTGTGCAGGGTTGGTGATAACTAGCTAGTCTCCCTCAGCATAAGGGTTGGCTAATGCTAATAAGCTAGCGTTAGCTCTCAGCATCCTTAAGATATTAGTTAATTAACAGTATATTTTATGAATGGGCCAGCTAAGGATGTTGATATATACTGTAGGTCATGATATTTGGAAAGTGTTTATTTCCAGCGGCTGTATTAGATAGGTTTCGTTTCTGTAGCACCTCTTGGACATCTCTTCAAAGTAGTGGATTTGGCTAACGAGTGTATAAAATCGAGCATGCAGCCATGCAATCTCTATAGACAAACATTGGCAATAGAATGGACCTTTCTGGAGAGTTCAGTGACTTTCAACGTGGCACCGTCATTGGATATCATGTTTCCAACAGGTCAGTTCATCAAATGTCTGCCCTGCTAGAGCTGTCCTGGTCATCTGTAAGTGCTGTTATTGTGACGTGGAAATGTCTGTGTGCAACAACGGCTCAGCCGCAAAGTGGTAGGCCACACAAGCTCACAGAATGATATCGCCGAGTCTGTCCTCGGTTTCAACACTCACTACATAATTCCAAACTGCCTCTGGAAACAACGTCAGCACAAGAACTGTTCATCAGAGCTTCATGAAATGGGTTTCCATGGCCGAGCAGCCACACACAAGCCTAAGATCACTGTGTGAAATGCCAAGCGTTGACTGAAGTGGTGTAAAGCTCGCCGCCATTGGACTCTGGAGCAGTGGAAACGCGTTTTCTGGAGTGATGAATCACGTTTCACCATCTGGCAGTCCGACCTATGAATCTGGGTTTGGAGGATGCCACGAGAACTTTACCTGCCAGAATGCATGCCAACTGTCACGTTCGTCGTATGGTGGAAGAGAGGACCAAGGCGCAGCGTGATAACAATACATCTTCTATTTATTATAATGAAGATGAAGAACACTTAAACAAACTATACAAAAACAACAAACGAACGTGAAGCTATAATTACAATAAGTGCAGACACAGGCAACTTACATATAGACATAGACAATTACCCACGAACTACCCAATGAATATGGCTGCCTAAATATGATTCCCAATCAGAGACAACGATAGACAGCTGTCTCTAATTGAGAACCAATCTAGGCAACCATAGACATACATACACCTAGACTAGAAACTGCCCCATAAACAGACAAAAACCCCTAGACAATACAAAACACATACATCCCATCCCCCATGTCACACCCTGACCTAACTAAAATAATAAAGGAAACAAAGATAACTAAGGCCAGGGCGTGACAGTACCCCCCCCCCCCCCCCGAAAGGTGCGGACTCCGGCCACAAAACCTGACACAGAAGGGGAGGGTCCGGGTGGGCCTTCTTACGGCGGCGGCTCGGGTGCGGGACGTGGACCCCACTCCACCATAGTCAATACCTGCTTTGGTGGCGCCTCTGGAGCGGGGACCCTTACAGCGAGTCCCGGACTGAAGACCATCCTAGAAGGCGCCACTGGACGGAGGGGCGGCTCCGGACTGAGGGGCGGCTCCGGACTGAGGGGCGGCTCCGGACTGAGGGGCGGCTCTGGCGGCTCCTAACTGACGGACGGCTCTAGCGGCTCCTGACTGACAGACGGCTCTAGCGGCTCAGGACAGACGGGCGGTTTTGACGGCTCAGGACAGACGGGCGGCTCTGGCGGCTCCTGACTGACGGATGGCTCTAGCGGCTCCTGACTGACGGACGGCTCTAGCGGCTCAGGACAGACGGGCGGCTTTGACGGCTCAGGACAGACGGGCGGCTCTGAAGGTTCCGGACAGACGGGCGGCTCAGACGGCGCTGGGCAGACGGGCAGCGCAGGCGGCGCTGGGCAGACGGACAGCTCAGACGGCGCTGGGCAGACGGACAGCTCAGACGGCGCTGGGCAGACGGGCAGCGCAGGCGGCGCTGGGCAGACGGCAGACTCTGGCCTGCTGAGGCGCACAGTAGGCCTGGTGCGTGGTTCCAGAACTGGTGGTACCGGGCTAAGGACACGCACCTCAAGGCTAGTGCGGGGAGCAGCAACAGGGTGTACAGGGCTCTGGAGACGCACATGAGGCTTGTTGCGTAGTGCCGGAACTGGTGGTACCGGGCTGGAGACACGCACCACAGGGCGAGTGCGTGGAGGAGGAACAGGGCTCTGGAGATGCACTGGAAGCCTGGTGCGTGGTGTTGGCACTGGTGGTACTGGGCTGGGGCGAGGAGGTGGCACCGGATAGACCGAACCGTGAAGGCGTACTGAAGTTCTTGAGCATCGAGCCTGCCCAACCTTACCTGGTTTAATACTCCCCTTAGCCCGGCCAGTGCGGCGAGGTGGAATAGCCCGCACTGGGCTGTGCTGGCGAACCGGGGACACCATGCCTAAGGCTGGTGCCATGTACACCGGCCCGAGGAGACGCACTGGAGACCAAATGCGTTGAGCCGGCTTCATGGCACCTGGCTCGATGCCCACTCTAGCCCGGCCGAAACGAGGAGCTGGGATGTACCGCACCGGGCTATGCACACGTACAGGAGACACCGTGCGCTCTTCCGCATAACACGGTGTCTGCCCGTACTCTCGCTCTCCACGGTAAGCACGGGGAGTTGGCGCAGGTTTCCTACCTGACTTTGCCACACTCTAGTGGAAAGCCTTCCCAGAAGAGTGGAGGCTGTTATAGCAGCAAAGGGGGGACCAACTCCATATTAATGCCCATGATTTTGGAATGACATATATATATATATATATATATATTTTATTTATTTTTTTTATCCCATTTTCTCCCCAATTTCCGTGGTATCCAATCGCT
This sequence comes from Salvelinus alpinus, assembly GCF_045679555.1. NCBI lineage: Eukaryota > Metazoa > Chordata > Actinopteri > Salmoniformes > Salmonidae > Salvelinus > Salvelinus alpinus. The sequence continues at coordinate 984,010 of NC_092116.1, forward strand.
AGTAATTACTATCTTGTCTCATTGCTACAACTCCCGTACGGGCTCGGGAGAGACGAAGGTCGAAAGCCATGCGTCCTCCGAAGCACAACCCAACCAAGCCGCACTGCTTCTTAACACAGCGCGCCTCCAACCCGGAAGCTAGCCGCACCAATGTGTCGGAGGAAACACTGTGTACCTGGCCCCCTTGGTTAGCACGCACTGCGCCCGGCCCGCCACAGGAGTCGCTGGAGCGCGATGAGACAAGGATATCCCTACCGGCCAAACCCTCCCTAACCCGGACGACGCTATGCCAATTGTGCGTCGCCCCACGGACCTCCCGGTCGCGGCCGGCTGCGACAGAGCCTGGGCGCGAACCCAGAGACTCTGGTGGCGCAGCTAGCACTGCGATGCAGTGCCCTAGACCACTGCGCCACCCGGGAGGCCCGGAATGACATATTTGACCAGCAGGTGTCCACATACTTTTGGCCATATAGTTATCTTATGACCGTGACACAGTGGACTGAAGCTGAACTTTACAACATATTTGAACCTGTTTAAAATTAGCAATGTTGAGGTGGTAGAACTGACTAAATGAAATGTATCATAAAGGTCTTATCTATTCTATTCTACAGGTGAACATGCTTGGCTCATGTCTGTTATTTCCATATAGGCTATTACGCTTTTTTTTTCTTTTAACTGCCCATTATTTCAATGACTCTTTTTATATACTTACTTTTTAATGTAATATGATTTTTTTTTTACACAGACAAAATTCTTACAGTTTTGGAAACTTCAGAGTGTTTTCTATCCTAATCTGACTATTATATGCATATTCTAGTTTCGGGGGATGAGAAATAGGCAGTTTAAAATGGGTACGCATATTTTGCCATATGTTTCAATTGCGCCCCCTATCAAGAATACGTTTTTTAAGGACCATCGGTAAATTACGCTATGTACATTTGTTAAAATTCCAATAGCTCCAAATTTAAATTACTTAACCTCAAAACAACTATAAATGGTAGAAATTCATAACAAAAATATTGAAAGCATTTAATGAGAACTAAAATATGTGCATGTCACGACTTCCGCCGAAGTCGGCCCTTCTTCTTGTTCGGGTGGTGTTCGGCGGTCGACGTCACCGGCTTTCTAGTCACCATCGATCAATTTTTCAGTTTCGTTTTGTTTTGTCTGTATTATACACACCTGGTTTCAATTCCCCCATCATGTTCCCTATTTAACCCTCTGGCTTTCATTTCTGTTTTGTCCGTGATTGTTTGTGCGTTAGTGGTTGTGATGATTACGTGTGTATTTGTGATTATTTCCATTTGTGGAATTTTTGCCTATATTTTGAGTAAAACACTGTGGTTTCGCTCAACACCTGTGTCCTGCGCTTGACTCCGATACTTCTCCGCACACAACCCTGACAGAATCACGGACCTCTTCAAATGGAGTCAGCAGGCGCAGCCAGCCCTTCTCTCCCAGTAGGAGAGCAGGTTCAACAGCACGCGACCATGTTGCATAGTTTAGGGACAGCCATGGATCGCGTGCTGCAAACAATGGACAGATGGGAGAGAGGAGGTCTCCCAGTAAATCATACCTCAGCACCTCCACCCGCACCTCTACCTACACCACCGTCCATCCCTCCATCGTCAGGACCCAGTGGGATTCGGCTCTCGCTCCCAGGAGCGTATGACGGAACAGCAGCCGGGTGCCAGGGGTTCCTCCTACAGCTGGAGCTCTACCTGGCATCTGTTCATCCGTCCCCTTCGGGACACGAGAAGGTGGGCGCCCTCATCTCCTGTCTGACTGGTAAAGCCCTGGAGTGGGCCAACGCCATCTGGGGAGGAGAAGGTTCTACCCGGGATAACTATGATGACTTCTCTCGCTGCTTCCGGGCAGTCTTTGATCATCCACCTGAAGGGAGAGCGGCGGGAGAGCGATTGTTCCATCTAAGACAGGGGATGAGGAGCGCTCAAGAATTCGCCCTGGACTTCCGTACTCTGGCCGCTGGTGCGGGATGGAATGAGCGGGCCCTGATCGATCATTACAGGTGTAGTCTATGAGAGGACGTTCGTAGGGAGCTAGCCTGCAGGGACACCACTCTCAACCTGGACCAGCTGGTGGATTTATCTATCCGGCTGGATAACCTGTTGGCCTCCCGCGGGCGTCTAGATCGGGGTCCGCCCATTCCATTACCCAGCTCCTTGGATCCAACCCCTATGGAGTTGGGAGGGGCTGATAGGAGGGAGACCGGAGGGGGAACCACTCCATGTACCAACTGTGGACGCAGAGGGCACACTGCTGTCCGGTGCTGGGGTGTTTCTCCTGGAAGTCGAGGTAGCAGGCGGAGCACTGGTGGGTCGTCTCAGGTGAGTAGGCACAGAACTCACCCAGAGCCTTCTGTTGCACTCATGTGGTTACCTATAGAATTTCCTGAGTTTTCTCCGCATCCCCAGCATAAGGCGCTAGTAGATTCAGGCGCAGCTGGGAACTTTATTGACCGCTCTTTGGCTCATAGCTTACGGATCCCTATTATTCCTGTTGATGTTCCCTTCCCTGTACATGCCTTAGATAGTCGTCCTTTGGGGTCGGGGCTGGTTGGGGAGGTCACGGCGCCCATCGCTATGAGAACGCAGGGGGATCACGTGGAGAGAATTAGTCTCTTCCTGATCGACTCTCCTGCGTTTCCTGTTGTGTTGGGTCTTCCCTGGTTGGCCTCTCATGATCGGATTATTTCGTGGCAACAGAGGGCTCTCAAGGGATGGTCCTGTCAGTGTTCAGGGAGGTGTGTAGGTGTTTCCTTAGGTGCCACTACGGTGGAAAGTCCAAACCAGGTTTCCACCATGCACATTCCTCCCGAATATGCCGATTTGGCACTCGCCTTCTGTAAGAAGAAGGCGACTCAATTACCACCCCATCGACCGGGGGATTGTGCGATAGATCTCTTGGTAGACGCTACACTTCCCAGGAGTCACGTGTATCCTCTGTCACAGGAGGAGACGGTGGCTATGGAGACATATGTCACCGAATCTCTGGGACAGGGATACATTCGGCCTTCCATCTCACCTGTCTCCTCGAGTTTCTTTTTTGTGAAGAAGAAGGATGGAGGTTTGCGCCCGTGTATTGATTATCGCGGATTAAATAAGATCACGGTAAAATACACTTACCCGCTACCACTTATAGCCAGTATGACCGAGTCATTACACGGGGCGCGTTTCTTCACAAAATTGGACCTCAGGAGCGCTTACAACCTGGTGCGTATCAAGGGGGGAGATGAGTGGAAGACAGCATTTAGCACCACTTCTGGGCATTATGAGTACCTCGTCATGCCGTACGGGTTAATGAATGCTCCATCAGTCTTCCAATCCTTTGTGGATGAGATCTTCAGGGACCTGCACGTGCAGGGTGTAGTGGTGTATATAGATGACATTCTAATATACTCCGCTACACGCGCCGAGCATGTGTCCCTAGTGCGCAGGGTGCTTGGTCGACTGTTGGAGCATGACCTGTACGTCAAGGCTGAGAAATGTCTGTTCTTCCAACAGTCCATCTCCTTCCTAGGGTACCGCTTTTCAGCGTCAGGGGTAGAGATGGAGAATGACCGCATTTCAGCCATGCGTAATTGGCCAACTCCAACCACGGTAAAGGAAGTGCAGCGGTTTTTAGGGTTTGCCAACTACTACTGGAGATTTATCCGGGGTTTTGGTCAGGTAGCGGCTCCCATTACCTCACTGCTGAAGGGAGGACCGGTACGACTGCAGTGGACAGCTGGGGCGGACAGGGCGTTTGGTCACCTGAAGGCTCTGTTTACCTCAGCTCCCGTGCTGGCTCATCCTGATCCTTCCTTAGCATTCATAGTTGAGGTGGACGCGTCCGAGGCAGGGATAGGGGCTGTGCTGTCTCAGCGCTCGGGTACGCCACTAAAGCTCCGCCCCTGTGCATTCTTTTCGAAGAAGCTCAGCCCGGCGGAGCAAAACTATGATGTGGGGGACCGGGAGTTGCTGGATGTTGTCATGGCTCTGAAAGCGTGGAGACATTGGCTTGAGGGGGCTAGACACCCTTTTCTCATTTGGACTGACCACCGCAATCTGGAGTACATCCGGGCGGCGAGGAGAATGAACCCTCTCCAGGCAAGGTTGGCCATGTTTTTCACCCGTTTTGATTTCACCCTTTCCTACAAACCAGGTTCCCAGAACGTTAATAAGGGAGACGCACTGTCCCGGCTGTATGATACAGAGGAGAGGTCCTCAGATCCCACTCCCATAATTCCAGCCTCTCGCCTGGTGGCACCGGTGGTATGGGAGGTGGACGCGGACATCGAACGGGCGTCACATTCAGAGCCCATTCCACCTGACTGTCCAGCTGGGCGTATGTACGTTCCGTTTGATGTTCGCGATCGTTTGATCTGTTGGGCTCATACGTCACCCTCCTCTGGTCATCCTGGTATCGGTCGGACGGTGCGCTGCCTTGCTGGGAAGTACTGGGGGCCCACTTTAGTTAAGGACGTGCGGGTTTACGTTTCCTCCTGTTCGGTATGTGCACAGTGCAAGGCACCTAGACATCTGCCCAGAGGGAAATTACAACCCCTTCCCGTTCCACAGCGACCGTGGTCACACCTATCGGTTGATTTTGTAACGGATCTTCCCCCGTCGCAGGGTAACACCACGATCCTGGTCGTTGTGGATCGGTTTTCTAAGTCCTGCCGTCTCCTTCCTTTGCCCGGTCTCCCTACGGCTCTACAAACTGCGGAGGCTCTGTTCACCCACGTATTCCGGCACTACGGGGTGCCTGAGGATATAGTTTCTGATCGGGGTCCCCAATTTACGTCTAGAGTCTGGAGGGCGTTTATGGAACACCTGGGGATCTCGGTCAGCCTTACCTCAGGTTTCCACCCCGAGAGCAACGGGCAGGTGGAAAGAGTCAACCAGGATGTGGGTAGGTTTCTGAGGTCCTATTGCCAGGACCGGCCGGGGGAGTGGGCAGCTTACATCCCCTGGGCGGAGATGGCCCAAAACTCCCTCCGCCACTCCTCTACCAACCTATCACCGTTTCAGTGTGTGCTAGGTTACCAGCCGGTCCTGGCACCATGGCATCAGAGCCAGATTGAGGCTCCTGCGGTGGATGAATGGTTTCGGCACTCAGAGGAGACTTGGAACGCTGCCCATGTGCGGTTACAACAATCAAAAATCTGAGACCGGAACAGACAAGACACAGAGAAAGTGACAGAGGGCAGACGGAGAGAGAACAGAGGTGGGTTAAGCACAAAGTAGACTTTAACAATTCAAGCTGCTCTATAGATTTTTATTAATTTGCACAAATTATAAGAGGTGAAATACAGTGGAAAAAAAATGGTTTACAAAGAATTTGCAGGTGAACTGAAAAATCATGTGAAATTAATATAATAGTTGACTTTTACACTTTTTACAACCAGGACAGGGCGTGAGAGGAGGGTAGACAAGAGACAGCAACATACTGTAGAATACTAGCTATTAACACCCCTTTCCTTTTTCCACATTTTGTTGTGTTGATTAAATGTAGATTTGTTGGGGCACTGGCCTACACACAATATCCCATAATGTCAAAGTGTTACATTTGTCTAAGTATTCAACCCCTTTTGTTATGACAAACCAAAATAAGTTCAGGAGTGAAAATGTGCTGAACAAGTCACATAATACGTTGTATGGCTCACTCTTGAGTGTAATAATAATGTTAAACATGATTTTTGAATGACTACCTCATGTCTGTACCCCACACATACAATTATCTGTAAGGTCCCTCAGTCGAGCAGTGAATTTCAAACACAGATTCAACCACAAAGACCAGGGAGGTTTTCTAAGGCCTCAAAGAAGGGCACCTATTGGTAGATTGGTAAAACCAAAAAAAGCAGACAATGAATATCCCTTTTAGCATGGTGAAGTTATTAATTACACTTTGGATGGTGTATCAATACACCCAGTCATTACAAAGATGCAGAGACGAAGGAAACCGCTCAGCGATTGCACCATGAGGCCAATGGTGACTTTATAACAGTGACAGTTTAATAGCTGTGATAGGATAAAACTGAGGATGGATCAACAACATTGTACTTACTCCTCAATGCTAATCTAAATGACATAGAGAAAAGAAGGAACCCTGTACAGAATTCAAATATAAACAAATCATGCATCCTGTTTGCAATAAGCCACTAGATTAAAACTGCAAAAAAAATCTGGCAAAGAAATTTACTTTATGTCCTGAAAACAAAGCTTTACATTTGGGGCAAATCCAACACAACACTCTTCGTATTTTCAAGCATGGCAAAATCCTAGAGGAAAATCTGGTTCAGTCTGCATCTTTGTTGCCCACTTCTCTGCGAATGTTTGTTGGGTTCTTGTCACTGTTTCTGGTTCAAGGTTGAACAGTAGGTTGATAAGAAGGCGTGGGGTTCTGCCATACAGGAGGAAAAATGGTGAGTACCCCGTTGCCTTGTGCCTTGTACAGTTATAGGCATGGACAATGTTTGGTAGATGGTCTTTCCCCTCTGTCTTATCTTATTGCAGAGTACGGAACATTTGCAGGAGTGTGCTATTCATCCTTTCCACAGGGTTCCCTTGTGGATATTATAGAGTAGTTTGAGAGTGTGCAAGCTGCTGGAGTCTCTGGAACAGGTTGTTCTCGAACTCCTGCCCTTGGTCGTGGTGAAGCTTATTAGGATAGCCAAACATAGGAATGCAGTTGTTCCTGATTTGTTCTTCGTTGGGTAGGCCAATGCAAAGCGTGTAAAATGATCGATCAGTACAATAATATATTCATATTCCCCTTTGCTTGGCTCAAGGTGCATGTAGTCGACGGAGAGAAGCTCAAAGGGTACACTGGTGATGATAGAACTGATTGGTGCTTTCTCTGGAACACAGGGAGGTTTCTGCTTTATACATGCACACTGTCTAATAACATAGTCTTCTACTTCACGGTGCATGAATGGCCAGTAAAATCTTTCCCTGACTAGATGGTTCACTTTGTCTGCTCCGACAGGGCCCATATCATCATGAAAGTTCTTCAGCACCTCTGATTTCAGCTTGCTGGGTAGTACAAGTTGCTTTCATTGTCCAGCTTGTCTGTACAGGATTCCATTTTCCATGACCTGCTTGTTCCACTCATGGATTAGTCTCCTTATTTCTGGTCCCATGAGCTTTTTCTCATTTGGATTCCATCTTTTGTTTTTCAGCGAGATGATTTCTATGATTCAGGTATCCTCGTGCTGTGCAACCTTGATATCCTGTGGTGTGATGACAGGCACGCTTTCAGGTGACACACCACCCTCTCTAGAGTTGACTTGCACCACAGCCACCGATGGAACAACCTCATATTTCACTGCTCTGCTTCCTTACCATAGCGCTGAGATGACTTCTGGTGGCATAGATTCTGTGTGCTCACCCAAGTGGACGTGGAGAACGATAGGACAACGAGACAGTGTGTCAGCGCCTGCATTCATTTTCCCAGGCCAATATTTCAGATCTAAGTGGAAGTCTGCCATCTCCCTGACCCAGTGGTGACCTACTGCTTTGAGTCTAGCTGTGCTCAGAACATAGGTCAAAGGGTTGTTGTTGGTGTATACGGTAAAGGTGGGTGGGTGCATAGTATAGATAGTTTCTAAATTTGTCACAGATTGCCCATTTCACTCGAAAAACTCCTGTTTGCCAGAGTGGAGGTGGAAGTTTTTCTTTGCTGGAGTTAGCGTTCTGGACCCATACCCGATTACACATAGTCTCCCGTTTTGATGTTGTTAAAGGACAGCCCCTAGACCCTCATTGGAAGCGTCAGTGTGTAGTACAAATGGTAAGTCAGTCTGGGTATGCTAGAATGGGTGGATTGGTTAGCATGTCCACTACCTTGGCTACGATGGCTCTGTGTACAGCCGTCTACTGGACTGGTGTCTTGGGATGCCGTTGTTCATTACTAACCTGTTTGGCCTGGGTTTTTCCTCTGGTTGATTTGGGCTCGGCAGTTTTCCCCTTTTCTTCTGATGGACTTTGTAGCAGATCAAATAGGGGTTTGGCCATCCTGGAGGAATCTTGGATGAACAACTTGTAGTGGCCGAAGAATCCCAGCAGTGTTTTGACCTTTCCAATTGTCTGTGGCTTCCTCTACCTTAGCCGCAACACAGCCTCCAAGTCTTTGGGTCGATTTGTACTCCCTCTCTGGATACGATCCGACCTATGTACCTCACTTGGCGTCTGAAGACTTCACACTTATTCGGCCGCAGTTTGATACCGTGCTTCCGCATCCGACTAAGCACTCTTCTCAGGTCTTTCAGCAGTGAACATCATCCAGATATGGAGAACAGCAGTCGTCTCTCATGCCCTCTAGAACTCCTTCCGAAACCTCTGGAAAGCAGGTGGTGCGTTGGTCATAGCCAAAAGGGATGTGGACCCACTAATATAGCCCCCAAGGGGTGCTGAACGCGGTGGCTTGTGTTGAGCTTTCATCTTTGAAGCCTTGATGGTAAGCACTGCCTTGGTCGAGTATCGAACCATGTGTATCCCCCTAGGTTATCCAGCAGGTCTTGTATCCGTTGCAACGGATGATGGTCAGGGATGGACTTGATTTCAGCTCCTTGAAGTCGACACATAACCGCAGGCTGCTGTCCTTCTTGAGCACGCAGACCATCGGGGATGAATATGGAGACGTGGATTCCCAGGCTCTCTCCATTAGGTTTTGGACATTCTTTCACCTCTTTGTACAGAGGTTTCGGAATGGAGTTGTAACTTTTCTGGACAGTCGTGTGATCCTTCAAGTTGAGTTTCAGCTTAAGGTTCGGAATGCAGCCGATATCTCCATCTTCCTTTGCGAACACATCAGATTCTTCATATAGCATTCTTCAACAGGTGGGTGCCATTTTTCTCTGGACCCAGCTGGTGTGTGACTCTCTTTTCTCTGCCTACCATGGTGAAGCTGAGTGGAGCATAGGAAGCATCGCTAGACTGACTCACATGCTTTTTCTGACAGCCAGGTGCTATGATGACAGCTCTACCCAACCCAGCACTGTTCTCTGAGAGTTGTGTGGAGTTCTGAATTGGAATCTTTACCACCTTCGAGGCTCTACAGGGCACATCCATGAGGGATAGAAACAGCTCCAAACCTTCTGGGCAATGGCTGTCCATGGTTGGCTCGAACATCACTGTTCCTCCCTCTGGCCAGGCTATGATTCTACATTTCACCTCCGCTATTTGACCTGTTGGAAATTTGACCTATTTGACCTTTCACACTTTTACAAAACAGCTCAGTGACATTTCTTCATGGGTCATTACTTTAATGGCAGAGACCATTGTTTCAACAGCTTTTTCTTTTGCATCACCTGTTCACTGTTTTCGGAGTTCCTCTATGACATTAACCTCACTAGGGTATGCTAGCATCCCACCTCGTCAACAGCCAGTGAATCTGCAGTGCGCCAAATTCAAAACAACAGAAATCCCATATTTAAAATTCTTCAAACATACAAGTATTTCACACCATTTTAAAGATACACTTGTTGTAAATCCAGCCAGGTGTCCGATTTCAAAAAGGCTTTACGACGAAAGCAAACCAAACGATTATGTTAGGTCAGAGCCAAGTCACAGAATAACACAGCCATTTTTCCAGCCAAAGAGAGGAGTCACAAAAAGCAGAAAATAGATCAAATGAATCACTAATCTTTGATGATCTTCATCAGATGACACTCATAGGACTTCATGTCACACAATACATGTATGCTTTGTTCAGTAAATATCATATTTATATCCAAAAATCTGAGTTTACATTGGCGCGTTATGTTCAGTAGTTCCAAAACATCCGGTGATTTTGCAGAGAGCCACATCAATTTACAGAAATACTCGTAATAAACATTGCTAAAAGATACAACTGTTATGCATGGATTTTAGATCCACTTCTCCTTAATGCAACCGCTGTGTCAGATTTCAAAAAACTTTACGGAAAAAGCACACCATGCAATAATCTGAGTACGGCGCTCAGACGACAAATCAACCCAAAGAGATATCCGCCATGTTGTGCAGTCAACAAAAGTCAGAAATAACATTATAAACATTCACTTACCTTTGATGATCTTCATCAGAATGCACTCCCAGGAATCCCAGTTCCACAATAAGTGTTTGTTTTGTTCGATAATGTCCATAATTTATGTCCAAATTCCTCCTTGTTGTTCACGCGTTCAGTACACAATCTAAACTCACGACGCGCGTGCAAGTCCAGCGGAAAGTACGGGCGAAAAGTCCAAAAAGTTCCGTTACAGTCCGTAGAAACATTTCAAACGATGTATAGAATCAATCTTTAGGATGTTTTTAACATAACTTTTCAATAATGTTCCAACCGGAGAATTCCTTTGTCTTCAGAAATGCGATGGAACGCAGCTAACTCTCACATGAACGTGCATGGTCAGCTCGTGGCACTCTGGGAGAGACCTTACTCTCCCCTCCTTCACAGTAGAAGCATCAAACAAGGTTCTAAAGACTGTTGACATCTAGTGGAAGCCTTAGGAAGTGCAACATGACCCCATTTTCACTGTATCTTGGAAAAGCTAAGAGTTGAAAACCTACAAACCTCAGATTTTTCACTTCCTGGTTGGAATTCTTCTCAGGTTTTTGCCTGCCATATGAGTTCTGTTATACTCACAGACATCATTCAAACAGTTTTAGAAACTTCAGAGTGTTTTCTATCCAAATCTACTATGCATATATTAGCAACTGGGACTGAGTAGCAGATAGTTTACTCTGGGCACGCTTTTCATCCAGACGTGTAAATACTGCCCCCTACCCCAAAGAAGTTGAATAAAGGTTAAATAAAAAAATTAAATGTGATGAACTTATCCTCTGCAGCGGAGGTAACTCTGGGTCTTCCTTTCCTGTGGCGGTCTTCATGAGAGACAGTTTCATCATTGGGCTTGATGGTTTTTACGACTGCACTTGAAGAAACTTTCAAAGTTCTTGAAATGTTTATATCTTAAAGAAATGATGGACTGTCGTTTCTCTTCTTATTTGAGCTGTTCTTGCTATAATATGGACTATGTATTTTACCAAATAGGGCTATCTTCTGTATACCACCCCATACCTTGTCACAACACAAATGATTGGCTCAAACACATTAACTTCTCTAGGATAGGGGGTAGCATTTTCACGTTTGGATGAAAAGCATACCCAAATTCAACTGCCCCAGAAGATAAGCTATGCATATTGTTAGTAGATTTGGATAGCAGCCACTCTGAAGTTTCTAAAACTGTTTGAATCATGTCTGTGAGTATAACATAACTTATTTAGCAGGCGAAACCCAGAGGACAAACCATTCAGATTTTTTTTTTAGGTCACTCTCTTTTCAATGAGGTTTCATTGGGAATATAGATTTCTAATTGACCTTCTTGCAGTTCCTGCCGCTTCCACTGGATGTCAACAGTCTTTGAAATTGGTTGAGGTTTTTCCTTTGTGTAATGAAGAAATACGGCCATCTTGAAGTCGAGTCACTCTAGGTGTCCTGTTTGATCGAAGCGCGTGAGCAGAAGGCGTGCTACGGTTGGTTTTAATCCTGTATTGAACACAGATCATCCCGTCTTCAATTTTATCGATTATTAACGTTAAAAAATACCTAAAGTTGTATTACAAAAGTAGTTTGAAATTTTTTGGCAAAGTTTTACAGGTAACCTTTGAGATATTTTGTCATCATGTTTGAGCAAGTTGGAACCTGTGTTCTTCAGGATCAAACGCGCCAAATAAATTTACATTTTGGATATATATCGACAGAATTAATCGAACAAAAGGACCATTTGTGATGTTTATGGGACATATTGGAGTGCCAACAACAGAAGCTCGTCAAAGGTAAGGCATGAATTATATTTTTATTTCTGCGTTTTGTGTCGTGCTTGCAGGGTTGGAAAATGCTTATCTCTCTTGGTTTATAGTGGTGCTATCCTCTGAAAATAGCATCGTATGCTTTCGCCGAAAAGCCTATTTGAATTCTGACTTGTTGGCTGGATTCACAACCAGTGTAGCTTTAATTTGGTATCTTTCATGTGTGATTTAATGAAAGTTTGATTTTATAGTAATTTTCATAGTAATTAATTTGAATATGGCGCTCTGCATTTTCTCAGGCTTTTTGCCAAGTGAGACAGTAGCGTCCCGCCTAAACTCAGATTTTGGGATATAAATATGAACTTTACCGAACAAAACATACATGTATTGTGTAACATGAAGCCCTATGAGTGTCATCTGATGAAGATTATCAAAGGTTAGTGATTAATGTTATCTCTATTTCTGCTTTTTGTTACTGCTCTCTTTGGCTGGAAAAATGGCTGTCTTTTTCTGTGACTTTGCTCATACCTAACATAATCGTTTGGTGTGCTTTCGTCGTAAAACCTTTTTGAAATCGGACACTTTGGCTGGATTTACAACAAGTGTAGTTTTAAAATGGTGTAAAATACTTGTATGTTTGAGGAATTTAAATTATGAGATTTCTATTGTTTTGAATTTGCCCCCCTGCAGTTTCACTGGCTGTTGACGAGGTGGGACACTACCGTCCCACATGATTTTTTATTTTATTTCACCTTTATTTAACCAGGTAGGCAAGTTGAGAACACGTTCTCATTTACAATTGCGACCTGGCCAGGATAAAGCAAAGCAGTTCGACACATACAACAACACAGAGTTACACACGGAGTAAAACAAACATACAGTCAATAATACAGTACAAAAATAAGTCTATATACAATGTGAGCAAGTGAGGTGAGATAAGGGAGGTAAAGGCAAAAAAAGGCCATGGTGACGAAGTAAATACAATATAGCAAGTAAAACATTGGAATGGTTGATTTGCAGTGGAAGAATGTGCAAAGTAGAGATAGAAATAATGGGGTGCAAAGGAGCAAAATAAATAAATAAATACAGTAGGGAAAGAGGTAGTTGTTTGGGCTAAATTATAGATGGGCTATGTACAGGTGCAGTAATCTATGAGCTGCTCTGACAGCTGGTGCTTAACTATTGGATAGAAAACAATCTCTAGTTTCTAAAACCGTTTGAATTATGTCTGTGGGTGAACCAGAACTCTTTCTACAGCGAAAATCATGACAGGACATGCGAAGGTCTGAAAAATAGTCTCTGATCTCGGATCAGTTTAAAACTCTGTGTGTGCCCTATGGATCGAAATGAACTGCACCCGCCTTCCCCTGGATGTCAGTAACCAATGAGAAGTGGAATGGTTACATTGCATAACCACGATTTGTGATGCTAAATATGCACATTTTCGAACAAACTCTATATGCATTGTGTAATATGATGTTACAGGACTGTCATCTGAAGAATTCTGAGAAGGTTAGTGAAAAAATTAATATATTTTGGTGGCGATAACGTTATCGCCCCTTTTGCCTTGATTCAATGCTATGTTAGCTCATGTGGTATGCTAATATAACGATATATTGTGTTTTCGCTGTAAAACACTAAGAAAATCTGAAATATTGTCTGGATTCACAAGATCTGTGTCTTTCAATTGCTGTATGCTGTGTATTTTTCAGAAATGTTTTAGGATGAGTATTTTGGTAATTGACGTCGGTCTCTGTATTTATTCCGGCTGCTTCCAACGCTATTTCAGATTGCAGCTGCAATGTAGAACTGTGATTTATACCTGAAATATGCACATTTTTCTAAAAAAACATATGCTATACCATAAATATGTTATCAGACTGTCATCTTATGAAGTTGTTTCTTGGTTAGTGGCTATATATATCTTTATTTAGTCGAATTAGTGATAGCTACTGATGCAGGAAAAAAATGGTGGAGAAAAAAAGTTGTGTCTTTTGCTATCGTGGTTAGCTAATAGATTTACATATTGTGTCTTCCCTGTAAAACACTTAGAAAATCTGAAATATTGTCTGGATTCACAAGATCTGTGTCTTTCAATTGCTGTAGGCTGTGTATTTTTCAGAAATGTTTTAGGATGAGTATTTTGGTAATTGACGTCGGTCTCTGTAATTATTCCGGCTGCTTCCAACGCTATTTCAGATTGCAGCTGCAATGTAGAACTGTGATTTATACCTGAAAAATGCACATTTTTCTAAAAAAACATATGCTATACCATAAATATGTTATCAGACTGTCATCTTATGAAGTTGTTTCTTGGTTAGTGGCTATATATATCTTTATTTAGTCGAATTAGTGATAGCTACTGATGGAGTAAAAAACTGGTGGAGTAAAAAAAGTGGTGTCTTTTGCTAACGTGGTTAGCTAATAGATTTACATATTGTGTCTTCCCTGTAAAACATTTTAAAAATCAGAAATGGTGGCTGGATTCACAAGAAGTGTATCTTTCATCTGGTGTCTTGGACTTGTGATTTAATGATATTTAGATGCTAGTATTTACTTGTGACGCTATGCTAGGCTATGCTAGTCAGCATTTTTACTGTGGGGGGTGCTCCCGGATCCGGGATGAGTACCAAGTAAAAGTTAAAGCTAGTGAGGGAGATAAGTGTTTCCAGTTTCAGAGATTTTTGTAGTTCATTCCAGTCATTGGCAGCAGAGAACTGGAAGGAGAGGCGGCCAAAGGAAGAATTGGTTTTGGGGGTGACCAGAGAGATATACCTGCTGGAGCGCGTGCTACAGGTGGGTGCTGCTATGGTGACCAGCGAGCTGAGATAAGGGGGGACTTTACCTAGCAGGTTCTTGTAGATGACCTGTAGCCAGTGGGTTTGGCGACGAGTATGAAGCAAGGGCCAGCCAACGAGAGTGTACAGGTCACAGTGGTGATTAGTATATGGGGCTTTGGTGACAAAACGGATGGCACTGTGATAGACTGCATCCAATTTATTGAGTAGGGTATTGGAGGCTATTTTGTAAATGACATCACCGAAGTCGAGGATTGGTAGGATGGTCAGTTTTACAAGGTTATGTTTGGCAGCATGAGTGAAGGATGCTTTGTTGCGGAATAGGAAGCCAATTCTAGATTTAACTTTGGATTGGAGATGTTTGATGGGAGTCTGGAAGGAGAGTTTACAGTCTAACCAGACACCTAGGTATTTGTAGTTGTCCACATATTCTAAGTCAGAGCCGTCCAGAGTAGTGAGGTTGGACAGGCGGGCAGATGCAGGCAGCGATTGGTTGAAGAGCATGCATTTAGTTTTACTTGTATTTAAGAGCAATTGGAGGCCACGGAAGGAGATTTGTATGGCATTGAAGCTCGCCTGGAGGGTTGTTAACACAGTGTCCAAAGAAGAGCCAGAAGTATACAGAATGGTGTCGTCTGTGTAGAGGTGGATCAGAGACTCACCAGCAGCAAGAGCGACATCATTGATGTATACAGAGAAGAGAGTCGGTCCAAGAATTGAACCCTGTGGCACCCCCATAGAGACTGCCTGAGGCCCGGACAACAGACCCTCCGATTTGACACACTGAACTCTATCAGAGAAGTAGTTGGTGGCCCAGGCGAGGCAATAATTTGAGAAACCAAGGCTGTCGAGTCTGCCGATGAGGATGTGGTGATTGACAGAGTCGAAAGTCTTGGCCAAGTCAATGAATACGGCTGCACAGTATTGTTTCTTATCGATGGCGGTTAAGATATCGTTTAGGACCTTGAGCATTGCTGAGGTGCACCCATGACCAGCTCTGAAACCAGATTGCATAGCGGAGAAGGTATGGTGGGATTCGAAATGGTCGGTAATCTGTTTGTTGACTTGGCTTTCGAAGACCTTAGAAATGCAGGGTAGGATAGATATAGGTCTGTAGCAGTTTGGGTCAAGAGTGTCCCCCCCTTTGAAGAGGGGGATGACCGCAGCTGCTTTCCCATCTTTGGGAATCTCAGACGACACGAAAGAGAGGTTGAACAGGCTAGTAATAGGGGTGGCAACAATTTCAGCAGATCATTTTAGAAAGAAAGGGTCCAGATTATCTAGCCCGGCTGATTTGTAGGGGTCCAGATTTTGCAGCTCTTTCAGAACATCAGCTGACTGGATTTGGGAGAAGGAGAAATGGGGAAGGCTTGGGCGAGTAGCTGTGGGGGGTGCAGTGCTGTTGACCGGGGTAGGGGTAGCCAGGTGGAAAGCATGGCCAGCTGTAGAAAAATGCTTATTGAAAATCTCAATTATAGTGGATTTGTCGGTGGTGACAGTGTTTCATATTTACAGTGCAGTGGGCAGCTGGGAGGAGATGTTCTTATTCTCCATGGACTTTACAGTGTCCCAGAACCTTTTTGGGTTTGTGTTGCAGGAAGCAAATCTCTGCTTGAAAAAGCTAGCCTTGGCTTTTCTAACTGCCTGTGTATATTGGTTTCTAGCTTCCCTGAAAAGTTGCATATCACGGGGGCTGTTCGATGCTAATGCAGAACGCCATAGGATGTTTTTGTGTTGGTTAAGGGCAGTCAGGTCTGGAGAGAACCAAGGGCTATATCTGTTCCTGTTTCTAAATTTCTTGAATGGGGCATGCTTATTTAAGATGGTGAGGAAGGCATTTAAAAAAAATAACCAGGCATCCTCTACTGACGGGATGAGATCAATATCCTTCCAGGATACCCCGGCCAGGTCGATTAGAAAGGCCTGCTCGCGAAGTGTTTCAGGGAGCGTTTGACAGTGATGAGTGGAGGTCGTTTGACCGCTGACCCATTACGGATGCAGGCAATGAGGCAGTGATCGCTGAGATCTTGGTTGAAAACAGCAGAGGTGTATTTAGAGGGAAAGTTGGTTAGGATGATATCTATGAGGGTGCCCGTGTTTACGGCTTTGGTGTGGTACCTGGTAGGTTCATTGATAATTTGTGTGAGATTGAGGGCATCAAGCTTAGATTGTAGGATGGCTGGGGTGTTAAGCATGTTCCAGTTTAGGTCGCCTAGCAGCACGAGCTCTGAAGATAGATGGGGGGCAATCAGATCACATATGGTGTCCAGAGCACAGCTGGGGGCAGAGGGTGGTCTATAGCAGGTGGCAAAGGTGAGAGACTTGTTTTTAGAGAAGTGGATTTTTAAAAGTAGAAGTTCAAATTGTTTGGGAACAGACCTGGATAGTACCCTAGAGAAGTTAAGGGCTTTCACAATGTAGCTTTCAGATTTACATCTAAATGTTGTAAAACTTATATGATTAAATGTAAAACAATTTGTGAAAAGATAATGTGAATTTAGCCTTCTAAATTAGATAATTGTTGTCATATAAAGTTTTACCCAGTCAGTAACCATGCCCACGTGAGCACAGACATTATGCCTAAAGGATGGAACACCCCTTTTTCTAGAGGACATAAAAGGACTGCTAATGCAATTTATATGAGACCAGAAAGTGTGGAGCGGTGGCTACACGTTGAAATGGTTTAAAACTACAAGACCAGTATACGTGTAGCGCAAGCTGAATACATTGAAATGGTTGCAATTTAAATACAGACCAGCTCGACCGACAGCTTGAGCTGAATGTTACGAAATGGATAGAAACTCTCAACACGAGTGAAGAAGAAAATCTCTTGACTACAGTGGCAAGAAAAGTATGTGAACCCTTTGGAATTGGACTTCTGCATAAATTGGTCACAAAATGTGATCTGAACTTCATCTGAGTCACAACAATAGACAAACACAGTCTGCTTAAACTAATAACACACAAACAATTATACGTTTTCATGTCTTTATTGAACACACTGTGTAAACATTCACAGTGCAGGGTGGAACAAGTATGTGAACCCTTGGTTTCAATAACTGGTTGACCCTGTTTTGGCAGCAATAACCTCAACCAAACGTTTTCTGTAGTTGCGGATCAGACCAGCACAACGGTCAGGAGGAATATTGGACCATTCCTCTTTACAAAACAGTTTTTTTGGACAGCAGTGCCTTCTTCCGTGTCCTACCATGAACACCATTCTTGTTTAGTGTTTTACGTATCGTAGACTATTCAACAGAGATGTTAGCATGTTCCAGAGATTTCTGTAAATCTTTAGCTGACAATCTAGGATTCTTCTTAACCTCATTTAGCATTCTGCGATGTGCTCTTGCGGTCATCTTTGCAGGATGGACACTCCTAGGGAGAGTAGCAACAGTGCTGAACTTTCTCCATTTATAGACATTTTGTCTTACTGTGGACTGATGAACATCAAGGCTATTAGAGATACTTTTGTAAACCTTTCCAGCTTCATGCAAGTCAACAGTTTTTAATCTTGGGCCTTCTGAGATCTCTTTTCGTCGAGGCATGGTTCACATCAAGCAATGCTTCTTGTGAATAGCAAAATCAAATTTTGTGAGTGTTTTTTATAGGGCAGGGCAGCTCTAACCAACATCTCCAATCTCGTCTCAATGATTGTACTCCAGGTTAGCTGACTCCGGACTCCAATTTACGTTTGGAGAAGCCATTAGCCACATACTTTTTCCAACCTACACTGTGAATGTTTAAACGATTTATTCAATATAGACAAGAAAATACAAAAATGTGTGTGTTATTAGTTTAAACTTCTTGTCAATAGGGGGGAGCTGTTTTCACTTTGGAAAAAATCGTGCCCAAATTAAACTGCCTCGTACTCTATTCTAGATCGTACAATATGCATATTATTTTTACTATTGGATAGAAAACACTCTCAAGTTTCTAAAACTGTTTGAATTATATCTGTGAGTAAAACAGACTCATTTTGCAGCAAACTTCCAGATAGGAAGTGAAAAATCTGAAAACGAGGCTCTGTTTCAGGGCCTGCCTATTCAATTGCCTAATATTTATCGATATGCATGCACTTCATACGCCTTCCACTAGATGTCAACAGGCAGTGGAAGGTGGAATGGGGTGTCTAGCTTGATCTGAGGTCGAACAAGAGCTCTTGGAATGACGTGTCCAGAATTTCCTTTCTCTACCTAGGCGCGGGAAGCACCTCCATATTGTCTTATGATAAGCGTTCGGTATACACAGCTAATATCTCCGGCTCTGATTTTATTAGATGCATGTGATAATAACATCGTAAAGCAGGTTTTTTTCAACCGAGGTCTATCAGTTTATTCAACGTTTATTTGGACTTTTGGAGTTTTCCGTTCTGTGCGTCGAGAGAAACTGGGAACGTCATCAACATTGGCTAGCATTGTGGCACGAATTCGACAGGAGAAAAGGACATTCTAAAACCAAACAACGATTTATTCTCGACCTAGGACTCCTTGTACAAGATTCTGATGGAAGCTCAACAAAAGTAAGAACAATTTATGATGTTATTTCGTATTTCTGTGGAAAATGTTATTCCTATTCTCTGCCGTTTTGGCGGGCGCTGTCTCGCAATAACGCAACCTGTTTGTTATGGTAAAGTTATTTAAAAAAATCTAACACGGCGGTTGCATTAAGAACCAGTGTATCTTTCATTTGCCGTACAACAAGTATTTTTATGTAAAGTTTATGATGAGTTCTTTGGTCAGATTAGGTGAGTGTCCAAAATAGCTCCGGACATTCTGGTGAATCGATGCTACATATTCACAATGTATAACCACGGTTTGCAGCTCTAAATATGCACATTTTCGAACAAAACATAAGTGTATTGTATAACCTGATGTTATAAGACTGTCATCTGATGAAGTTGTTCAAGGTTAGTGATTAATTTTATATATTTTGCTGGTTTTTGCGAATGCTATCTATGCGGTGAATAAATGAGGTTGTGTGTTTGGCTATTGTGGTAAGCTAATATAATGCTATATTGTGTTTTCGCTGTAAAACACTTAAAAAATCGGAAATATTGGCTGGATTCACAAGATGTTTATCTTTCATTTGCTGTACACTATGTATTTTTCATAAATGTTTTATGATGAGTATTTGGGTATTTCACGTTGCTCTCTGTAATTATTCTGGCTGCTTTGGTGATATATTTTTGATGGTAGCTGCAATGTAAAACTACGATTTATACCTCAAATATGCACATTTTCGAACAAAACATACATTTATTGTATAACATGTTATAAGACTGTCATCTGATGAAGTTGTTTCTTGGTTAGTGACTAATTATATCTATATTTGGTCGGTTTTGTGATAGCTACCTATGCGGTAGAAACATGGTGAAAATATGCGGTTGAGTCTTTGGCTATTGTGGTTAGCTAATATAAATACATATTGTGTTTTCGCTATAAAACATTTAAAAAATCGGAAATGATGGCTGGATTCACAAGATGTTTATCTTTCATTTGCTGTATTGGACTTGTGATTTCATGATATTTATATGCTATTATTTACTTGTGGCGCTATGCTAGGCTATGCTAGTCAGCTTTTACTGATGAGGATGCTCCCGGATCCGGGATGGGTGTTAAGTAAAGGTTAAGCAGACTGTGTTTGTCTGTGGTTGTGACTTAGATGAAGATCAAATCTAATTTTATTACCAATTTATGCAGAAATGTATTAACATAATTCCAAAGGGTTCACATACTTTTTCTTGCCACTGTACATCGGAACATTCAGTCTGCAGCTGTTTAAGTACTTTAGTCTAGTAAACTCGAGCCAAAGACCACCGCGTGTGTACCTCTGAACGATCCAGTCTAATGAACACTCAGACAAAGAAAGCCTACTACTACAACTACAAATGACATTGTGACCTCTGGTGGACAAACCAGAGACTTCTGTCGAACTGGCTCCCCATAGACAGACCGGGTGATCTCAAAGACATACAAGCTTTAATATGTGTTATATTTCTAATCCGAATGATCCATATTTACGATGAGCCTATTTTCCACATGTATGTACAATAAGCCCACTCTCTGTCTCTCCTGCGATTTCTTTCCCCACCCCTTTCATTGTGTAACAAGGTGTCATATTGGGTTAGTCCACTAGGGACTTTTCATTGCCTTATGTTAATAATCAATTCAACATATACTGTTTGTGTTTCTGTATTCCTGTGTGATTGTTTAGTTATATATATTTTTTAACTTGTTATGGCTGCAGGGGGCGTATTGAAATACTGGAAAATATGTGCAAATTTTCAAACGGCCTCTTAATCAATTTTTGCTCTTACAATATGCATATTATTATTACTATTGGATAGAAAACAGTCTCTAGTTTCTAAAACCGTTTTAATTATTTCTCTAAGTAGAACAGAACTATTTTTACAGCCCATTTCCTATCCGGAAGTGAGATTTCCAAAATCGATGTCGCTCTTCAAGCCCTTGTCTATAAAAGGGCATGTCACTTAGGACTGTAGAAACACATCATACGCCTTCCTCTGGGTGTCATGCGGAAGTGAGAGAAGAAATCACTTGATTATCTCGTCCTGGATTTGAACACAACCTCTTGGAGTGAGTGTTGCGCAGTTTATTTTTCTTTCTGGGCGCGAAGTAGGACCTGGACTCGGCTCCTGGAAAACACTCTGTAAAGGTGAATATGATCTCTGGCTTCGATTTAATTTGATACATGTCACAATATCATCCTAAAGTATGTTATTTCAATATAGTTTAATTATATTATTGAAATGTATTCTGGACTTTAGACGTGATGCGACGCAATAATTTTTTCAAGATGGAGAGGTTAGCGTCACACTGCCAGTGTGCTTGCTAATTCAAGAGGGAAATTGTTCGTTCTGGATCGAAATAAAGACATTTCTGAACAAAGGACCCCTTGGAGAACATTCTGATGGAAGATCAACAAAGATAAGGACCCAATTTGGGATGCTTTTTCATATATCTGTCGAACTGTGCTATGCTACCGTTTGCCTTGAGTCAATGCTGTTGTGATGTTAGCTATTGTAGTAAGCTAATATGACGATATATTGTGTTTTCGCTGTAAAACACTTCAAAAATCGGAAATATTGGCTCTATTCACAAGATCTTTCTCTTTCATTAGCTATCCACCATATATTTCTCTGAAATGTTTTATGATGTGTAATTAGTAGTTGACGTTGGTGTCTGTATTTTCTCTGGCTACTCCCGTGCGATTTCTGACTGTAGCTATGATGGTAGCAGTAATGTAAAACTGATTTATAGCTAAAATATGCACATTTTTTGAACAAAACATAGATTTATTGTGTAACATGTTATAGGACTGTCATCTGAGGTAGTTTTTTCTAGGTTATTTAGGTTGGTTCTAGGTTAGTTAGGTTGGCTTGTGCATGCTACTTGCATCCTACTTGTGCTGTGAAAAATGTCTGTCCTCCTTTTTTATTTGGTGGTGAGCTAACATAAATATATGTGGTGTTTTCTCTGTAAAACATTTAAAAAATCGGACATGTTGGCTGGATTGACAAGATGTTTATCTTTCAAATGCTGTATTGGACTTGTTAATGTGTGAAAGTTAAATATTTAAAAAAAATAGATTTTGAATTTCGCGCCCTGCACTTGAGCTGGATGTTGTCATAGGTGTACCGGCGTCGGGCTGACGTCGGGCTGCAGCCATAACAGGTTAAATTAAGCCAATTTGTGTATCGCTGAATCATCATTTAGACCAGGGTTCGTGCAGATATCCAAGAATTTTGCGACGTTCAGAATGAGACTGATATGAGGTAATAATGAATCATGGATGACTGGTATGATAACGATAAATTCTGAGATTTTCTTGAGTTAATTTGGGAAATGGTAATTCATTAAACAAACGTTTTCCGTGGTGCCCCAAGTTACTAATGAGTTAATTGTTACATGATTAATTTATTCAGATAATAATAAAACATTCGTTTATTGATTTGATAAAATAGCCATCATCACATTAATGGTAGTCATGTCACGACAACATTTGTGATTTGTTCTCTTTGAATAAACCTATTTTTCTCCCCCTGACTTGCTTTGGAGTCTGTGTTATTGAAGAATACTGCTAGTACTGACCCATTGGTGCCACTGGCAAATTTGCCTGAATATCAAGCCCTGAGTGTCATTTGTCTCTGCAAACATCCCCTCCCACTCAACTATCTCACCTCAGATCCTTTGTTCTCCCTCAGCATCGGGAAACAATTCATTGCCTTGTTTGCATTGCATAATCTGCCGCCTGAAAGGCTTCGACAGGCCTGTTGTCACCACTGCGCCCCACGAGACATCTAACTTCCTGCTGTGAGCAGTGTTTAACCTCCTCCGTCTGCTTTATGGAGAATGGCGCCAATTTTTCTTCCCAGTGAGATATGAAAATGTCTTCATAGGCTTTCAGAGAAACCAAGCGGGGATCTCCAATACGCCTATACCTCCGCTTCCTCATCCACACTAATTCCCCCCCAACGCCCCTGAAAGAAATACATTCTGTGCAAGCTAACTGGGCATGCCAAATATGCTTTAAAACATATGACTTTATCCAGGAGGATATGCTTGGGCAGCGTTTTTAGCTAGTGGTGCTGCGGCTAATGCATTACTAAGCCTTTTGACATACACCATTATTCAGCTGCCCGTCACCTCCCCATTGCCGATTAAAAACATATTCTTAAGTTAAAATATCTGCAAGTGTTTTAACATTTAGTCGTCCGGGCTTAGCTTGATGGGGCTCATTCTGATGCCGATATTTTTAAGGCGAGGGGGAAGAATGTACAGTGGGGCAAAAAAGTATTTAGTCAGCCACCAATTGTGCAAGTTCTCCCACTTAAAAAGATGAGAGAGGCCTGTAATTTTCATCATAGGTACACTTCACACAAAGTATGAGTCATTGTTATACCTGATGCTAGCACAATTTTCCATGTATTTACTCAAAATGCTATTAAATATGCACATTGTGGACTTTTATCTTGTAAAAAGTGTTTTCTCTTTGACCCTAACTACTCACCCTGAAACATTATGCTAGGAATAGCTAATTGTCTCAATGCGAATTCAGCAATAACTGCACTCCATTTATGAGCTAATCTCATTTGTGTTGTGTATTTATTCCATTATCATTTACAATTGCTCATATTGAACTTTGATTCCATTCTGAAATAAATATTTGAATATCATTCAAAAAATGTAATCTCACATGCCAGGCTGATTGTCATGGGGTATGCAAGTAGGTGCCAGGCGCACTGGTTTGTGACAAGAACTGCAAAGGTGATGGTTTTTTCACACTCAACATTTTCCCGTGTGTATCAACAATGGTCCACCACCCAATGTACATCCAGCCAACTTGACACAACTGTGGGAAGCATTGGAGTCAACTCGGGCCAGCATTCCTGTGCAACGCTTTCGACACTTTGTAGAGTCCTTGCCCCGACGAATTGAGGCTGTTCTGGGTGCAATTCAATATTTGGAAGGTGCCACTCTAACTACTAGCACACAGCTCGGAAACCCATGCCGACCCCACAAGACATGCCATCAAAGTTCTCTTCATAATCCCCAAGTCAAGAACAGACTATGGGAGGCGCACAGTACTACATAGAGCCATGGCTACATGGAAATCTATTCCACATCAGGTAACTGATGTAAGTAGAATAAAATAAAAAAACTGATAAAAATACATTTCATGGAACAGCGGGGACTGTGAAGAGACACACACAGGCACAGACACAATTTTGTATTGTAGATATGTGGTAGTAGAGTAGTGGCCTGAGGGAACACACTTAATTTGTTGTGAAAATGGTTATGAAACGTCATGTAATATTTTACATTTTATATAACTGCCTTAATGTTGCTGGACCCCAGGAAGAGTAGCTGCTGCCTTGGCAACCGCTAATGGGGATCCTTAATAAATACATATAAGAATACAAAACTCAATATCTGAAAGGTGTTCTTAATGTTTTGTACACTCAGTGTTTATGTGTGTCAATGCGTGTTCGTTCACACACAGTCCATTTTTTTCCCACTCTGATTGAACATAACCTCAAATAGTCCCCTGTGATTGGGACTGAGGTCAGATCGCCGTCAGCAGATTGCTGGACCCACTGCATTATGCTGTCCACGCTACCTGCACCGCAGAAGCCAAACATTTCTATAGTGGAACACACAGTTCTCTCTGTACAGGGAGAGTGTATGTTTGCCCCCCCATCCATTTTTGATTGGTTCCCAGGATTGATCCTGGTCAGCCAGTTATTACCTCCACAGTATTAGTTTCGATGAACCCCTAAAACAGAATTACTGAATTACTAATAGATGGAGCTAAGTGTTCACTCAGAAAGGGTTATGTGTAAGTGTGTGTGTGTGTGTGTGTGTGTGTGTGTGTGTGTGTGTGTGTGTGTGTGTGTGTGTGTGTGTGTGTGTGTGTGTGTGTGTGTGTGTGTGTGTGTGTGTGTGTGTGTGTGTGTGTGTGTGTGTGTGCGTGTGTGTGTGTGTGTGTGTGTGTGAGAGAAGAAGCGTAAATGAAAAGAGAGAGATTGTTCGAATGAGTGAGTGCGTGGCTGTGCGCCCCTTTACAAATATATATCATGTTAGGAATATTATTTGTGGCCATGGAATTTATTAATCTCTGCTGGATAATACAATAGTGATAGACTCTGTCAAAAGCAAACTTAAAAAAAATGTCTTCTAGTGGGAACCTTGGATTTAGTAAAGCTGCAGGAGGGGGAACAACTGGCTTTCAATTTGGAGAGAAATGCACCCTTTTAGGTAGCTTCCTCTCTCCTTTATCCAATGGCCATCTCCTCTTAGTAGAGACCTTGACAATGAGAGGTGATCAAAGGTTGGGCACTGTGAAGAGAGAGTGGGATAATGGCCCTGCGCCACTGTAGAGGATAACAGAGAGCTCCACTTGAGACTAGACACTCACCTCTCTCCCAATAGAATAGAGAATATACACAGGAATCTAGCGCTATACAGTGGTTCCTCCTTTAAAAGTTGCTTTATACTGCGACACACCCTGCGCGCTGCTGCAGCATTCTGTGGCACGTCATTTAATTCTCAGACATTTCTTCTGTAAATGCAAGTTATTGCTAGTTTGACCACCAAAGGGCATCTTTGAGAAGCAATTGATAGTATTCCGTATTGGCATTACCAGGGAATGTAAAACCTTTTTTGTAATATCATAGTATATGGGATTGATTTTAAGAAATTTGGCTTAATTAAATTGATTAATATTATGGTGTTTCCATCCAGAGAAAAATTGTCAGTTTGTAAATTCAGTCCGTTTCACTCTCAGAGCGCAGTAGGGTTGATTTGAGCGTTCTGGCCTTACAACGGCTATCAAGCACCCAAGCTAATTTTGGCTAGCTACTTTCAGACACAAATCATTTTACTCGTCCTAGCAGAGCCTGGTAAGGCAGTTTTCGTGTTAACCAGAGCGTTGGTGACCGTAAATGTGCTCCTGGAAACAATTTAATTACGCATTTTTTACGAACTTTACTGACACCGACCATATTCAACGGGCGTTGAGCGCTCGTAAAGTAAATATTCTGCGCTCTTGTACACTCAGACGAGAGTGCTCTGAAATCCGTGTAGATAGTGGGCTTACAATTTTAACAACGTTCTTTTCTGATAAAAACAAGTTAATTGCATCCGACGTGGAGCCCAGTTTCATAATATTACCATGTTTCCTAGCTGCTTGCTGTCATTTTGAAGTAATCACGAAAAAATAGGCATTATTTTTGTGCATTTTTTCACCCTGCCAGCTCCTATAGTTCTATTGAGCACCGTTGCATCAACTCGCCTTCTGAACGTTCTATTCCCAGCTTATTGTTCAACGTCACAAAGCCTGCCTCGCTATTGTTGGCAATGAGACCTGCTCATGTTGTTTTATAGTTAAAATGTAAACAACAAAAATGAATATTGTAACTCTGGTCTTCCCATTGTTTCCTATGGGGGAAATATAGGCATGTCTGTCTATTTCGCCAAATATCTCGCAATGTGTACAGTATATTTAGATTTTTTTTCAAGTCTGGTGTAACCGGTGTGAAATGGCTAGCTAGTTAGCGGGGTGCACGCTAATATCGTTTCAATCGGTGACGTCACTCACTCTGAGACCTTGAAGTTGTTGTTCCCCTTGCTCTGCAAGGGCTGCGGCTTTTGTGGAGCGATGGGTAACGATGCTAAGAGGGTGGCTGTTGTATATGTGTGCAGAGGGTCCCTGGTTCGAGCCCAGGTAGGGGCGGGGAGAGGGGCGGAAGCAAAACTGTTACACAGGCACAGAGAATCTCCTCTTTGTAACTATGTAAGTCTGGGCAGCGAGCTGGTTTGTCATCGATTGCTAGACCAGAAATAGTCTGAAGTTTTTATTTTTTCCCTACTTTTTCATTACATAGACATAAGCACAGTTGACACCATTGAGGTGTGGATGTTTACTTTCTACACAAGTAGTTTTTTTCCAGTTTGGTCCGACAAACAGATTGTAGTTGTAAAAAAAAGGGATACATTTTTAATGGCATTCTAAGCATCAAAACAGGCTCTGCGAATGTTCGATTCCATCAATTTGCTATGGGCTTGCGCTAGTGATCCAGTTTAGCCAACGTTCAGAAGCCGTTTTTCAGCCAAGGGTGAATTTTGACTCGTTCTATTGTCCAGCCTATAGATAGCCAGAGCGAATTTACGAAAGCACCCGAATGTCCATTGAGAAAGTGCAACGACTATACCATTTAGCTAAGCTAAGATTGACGAGAATAGTCAAGTCAATAAATGTAGGGTAGTTAGATAGCCTATAGTTAATATACTGGCAAGTTTGATGTATAACTACTAACATTATGTAGCTAGCTAACATACCGGTACATACTGCTGTAATGATAGGCTATATGGTTCGTAACAACAGCGCTGCTAACAAATTGTCAGCCAATATAACGTGTAAGAAAACTTATTTGAAAAGTAATTACTTTACTACATTGAGTAGCAAGCTACCCCTTGGTCGTTAGGGCAAATCTGGTCTGATAAGAGGGGGGGGGGTGTTCCTACCTAGCTCGGCTATTAGACTAGGTTGAATAGTCTATTGTTCAGCTATTAGCCCTCCTCATCATTCTGCTCCTGAGTGGCTCGCTTGTGGGCGTGATGGCAGGATATGGCAGCATCTTTGGTTGTGCGTCAAGAATTCTGCATGCACTAGCACGTTGGTATGACGGTGTGGTTATTCACAGGCAAATTGTTATATGCTATGGAGGTACATTTGTGTCTTTTTGTCGAGAGCAAAACCTTTTTTATTTTCAATCAAAAATAATTATTCTGAAGCTACTTTTTTTACGACACAAAGGAAGTCAGAGTGGACACCTACAAAGATGGCATCTCAGGTAAGCAGCACTAGGCTGTATTGACGTATCCTAAACATGACATCTGCTGCTTTAGATTCGGGCCATATCTCAATTATTGTTTTCATATCTATAAAAAATAAGCTGTTTTCTTTACTTTCAGAGAGCGAGCTGACCAAGGGGTCAAAAAATGAAGATATTGCCAGATGTTCACTGTCCGAGGAAAGGGCTGTGGAAGCTTTATTGCTGGCAAGTGTCCATAACCAGAGGTAATTAAACTGTTGTCACGCCCTGACCATAGAGAGCCCTTGGGGTTCTCTATGGTGCAATAGGTCAGAGCGTGACTAGGGTGTGTTCTAGTCCTGTATTTCTATGTTGGTGTGAGTATGGTTCCCAATTGGAGGCAGCTGATGATCGTTGCCTCTAATTGGGGATCATACTTAATGTGGTCCTTTTTCCACCTGCGTTTGTGGGATATTGTTTCATTTTGGTTTAGTGCTATGTGCATTACGAACTTCACGTTCGTTTATTCTTTCTTTTTTTTTTGAAGGTTCACTTTAATAAATATGTGGAACTCTACTCACGCTGTGCCTTGGTCCGCTCATTATGTATATGACGAACGTGACAACTGTTCTTTGTTCTTTTTCTCCATCTCTGCCTGTCTTGTTGTACATGGAACCTGTCTCACATGCATTAATTAAAAAAACCTTAATATAAATAGGGGGCAGCATTTTCACGTTTGGAAGAAAAGCGTGCCCAGAGTAAACTGCCTCCTACTCAGTCCCAGATGTTAATATATATGTAGTATTGGATAGAAACCACTCTGAAGTTTCTAAAACTGCTTGAATCATGTCTGTGACTATAACAGAACTTATTTGGCAGGCAAAACCCAGAGGACAAACCATTCAGATTTTTTTGTTGTTGTTGAGGTCACTCTCTTTTCAATGGGTTTCATTGGGAATCCAGATTTCTAAGGGACCTTCCTGCAGTTCCTATCGCTTCCACTGGATGTCAACAGTCTTTAGAAATTGGTTGAGGTTTTTCCTTTGAGAAATGAAGAAGTAGCCATGTTCAGAATGAGGCTCCAATGAAGTGTACTGTTTGTTAGAGGCGCGTGAGTAGAAAGCATGCTACACATTGTTTTCCTCCGGTATTGAACACAGATCATCCCGTCTTCAATTTTATCGATTATTTACGTTAAAAAATACCTAAAGTTGTATTACAAAAGTAATTTGAAATGTTTGGACAAAGCTTACAGGTAACCTTTGTAGTCACGTTGAGCGAGTTGGAACTGTTTTTTCTGGATCAAACGCGCCAAATAAATGGACATTTTGGATATATATCGACGGAATTAATTGAACAAAAGGACCATTTGTGATGTTTAAGGGACATATTGGAGTGCCAACAGAAGAAGCTCATCAAAGGTAAGGCATAAATTATATCTTTATGTTTGCGTTTTGTGTCGCGCCGGGAAGGTTGAAATATGATGGTCTGTGATTGTTTGCTCGGGTGCTATCCTCAGATAATAGCATTGTTTGCTTTCGCCGTAACGCATTTTCTCCCTAAATCCTCTAGGTTATATCAGCTGTTTTGGTGAAACCCTCCCGCATCTGAACTGGATGACACAGAGGGCACAGCATGATCATAGGTGAGATGTCACTTGGTCGGGTCAACAGGAAATATTATTAAAGAGATGCTTTATATTGAAATACAGACAGAGATGTATTAGTCCCAGAGTTAATGATCCAAGGTCAGTTTTGCATTTCACCTCCTGATTTAAGATGACTGACCATGTTAGAAAAAAAACAACGCTTAATCATGCTCTCTCGTCTGCAGGGATGTTTTGTTGTGAGAGAGGAAGCAAGTCCTGTCAACTGGGGACCCAAGGCTGGTTAGGAGACACCGCAATTGTGATGAACTGAGAGAATATTAGGGTAGCACTGTAATTCATGAATCATATCCTGTCTGCTGCTGTCCTTACCTCTTTCCCTTTCTCTCTCCTACACCTCTCTCCCCACATCGTCTTTCTTCCTCGTTTTACAATGCACACCATATGTGCATTGAAGTACAGATTGAACTTGTATTCATAATATTACAATTCTCATTATTATAATGCATTTATGTATTTATAACACCTGGATAATGAACTTCTTTCAGTAAAGCGTTTCACATTCTCCACTGGTTGAAATGAAGTATCTCATTGAAATACTCCCCTGTGTCCTCAGATTAATGCAGATGAAGGGAGATAGATATGCATCGTTTTTTTCTGTAAATATGAATTACAAATCAATCATGTTTCTAGTCTATTGCATAGTTACAATGTGTAATCATTGATGTTCCAGGAGCAGGACTGGTAAACACTGTTAAAGTGTATAATTGTAATACATACATGCAGACACAGCATCATTCAAATAATGGAGTTTGATATAACTGAAAAAGAATGTCTCAGAGATTCATGTGTATATAGGACTTGCATCCTTAGCACAATAAAGTTATTATATTCTACTCAATCCATAGGCTTCATTAATGCCATTCAGACTTGAAGTTGATACAACAACTATGCTAGCTGAGGTTCATAGATTGGTATGAATATGAGTTCAGAACCGAACGTTTTAGGGTCTATACACAGATCGGCTACATACTGTAGCTAGCTACACATCCATTGGCATACAGTTATTTTTTATCCTCCACTACACAATAAGCAAGTAAATATTTAGCTAGCTATGTAACTTCAGCTGCATTGCAAGGCAAGCTTACACAATTGTACATTCAATTTGCAGTGTAAATGCTTTAGCTAGATAGATTCTTTACATCCACTGTTTCAATAGACGACAGCCTGGTTTGCTGGTTTTCTCAGGAGTCCCTAAAACATTAAACCAAACGAATTAGAAATTCATTCTTCTAGCACTAGCTAGATGGCTAATGTTAGCTAGTCAGTTAACTTGCTAAATTGCAATTTTCGTAAATTAACTTTATGACAAAAACATATCCACACGTTTGTCTCTACATTAACTAACATATTCCTTTCAATTGTACATTTTTAGCTTGACGTGTTATGACTTTAACTTCTTACATCTGGTTCCACCATAATGTTTTGTCAGCCATCTTTGTTGAAGAACGCCACAAAGGCAAGGGTGGCTCGCGTCAAAATTCGTCATTGGAACCACTCGATAGGATTGTTCATATAAAAACCTTTGGACCCAAATGCATAATAAGTACCCTATCTCCCCCTTGTGGTGGTAGGGAGCAATGAAGCCATAACACTAAGTCCCGCGGTGAAAGCTCACAACTTTTAAAGGAGGAACCACTGTAGCTTTCCCTCCATCTATTCAACAGTATCTGTGTCTGTGTGGAACTCACATCAATCAATACTGTATCAATGCACATAATACTGTATCTCAATGGCTCCCATATTTTCCTCATTCTGCCGTTCCCTTCTTCCTTCTTTTCATTCTTTTTTTCGCTCCTTCCTTTTCATTCCTTCTTTCTCTCTCCCCTTTCCCTCATTTCCTTCTTTCCTTTTGTTTCTTTCTTCCTTCCTACCTCCCTTCTTTCCTTCATGTTTCTCAGTTAATGTTTTTCATACTGTCATTCTGTGAAGGCGAGGTCAGTACAGATGCATCAAAGCAGGGACCGAGAGACTGAAAAACAGCTTCTATCTCAAGGCCATCAGACTGTTAAACAGCCACCACTAACATTTAGTTGCCGCTGCCAACATACTGACTCAACTCCAGCCACTTTAATAATGGGAATTGATGGAAATGTATGTAAAAATGTATCACTAGCCACTTTAAACAATGCCACTTAATATAATGTTTACATACCCTATATTACTAATCTCACATGTATATGTATATACTGTACTCTATATCATCTACTGCATCTTGCCATCTTTATGTAATACATGTATCACTAGCCACTTTAAACAATGCCACTTAATATAATGTTTACATACCCTACATTACTCATCTCATATGTATATACTGTACTCTATATCATCTACTGCATCTTGCCATCTTTATGTAATACATGTATCACTAGCCACTTTAAACAATGCCACTTAATATAATGTTTACATACCCTACATTACTCATCTCATATGTATATACTGTACTCTATATCATCTACTGCATCTTGCCATCTTTATGTAATACATGTATCACTAGCCACTTTGAACTATGCCACTTTATGTTTATATACCCTACATTACTCATCTCATATGTATATACTGTACTCTATATCATCTACTGCATCTTGCCATCTTTATGTAATACATGTATCACTAGCCACTTTGAACTATGCACTTTATGTTTATATACCCTACATTACTCATCTCATATGTATATACTGTACTCTATACCATCTACTGCATCTTGCCTATGCCGTTCTGTACCATCACTCATTCATATATCTTTATGTACATATTCTTTATCCCTTTACACTTGTGTGTATAAGGTAGTAGTTTTGGAATTGTTAGGTTAGATTACTGGTTGGTTATTACTGCATTGTCGGAACTAGAAGCACAAGCATTTCGCTACACTCGCATTAACATCTGCTAACCATGTGTATGTGACAAACAAAATTTGATTTGATTTGATTTGAAATTGTTTTTAACCCTTTTATCTCCTGTTTTTTTTACTTCTTTAATAATGTCTTCGTATCTTGCTTTACTCATCTCATATGTATAAACTATACTCTATACTATTCTACGGTATCTTAGTCACTTCTATTGTGTGTAAATATTGCATCACCCATCTCATATGTACAGTGGGGTAAAAAAGTATTTAGTCAGCCACCAATTGTGCAAGTTCTCCCACTTAAAAAGAAGGTACACTTCAACTATGACAGACAAAATGACAAAATCACATTGTAGGATTTTTTATGAATTTATTTGCAAATTATGGTGGAAAATAAGTATTTGGTCTATAACAAAAGTTTATCTCAATACTTTGTTATATACCCTTTGTTGGCAATGACAGAGGTCAAACGTTTTCTGTAAGTCTTCTAAAGATTAAATGACTAAATACTTTTTTGCCCCACTATATACTGCATTCTATACTATGCCACTGTATCTTAGTCCAATGTCGTCCTGACATGTGTGTATATATATATATATATATATATATATATATGTATATATATTCTTAATCCATTCCTTACTTAGATGTACGTGTTTCTGTGGTATATGTTGTGAAACTGCTAGATATTACTTATTAGATATTACTGCACTGTTGGAGCTAGAAGCACAAGCATTTTGCTACTCATTGTAATAACATCTGCTAAACACGTCTATGTGACCAATAAAAATATATTTTATTTTATGTAAACTAGAATAGGCTAGTTATACTCATCAAGGAGAAGAGTATGCTTTACATTGTGTACATTGTTATTTAAATAATAATATTTCTATTATAGTTAGATAAAAAGTGATTCATTTAAAAAGTTATAGTTGTATAATCCATTGTGTATAGTTTTGACATACACTACACGACCAATAGTACTGACACGACCAGGGCATGTCAACAGTAAAGAAAAATTATGACGCTGCATAGCCCTTAGGCAATATGAATATAAAGAGACATGAGCCAAAAACATTTGACCTGTAGAATGGAATAACTTTAAAGACCTCTATGATTCATTTAATATTTTTAATTCTACCAGCTAATGTGAGATTTTCGATTACATAACGTTGGAGGACACATAATTTAAGGGCCTATGTATTTTCAATGTTTTATTCACCTACAATCTAACCACAAAGCTGGCTATCTATCCCTTCTCTTTCTAGCTGCCCTCCCCCTTCCCTTCTAAGTTCTAGTTTGTTTATTTGACATATATGGAAAATAAAAGGAAAACCAGCCACGTCACGGACACCGATGTCTTGCTTCCGGACATGCTGAACACCTTCATCGCTCGCTTTGAGGATAATACACTGCCACCGACGTGGCTCGCTATCAAGGACTGTGGGATCTCCTTCTCCGTGGCCGACGTGAGTAAGACATTTGAGCATGTTAACCCTCGCAAGGCTGCAGGCCCAGGTGGTATCCCTAGCCGCGTCCTCAGAGCATGCACAGACCAGCTGGCTGGTGTGCTTACAGATACATTCAATCTCTCCCTCTCCCAGTCTGTTGTCCCCACATGCTTCAATATGGCCACCATTGTCCCTGTACCTAAGAAAGCAAAGGTAATTGAACTAAATTGACTTAGCACTCACCTCTGTCATCAGGAAGTGCTTTGAGAGACTAGTCAAGGTTCATATCACCTCCAGCTTACCTGCCACCCTTGACCCACTTCAATAGGTCCATAGACGATGCAATCGCCATCACACTGCACAGTGCCCTATCCCATCTGGACAAGTGGAATACCTATAAAAGAATGCTGTTCATTGACTGTAGCTCAGTCTTCAACACCATTGTATCCTCCAAACTCATCATCAAGGTCGAGGCCCAAGGATCTGAACCCCGCCCTGTGCAACTGGGTCCTGGACTTCCTGACGGGTCGCCCCCAGGTGGTGAAGGTAGGAAACAACGCTTAGGAACTTTAGGCATCCCACAAATATTTTTATAAAATATTGAATTTGGCCTTTAAATAATACTACAGCATAGAGAAAAGCATCGAATAACACATTCATAAATGGCAAAAAATACAGTAAAAAAATAAATCATAAGAAACACATTTTTGAAGTGTTGAAACTTTTCACCGATAGTGTGTATATATATAGAGTGAGGAGAACAAGTATTTGATACACTGCCGATTTTGCAGGTCTTCCTACTTACAAAGCATGTAGAGGTCTGTAATTTTTTATATCACAGGTACACTTCAACTGTGAGAGACGGAATCTAAAACAAAAATCCAGAAAATCACATTATATGATTTTTAAGTAATTAATTTGCATTTTATTGCATTACATAGTATTTGATCACCTACCAACCAGTAAGAATTCCGGCTCTCACAGACCTGTTCGTTTTTCTTTAAGAAGCCCTCCTGTTCTCCACTCATTACCTGTATTAACTGCACCTGTTTGAACGCGTTACCTGTATAAAAGACACCAGTCCACACACTCAATCAAACAGACTCCAACCTCTCCACAATGGCCAAGACCAGAGAGCTGTGTAAGGACATCAGGGATAAAATTGTAGACCTGCACAAGGCTGGGATGGGCTACAGGACAATAGGCAAGCAGCTTGGTGAGAAGGCAACAACTGTTCGCGCAATTATTAGAAAATGGAAGAAGTTCAAGATGACGGTCAATCACCCTCGGTCTGGGGCTCCATGCAAGATCTCACCTCGTGGGGCATCAATGATCATGAGGAAGGTGAGGGATCAGCCCAGAACTACACAACAGGACCTGGTCAATGACCTGAAGAGAGCTGGGACCAATAAAAGAAAACTAATAAAGAAAACTATTAGTAACACACTACGCCGTCATGGATTAAAATCCTACAGCGCACTCAAGGTCCCCCTGCTCAAGCCAGCGCATGTCCAGGCCCGTCTGAAGTTTGCCAATGACCATCTGGATGATCCAGAGGAGGAATGGGAGAAGGTCATGTGGTCTGATGAGACAAAAATAGAGCTTTTTGGTCTAAACTCCACTCACCGTGTTTGGAGGAAGAAGAAGGATGAGCACAACCCCAAGAACACCATCCCAACCGTGAATTATGGAGGTGGAAACATCATTCTTTGGGGATGCTTTTCTGCAAAGGGGACAGGACGACTGCACCGTATTGAGGGGAGGATGGATGGGGCCATGTATCGCGAGATCTTGGCCAACAACCTCCTTCCCTCAGTAAGAGCATTGAAGATGGGTCGTGGCTGGGTCTTCCAACGACCCGAAACACACAGCCAGGGCAACTAAGGAGTGGCTCCGTAAGAAGCATCTTAAGGTCCTGGAGTGGCCTAGCCAGTCTCCAGACCTGAACCCAATCTTTGGAGGGAGCTGAAAGTCCGTATTGCCCAGCGACAGCCCCGAAACCTGAAGGATCTGGAGAAGGTCTGTATGGAGGAGTGGGCCAAAATCCCTGCTGCAGTGTGTGCAAACCTGGTCAAGAACTACAGGAAACGTATGATCGCTGTAATTGCAAACAAAGGTTTCTGTACCAAATATTACGTTCTGCTTTTCTGATGTATCAAATGCTTATGTCATGCAATAAAATGCAAATTAATTACTTAAAAATCATACAATGTGATTTTCTGGATTTTTGTTTTAGATTCCGTCTCTCACAGTTGAAGTGTACCTATGATAAAAATTACAGACCTCTACATGCTTTGTAAGTAGGAAAACCTGCAAAATCGGCAGTGTGTCAAATACTTGTTCTCCCCACTCTATATACACTGCTCAAAAAAATAAAGGGAACACTTAAACAACACAATGTAACTCCAAGTCAATCACACTTCTGTGAAATCAAACTGTCCACTTAGGAAGCAACACTGATTGACAATAAATTTCACATGCTGTTGTGCAAATGGAATAGACAAAAGGTGGAAATTATAGGCAATTAGCAAGACACCCCCAATAAAGGAGTGGTTCTGCAGGTGGTGACCACAGACCACTTCTCAGTTCCTATGCTTCCTGGCTGATGTTTTGGTCACTTTTGAATGCTGGCGGTGCTTTCACTCTAGTGGTAGCATGAGACGGAGTCTACAACCCACACAAGTGGCTCAGGTAGTGCAGCTCATCCAGGATGGCACATCAATGCGAGCTGTGGCAAGAAGGTTTGCTGTGTCTGTCAGCGTAGTGTCCAGAGCATGGAGGCGCTACCAGGAGACAGGCCAGTACATCAGGAGATGTGGAGGAGGCCGTAGGAGGGCAACAACCCAGCAGCAGGACCGCTACCTCCGCCTTTGTGCAAGGAGGAGCACTGCCAGAGCCCTGCAAAATGACCTCCAGCAGGCGACAAATGTGACAGACGCAAATCTCTTTCAGCACGCACCCCTGAGGTTCCCCATGGTGAGGATCAGAGTGCTAGATTTGTTGTTACCTACCCTTACCACCTGGGGGCGGCCCGTCAGGAAGTCCAGGATCCGGTTGTAGAGGGAGTAGTCCCAGGGTCCTTAGCTTAGTGATTAGCTTTGAGGGCACTACGGTGTTGAGTGCTGAGCTCTAGTCAATGAATAGTATTCTCTCATAGGTGTTCCTTTTATCCAGGTGTGAAAGGGCAGTGTGGAGTGCAATAGAGATTGCATCATCTGCGGATTTGTTGGGACGGTGTGCAAATTGGAGTGAGTCTCGGGTTTCTGGGATAATAGTGTTGATATGAGCCATGACCAGCCTTTCAAAGCACTTCATGGCTACAGACGTGAGTGCTATGGGTCGGTATTCATTTAGGAAGGTTACCTTAGTGTTCTTGGGCACAGGGACTATGGTGGTCTGCTTGAAACATGTTGGTATTACAGACTCAGACAGGGAGAGGTTGAAAATGTCAGTGAAGACACTTGCCAGTTGGTAAGCGCATGCTCAGAGAGTACATGTCCTGGTAATCCCGTCTGGCCCTGCGGCCCTGTGATTGTTGACCTGTTTAAAGGTCTTACTCACATCAGCTGAGGAGAGCGTGATCACACTGTCGTCCGGAACAGCTGATGCTCTCATGCATGTTTTAGTGTTACTTGTCTCGATGCGAGCATAGAAGTAATTTAGCTCATCTGGTAGGCTCGTGTCACTGGGCAGCTCTCGGCTGTGCTTCCCTTTGTAGTCTGTAATAGTTTCCAAGCCCTGCCACATTCGACGAACGTCGGAGCCTGTGTAGTATGATTCGATCATAGTTGTGGTTTCTTTGAAGCAATTCAACCGTGAAGGCCTGATTCACACAGTCTCCTCTGAACAGTTGCTGTTGAGATGTGTCTGTTACTTGACCTCTGTGAAGCATTAATTTGGGCTGTATTTTCTGAGGCTGGTAACTCTAATGAACTTATGCTCTGCAGCAGAGGTAACTCTGGGTCTTCCATTCCTGTGGCGGTCCTCATGAGAGCCAGTTTCATATTCACATTCAAAGTTCTTGAATTTTTCTCTATTGACTGACCTTCATGTCTTAAAGTAATGATGGATTGTCGTTTCTCTTTGCTTATTTGAGCTGTTCTTGGCATAATATGGACTTGGTCTTTACCAAATCTTCTGTATACTTTGTAACAACAAAACTGATTGGCTCAAATGCATGACTACCTCATGAAGCTGGTTGAGAGAATGCCAAGAGTGTGCAAAGCTGTCTTCAAGGCAAAGGGTGGCTGTTGGAAGAATCTAAAACATCAAATATATTTTGATTTGTTTAACAGTTTTTTGGTTACTACATGTTTCCATATGTATTTCATAGTTTTGACGTCTTCACTATTATTCTACAATGTAGAAAACAGTAAAAATGAAGAAAAACTCTTGAATGAGTAGGTGTTCTTAAACTTTTGACCAGTAGTGTATATATATATTTACACATACTTAACCCGGTACCAGTTACCTTAAGAAGATTTCCCTCGACACTTGTGGGTGTCAAAGATCAAAAGGAAGAACACTATCGGGTCCAAGAGAATCTCCCCTTTCCACAGTGAGGTCACATTAGTTTGAAGCTCAAAGTTTGTAGTTTGTAGTGTCCCCTGACACCATTGTGTTTGTGAGAGTCTCCCCTTTTCAAAGAGTGGTAGGTCAAACCATTCGGACGCTACAGACGTTTTTGTAAGAAGACTAGACTATCGGGATGTCTCATGGTCTGATAAACAGCGCTCTAGCCCTGCCATCTTTCACCGCAGATACGGAAGTGCGACATCAGCGGATGTAGTGGATTGAGACGCATCCAATGCAACGGAAATATATCTCTAGCTTTAACCGATGGATTTTGATGGGGATTTTTTAATTGTGTCACTTAGATTGACTCACCGGTGCTTCAATCGACTCTAGGGGGTTAACCAGAAACAAGATAGTTCACAATGCCAGTTAGATTTTCACTAGAGGTCATTGTCAGAGCAAACTCTTATATTTGACTAAGTTTGTGAGATATAATGTCATGACATATCATCAAACCAATAGGACTGTTTAGTGTCAGTGTCACGGCTTTCTTCTTCCTCCTAGTCTGAGGAGGAAAGGTTTGAAAGATCGGAGAACCAATATGCAGCGTGGTATGTGTTCATCTTGTTTTTTAATAGAAAGAGAACACTTTGCGAAACTAATACAAAAACAATAAACGACAACCGTGAAGCTAAATAACAAATAGTGCTGACACTAAACACTACACATAGACAATCACCCACAACCCACAATACAAAACAGGCTACCTAAATATGGTTCCCAATCAGAGACAACGCAAAACACCTGTCTCTGATTGAGAACCATATCAGGCCAAACACATAGAAATAGACAAACCAGACATACAACATAGAATGCCCACTCAGATCACACCCTGACCAAACAAAACATAAAACATACAAAGCAAAGCAAACTATGGTCAGGGCGTGACAGTCAGTCTATGTTTGCCATGCAAATAATAGCTGCACGACTGCTGGGGAAAGAAAAACCCTCATTCTTGGGCAGATGTCGACTGCTTTTCCACCAGCCACCAGGAGGCAGCAGGCTACTTGTGGAAGAGACACTAATTTAAAGTCACATTAACAGGTCATTTAATCTCTTTGTCTTCATGGGCCTGAGGTACTGTTTTCCTCTCTTTCTGTTCTCCCTCAAATAAATGTCTTTCAATTGCATGGGGGCTGTGTGCGAGTTCACACAATTTCTAGGATTTAATACCTAATGTGTTGCCTGGGATTTTGATACTGGACTAGTGCAGGGGCATAGTATAGGCTTTCTTTAAATGGCTGCCCTGTCTTTGGCGTGCATAGTTGTATTGGCTTGCGATATTCATATACTTACTATTACTGTTACAGTATAGCATTGCTATATTATGGTAGTAGTGTTTGCTTGGTATGAGCATTGTTCTGCAGTGTTCCAGGGAAGTAGTATTGATCCCACAGGGCTTGAATAGCATATACGGTATAGGGTTGCAGTATCATAGCAGTGTAGTATACATTCGCGGTTGTATATGGTTAGAGTCTATGTAAACCGTTTTATGGTCTGGATGTTAAGGGAAAATGGAGTCTGTAGTCTGAGCTCCCCTGTCAGTACCGTTCCTCACATCCCATCAAATCATGGCATGTTTTTTCATGCCTGGTTAGAGTACTTTCAAGTCATATAATTTGAAATGACAGGCCCCAACCAGAAGTGGGTGATATGTGGTTTGTATTATCGAAGTAATGAACAGTGACCCACCGGCTCAAACCCTGTATTGTATTGTGTCGTGTCCTTTTTGGGTAAGGGGGTGGGCTGGGGATAGGAGTGCAGGATTTACGTTTTTGGGGTTAAATGTGTCAGGAAATGTGAAGATTCTGTCGGCCTCAATCTGTTTTCTTGCGCCTCTCATCCTCTGCCTCCTCTTGTCATTGCTATTTAACTGTGTAGATTGGATGAGATTGGGGTCGAAAGGTTACCAAGGTAATGGAGCTAGGGTGAGGTCAAAGGGCAAGAGGGGGAAGAGGACAGGTGAAAGATGGGGCATTTTGTGTGGTCCTTGAACCTGACGGAGGTGGACACACACACACACACACACACACACACACACACACACACACACACACACACACACACACACACACACACACACACACACACACACACACACACACACACACACACACACACACACACACACACACACACACACACACACACACACACACACACACACACACACACACACAGAGAGAGAGAAAGACCTTCCACAATGTCAACAGAACATGATGGCCTTGAACATCATGATGCTCTGTCAGCATTCAAAATAAACCCCAACAAATAACAACCATCTTACCTTCGCTCCCTACCACCCCTTCAGCGGTAGCCTAGTCCTCCTTTTAATTTTCCAGTGGCGCTTTAGAAGCTTATTTGTACATCTAAAGGACGTCACACTGATGGCTTAGTGAGTACCACTTCCTACTTTGTCAGCTAACACAAGGCTCAAACCCAGGACCTCTGCCTTGCTAGCGCGCATGACCACTCTTCTGAAGCATCTTACCAAAGCTAACTATTCGCTGTCGCAAGTGGGGACACTTGCATTCACCCCTCAAACTTACTTAACAGAGACTCCAGCGTTGAGCTGGTCACAACTGTCGATCCGGGTCACGGCACCACTGTAAAGGACGTCACGCTGCTTGCTAAGCGAGCTGCTGGTGCAACAGTTCAGTAAGAGGAGAAAAATTCAAACATTTCCATGTGCTGTATAAGCAAGCTTAATAATGGTGCTTCATAATTTAAAGATGTAATCACTGCTACCATCGTGACACCCCAGCGAGGCAACATGCGCCGACAAAGCCAATTTCCACGAGCGTCTGATTGAATATTCAAGACACGTCTCACACAGCACCGCATACTGGGCTTAATCACCCCGGTAACTATGCTGTGAAAACAAGGCATTAACATGGCTGATATAAGAGGGTTTTAGAGCCCAAATGGTCTGGAATCCTCCTGCTTTGCATCATGGGTAAGGGTCAGGGGGTCACTGAATGGGCAGGAATGAGACAAGTAGGTAGCATCAGAGTCATATAATGGGAGCGTTCCAGGTCGTAGTTATTGCAGTCACACTGCAAAGATTATCAGATCTCACAATGCCTGGATACTTGTTCCTCATCTCAGGAACCACATTGATATGATAGTTGACCATAAATGTGTTTGTTGCATATTTGTATACTTTTTTTCATTACACATTCTGCATACTTGCTTAAATTGAAAATAAAATGCCCCTTAAGCTATTACCTAAATTTGTTTAGTACCAATCTACCAGCAAACTAGTTTTGCTTTTTATGTGTGTTTATTTGATGCTGTCTTGTATGAAGTATGTCTTGGCTAAAGGAGAAAACAATAACTTGACACTTCCAGTTGATAGACTTGTGTCAAAGGAGAAGCTGAGTTGACAAATGTTTGTATTTGTCAACACAGACAGACAGACAGACAGACAGACAGACAGACAGACAGACAGACAGACAGACAGACAGACAGACAGACAGACAGACAGAGACAGGACAGACAGGCAGACAGGCAGACAGGACAGACAGACAGACAGACAGACAGACAGACAGACAGACAGACAGACAGACAGACAGACAGACAGACAGACAGACAGACAGGAGGCTAGGTGAAGAACCCTGAATCCTTTGTGTGGAAAAGGAAATGTGTTTTGTGAGGTCTCCATGACTACCCCACTGAATGACAAATAAAACCATAACAACAAGCTATCCAAGAACACAGGACCACTGTCAAGGCCATTGCTATTTTGGCTTGAAGTAGATGGACCAAAGTAGCTACCATTCGAGAGTGTTCGGATTTGGCTCGCTGGTGAGGGAGCAGATTACAAAACTCCTGACATTTGCTGGATCAGGTATAGCCAAGCTCGCGAGAGCCAGGGATGTATTTTCCTTGGAATTCTGTTGAGCTCAAGATTTAAGGGAAAGCTCCTGAATCGAGACGTTTGCACCCTGCTCAAAATGTAAATATCTATGGGTATAATTGTGGGGGGAGATCAGAGTGTACACCCACATCACACTATCAGTGTGTTCCATAAGAACGCCTTGGTTCATGCCGCTTCATCTATGACCTTTACTTTTATGTTATTAGCCTTTTACTTCCACAAACATTTCCATCCCCCTGCCTCACTCTGTTAGTGAGCAAGGCTAGGTGCACCAGTACTTCAGTATTGACCTTTTCAGTCTTCTCGTCTTGCGAGTAAGTGAAAGAACCGCACCAGAATTGTAATTTTCGATTGATGTAATTTTCTATTGATGAAGTCAGCATGTGCAGAGGAAGGTATGGTGTAGGTATAGCTGTTACGTTGATTGGCGAGAAAGCTGCTTGCGGTATACAACCGTGAGACACCTCAGAAACCCCATGGCATTGTTTTTAGACATTTCTGTCTTGCCACGGAGTGCCGCCCTCGGAAGACTCACGCAAACAGAGGAACCATTACATAAGGAACATTTAGATCTCATCTTCTATTTTTGTTGTCTGGGAGCTTGATCTATTTTCCTTTTAATTTCTTCCTTTCAGCTTTTTCCCCCGTTTCCTCTCCCTTTCATCTGGCTCAAGGTTAACACGTTGGGAAATAATGAGAGCCAGGGATTCCCAGGAAAGAGCCGTTGATCCAAGGACAGAAATGGCACAGAGGCAAGGGGGTCCCAGGTGTAGCCCTGTCTGAAGCAGGCACACCGGGGATGGGAAGGAAAGGGGGGGGGGGGGGTGGAGTGGTGTGGAGGGGCATCATTGGAGATTTCTTCCTTTGTGACAAGCAGCCCTGCTGCATGCAGACTCCCAGACAGTAAGCTAAGCAAGGAGACAGAAAGGACTGAAATTATTCTATTGTGTAATGGCAGAACAGGAGCCATATTTTCAGGGACAAAGTTGGTATGGTAAGGAAGGCAGATCTACGTTTTCATTTGAGTTAATTTCATTGAGTGCATTTCAGTATGTGTGCTTCAGTAAAGGCGCATTCAGTGTTTGTGGTTAGGAGGACATGTGGCCTGCAAGTGAAGTGTAATCTGGCCCAATGCTGATCTTTGCCAAAATGCTCCCAGCCTCTCGAGGGGTTTCTATTTACAAACAGACATTTCAAAAGGTCACGACCTGTCGCGTAAGTCACAAGGGAGATTTTGGGATCATGTACAGTGCATTTGGAAAATATTCAGACCCCCATTTTTCCACATTTTGTTACGTTACAGCCTTATTCTAAAATGGATTAAATATTAAAAAAATTCCCTTATCAATCTACACATACTGCCCCAAGCGAAAACAGGTTTAAAAAAACAAAACAGAAATACCTAATTTACATAAGTACTCAGACCCTTTGGTATGAGACTCAAAATTGATCTCAGAAACATCCTGTTTCCATTGTTCATGCTTGAAATGTTTCTACAACTTGATTTGAGTCCACCTGTGATAAACTATATTAATTGGACATGATTTGGAAAGGCACACACCTGTCTATATAAAGTGCCACAGGCATGAGGTCGAAGGAATTATCCGTAGAGCTTCGAGACAGGATTGTTTCGAAGCACAGATCTTGGGAAGGGTACCAACATTTTTTGCAGCATTGAAGGTCCCCAAGAGCATATTGGCCTCCATCATTCTTAAATGGAAGAAGTTTGT
Source organism: Salvelinus alpinus (assembly GCF_045679555.1). Classification (NCBI taxonomy): domain Eukaryota; kingdom Metazoa; phylum Chordata; class Actinopteri; order Salmoniformes; family Salmonidae; genus Salvelinus; species Salvelinus alpinus. The sequence goes on from NC_092116.1 coordinate 1,028,086, forward strand.
AACCATCAAGACTCTGCCTAGAGCTGGCCGACCGGCCAAACTGAGCATTCGGGGGAGAAGGGCTTTGGTCAGGGAGGGGACCATGAACCCGATGGTCACTCTGACAGAGCTCCAGAGTTCCTCTGTGGAGATGGGATTACCTTCCAGAAGGACAACCATCTCTGCAGTATTCCACCAATCAGTCCTTTATGGTAGAGTGGCCAGGCGGAAGCTACTACTCATTAAAATGTACATGACCAACCGCTTGGCACCTAAAGACTCTCAGACCATGAACCAAGATTCTCTGATCTGATGAAACCAAGATTGAACTCTTTGGCCTGAATGCCAAGCGTCACATCTGGAGTAAACCTTGCCCCATCCCTATGGTGAAGCATGGTGGTGGCAGCATCATGCTGTGGGGATGGGAGACTATTCTGGATAAAGGGAAAGATGAACGAATCAGAGCACAGAGAGAACCTTGATGAAAATCTTCGGGACAAGTCTCTGATTGTCCTTGAGTGGCCCAGCCAGAGCCCGGAATTGAACCCAATCGAACATCTCTGAGAGACCTGAAAATAGCTGTTCAGCGACGCTTCCCATCCAACCTGACAGAGCTTTAGAGGATCTGCAGAGAAGAATGGGAATAACTCCCCAAATACAGCTGTGCCAAGCTTGTAGCGTCATACCCAAAGAAGACTCGAGGCTGTAATCGCTGCCAGCGATATACAGTGAGGGAAAAAAGTATTTGATCCCCTGCTGATTTTGTACGTTTGCCCACTGACAAAGAAATGATCAGTCTATAATTTTAATGGTAGGTTTATTTGAACAGTGAGAGACAGAATAACAACAAAAATATCCAGAAAAACGCATGTCAAAAATGTTATAAATTGATTTGCATTTTAATGAGGGAAATAAGTATTTGACCCCCTCTCAATCAGAAAGATTTCTGGCTCCCAGGTGTCTTTCATACAGGTAACGAGCTGAGATTAGGAGCACACTCTTAAAGGGAGTGCTCCTAATCTCAGTTTCTTACCTGTATAAAAGACACCTGTCCACAGAAGCAATCAATCAATCAGATTCCAAACTCTCCACCATGGCCAAGACCAAAGAGCTCTCCAAGGATGTCAGGGACAAGATTGTAGATCTACACAAGGCTGGAATGGGCTACAAGACCATTGCCAAGCAGCTTGGTGAGAAGGTGACAACAGTTGGTGCGATTATTCGCAAATGGAAGAAAAAAAAACAACTGTCAAACTCCCTTGGCCTAGGGCTCCATGCAAGATCTCAACTCGTGGAGTTGCAATGATCATGAGAATGGTGAGGAATCTGCCCAGAACTAAACAGGAGGATCTTGTCAATGATCTCAAGGCAGCTGGGACCATAGTCACCAAGAAAACAATTGGTAACACACTACGCCGTGAAGGACTGAAATCCTGCAGCGCCCGCAAGGTCCCCCTGCTCAAGAAAGCTCATATACATACCCGTCTGAAGTTTGCCAATGAACATCTGAATGATTCAGAGGACAACTGGGTGAACGTGTTGTGGTCAGACGAGACCAAAGTGGAGTTCTTTGGCATCAACTCAACTTGCCGTATTTGGAGGAGGAGGAATGCTGCCTATGACCCCAAGAAACCATCCCCACCGTCAAACATGGAGGTGGAAACATTATGCTTTGGGGGTGTTTTTCTGCTAAGGGGACAGGACAACTTCACCGCATCAAAGGGACGATGGACGGGGCCATGTACCGTCAAATCTTGGGTGAAAACCTCCTTCCCTCAGCCAGGGCATTGAAAATGGGTCGTGGATGGGTATTCCAGCATGACAATGACCCAAAACACACGGCCAAGGCAACAAAGGAGTGGCTCAAGAAAAAGCACATTAAGGTCCTGGAGTGGCCTAGCCAGTCTCCAGACCTTAATCCCATAGAAAATCTGTGGAGGGAGCTGAAGGTTCGAGTTGCCAAACGTCAGCCTCGAAATCTTAATGACTTGAAGAAGATCTGCAAAGAGGATTGGGACAAAATCCCTCCTGAGATGTGTGCAAACCTGGTGGCCAACTACAAGAAACATCTGACCTCTGTGATTGCCAACAAGGGTTTTGCCACCAAGTACTAAGTCATGTTTTGCAGAGGGGTCAAATACTTATTTCCCTCATTAAAATGCAAATCAATTTATAACATTTTTGACATGCGTTTTTCTGGATTTTTTTGTTGATATTCTGTCTCTCACTGTTCAAATAAACATACCATTAAAATTACAGACTGATCATTTCATTGTCAGTGGGCAAACGAACAAAATCAGCAGGGGATCAAATACTTTTTTCCCTCACTGTATATATCACAATGCTTATGTGATATTTCAGTTTATATTTGTAATAACTCTGCAAAACTGATTTAATACATTTTTGAATAATGCCGTAACGTAACAAAATGTGTTTTTCCAAAGTGTCCTGTTTATATACAATACATTACCAAAAGTATTTGGACACCTGCTCATCGAACATCTCATTCCAAAATCATGGGCATTAATAGGGAGTTTGTCCCCCCTTTGTCATTGTATGCAGGAGTGTTAAGATTTCCCTTCACTGGAACTAAGGGGCCTGAACCATGAATAACAGCCCCATAACATTATTCATCCTCCACCAATCTTTACAGTTGGCACTATGTATTGGGGCAGGTAGCATTCTCCTGGCATCCGCCAAACCCTGATTATTTAGTCGGACTGCCAGATGGTGAAGCGAGATTCATCACTACAGAGTCCAATGGCGGCGAGCTTTACAGCACTCCAGCCGACGCTTAGCATTGTGCATCATGATCTTTGGCTTGTGTGTGGCTGCTCGGCCATGGAACCCATTTTATGAAGTTCTTGTGCTGACGTTGCTTTCAGAGGCAGTTTGGAACTCGGTAGTTAGTGTTACAACCCAGGACAGATGATTTTTACACTCTACGTGCTTCAGCACTCGCCGGTTCCATTCTGTGAGCGTGTGTGGCCTACCACTTCGCGGCTGAGCTGCTGTTGACCCTAGACATTTACATTTCACAATAACAGAAATTTTACTAACTGACTTTTTGGAAAGGTGGCATCCTATGAAGGTACCAAGTTGAAAGTCACTGAGCTCTTTAGTAAGCCCATTCTACTGACAATGTTTGTCAATGGAGATTACATGGCTGGCTGCTCGATTTCATATACCTGTCAGCAACAGGTGTGGCTGAAATAGCAGAATCCACTCATTTGATGGCGTGTCCACATACATTTGTGTATATAGTGTGTATATATATATACAGTACCAGTCAAAAGTTTGGACACACCTACTCATTCAAGGGTTTTTCTTTATTTTTACTATTTTCTACATTGTAGAATAATAGTGAAGCCATCAAAACTATGAAATAACACATATGGAATCATGTAGCAACCAAAAAAGTGCTAAACAAATTTATTTTTGATTTTAGATTCTTCAAAGTTGCCACCCTTTGCCTTGACAGCTTTGCACACTTTTGTCATTCTCTCAACCAGTTTCATGAGGCAGTCACTTGGAAGGGATTTCAATTAACAGGTGTGCCTTGTTGAAAGTTAATTTGCGAAATGTCTTTCCTTCTTAATGTGTTTGAGCCAATCAGTTGTGTTGTGACAAGGTAGAGGTGGTATACAGAAGATAGCCCAATTTGGTAAAAGACAAAGTCCACATTATTGCAAGACCAGATCAAATAAACAAAGAGAAACAACAGTCCATCATTACTTTAAGACATGAATCAGAGGTTTCTTCAAGTGCAGTCGCAAAACAGTTGACATGTACTGTATATGTGATGGGATGTATAAGGTAGGCCCTGACAGTAATACAGTATATACATATGAAGTGGTTAAAACAATATGTAAACACAATTAAAACCTCTTAAGGATTGTACCCATTTTTGCCTAAAATGACATACCCAAATCTAACTGCCTGTAGCTCAGGACCTGAAGCAAGGATATGCATTTTCTTGATGCCATTTGAAAGAAAACACTTAGAAGTTTGTGGAAATGTGAAATTAATGTAGGAGAATATAAAACATTAGATCTGGTAAAAGATAATACAAACCAAAAATCATGCGTCTATTTTGAAATGCAGGAGAAAGGCCATACTTTCAGATAGGAGTCTAGGTGTAATTTAGATTTTGGCCACCAGATGGCCGGAGTGTGTGTGTGTGTGCAAAGTTTTAGACTGATCCAGTGAAGAATAACATTACCAAATTGGTCAATTTATACATTTTCAAGTACATAACCATAGAGAAAATACAAAAATGCTATGGTAATAAAATGTTTACACACTCCCAGGAATGTCATACATGATGGATCATTAGCTTATACACTAACTTTCACACAGATGGCCGGGCAGGGTGGATGTGGAGCCATAGACAGCAGTGTGGTCAAACTGTAGACCCCAGTTCCTATATAAAAATCAAACAAAACCATGCAACATTTTATCTCTGGGACCCTCAGGATGACAAATCTTAGCAAGATTACTGAATGTAAGTACATTATTTACCTTCAGATGTGAATGTATCAGAGCAGTTGCCCTGATAAAAGTATTTTGTTGTTGTGCACTCTCCTCAAATAATAGCATGGTGTTTGTTCACTGAAATAGCTACTGTTATTTGGACACTGCAGATAGATTAACAAGAATTTAAGCTTTCTGCCCCTATAAGACATGTCTTTGTCTTGGAAAGTTGGCTGTTGTATACAACATCATTCTAGTCACATTAGCGCACGTTAGCAACAACCGTCCCAGTTTAGGGACACCCATCCCAGTGACCAGTGTTCCATGATTATGTACATAGGGCAGCAGCCTCTAAGGTGCATGGTAGAGTAACCGGGTGGTAGCTGGCTAGTGACAGTTACTAAGTTCAGGTCAGGGTACTGGGTGGAGGCCGGGTAGTGGTGACCGTTTAACAGTCTGATGGCCTTGAGATAGAAGCGTTTTTTCAGTCTTTCGGTCACAGCTTCGAAGCACCTGTACTGACCTCACCTTCTGGATGGTAGCGGTGTGAACAGGCCGTGGCTCGGGAAAGAAGAGGAGAGGGCCTAGAACCGAGCCCTGGGGGACACCAGTAGTGAGAGTACGTGGTCCAGACAGATTCTCTCCACGTCACCTGTTAGGAGCGGCCTGCCAGTTTGGATGGAATCCAAGAGTGTGCAGAGCCTGAGACGCCCAGCCCTCAGAGGGTGGAGAGAAGAATCTGATGGTTCAACATGTCGAAGGCAGCAGATAGATCTACTCCACAAAAGCACGTATTGCACACAAAACTGGTCAATGCTTTTGTTAGGGTTGCTGTGTTGGCATGTAGGTAGATGTAGGGACTCATTTATGTGGAAGTGACAGGTATCATCTGCCCTGTATTCTCTCTTTCAATTTTTCTCCCTCTGTTAGGTACTGTGCACTGTCATATGTTGGGGGAGATGCATGGCATGACAGCTCGTGTCTCTTTGTCATTTTCAAGTGGGATCATTCATTCCACCCACCTGAAAATGAGAAAGAGACACGAGCTGTCACGCCAGGCACCCCTCCCCCCCCCCCCCACACATATGACACAGCACTGTACCAAACAGAGAGGGGGAGAGAGAGAGTGAGAACGCAAGGCAGACGATGCCCGCCACTTTTGCAATCAAAAGTGTTGTCGTGGGGCCTCCTGAGTGGCAGTTGCTAGCTGTGCCCCTAGAGATCCTGGTTCGAGTCCAGGCTCTGTCGCAGCCGGCCTGGACCGGGAGACCCATGGGGTCGGTGCATAATTGGCCCAGCGTCGTCCGGGGAAGATTTGGCCGGCAAGGATGTCCTTGTCCCATCGCGCTCTAGCGACTCCTGTGGTGGGCTGGGCAAACACACGGTCGAGAAAACGGCAAAAGGAGGATGAAGAGGAGATGGAATGATGAGTGGTCCAAAACAACCCCCCTTCCAAAACCCCTCCAATGTAAGAATGCACGCAGTTGCAAGTGCAATCTACCAGATGAGTGCAAGCCTACCAGACAAGCTAAATGCCTTTTATGCTTACTTCGAGGCAAGCAACAGTGAAGCATGCACGAGAGCACCAGCTGTTCCGGATGAATGTGTGATCACGCTCTCCGTTAGTCGATGTGAGCAAGATCTTTAAATATGTCAACATTCAGAAGGCTGCGGGGCAAGATGGATTACGAGGATGTACACTCAGAGCATGTGCGGACCAACTGGCAAATGTCTTCACTGACATTTTCAACCTCTCCCTGACCAAGTCTGTAATACCTACATGTTTCAAGCAGACCACCATTGTCCCTGTGCCCAAGAAAGGGAAGGTAACCTGCCTAAATGACTACCACCCGTACCACTCACATCGGTAGCCATGAAGTGCTTTGAAAGGTCTGACATGGCTCACCACAACACCATCATCCTGGAAACCCCTCCAATTCGCATACAGCCACAACAGATCCACAGATTACGCAATGTCAATCGCACTCCGCACCAATGTGAGAATGCTGTTTGTTGTGCCCACCATAGTGCCCACAAAGCTCATCACTAAGCTAAGGACCCTGGGACTAAACACCTCCCTCTGCAACTGGATCCTGGAATTCCTGACGGGCCGCCACCCAGGTGGTAAGGGAAGTGCAACAACACTGGGGCCCCTCAGGGATGCGTGCTTAGTCCCTTCCTGTACTCCTTGGTCACCCACGACTGCGTGGCCAAGCACAACTCCAACAACATCATTCATTTTGCTGATGACACAACAGTGGTAGGCCTGATCACTGACAACAATGAGACAGCCTATAGGGAGGAGGTCAGAGACCTGTCAGTGTGGTGCTAGAACAACAACCTCTCCCACTATGTGAGCAAGACAAAGGAGCTGATTGTGGACTACAGGAAAAGGAGGGCCAAACATCACCAATACACTATCATGGTCAAAACACATGAAGACAGTCGTGAAGAGGGCAGGACAACACCTTTTCCCCCTCAGGTTATACAGCTGCACCATCGAGAGCATCCTGGCGGGTTTCATCACCGCCTGGTATGGCAACTGCTCGGCATCACCGTAAGGCACTACAGAGGGTAGTGTGTACGGCCCAGTACATCACTGGGGCCAAGCTTCTTGCCATCCCTGACCAATATACTAGGTGGAGTCAGAGGAAGGCCCAAAAAATTGTCAGACTCCAGTCACCCAAGTCATAGGTCCAAAAGGCTCCTTAACAGCTTCTACCCCCAAGCCATAAGACTGCTAAACAGTTAATGAAATGGCCACCCGGACTATTTACAATGACCCCCCCACCCCCCCACACCCTTTTTTTTTACACTGCTGCTACTCACTGTTTATCTTTTACCCCTACCTCCATGTACAAATTACCTCGACTAACCTGTACCCCTGCACATTGACCCGGTACCGGTACCCACTGTATATAGCTTTGTTAATGTTATTTTTATTGAATTGTTTACGTTATTTATTTAGTAAATATAACTATATTTCTTGAACTGCATTGTTGGTTAGGGGCTTGTAAGTAAGAATTTCACAGCAAGGTCTACACCTGTTGTATTCGCCGCATGTAACAAATAACATTTGATTTGAATTGTATACACATTGCTTCATTTGTTACTATCTGACACTGTATGTTTGGTACTTTCTGACGTCTTAAATATGGCTCTGTCCTTTTTTTTTACCAGATGTGTTTCTGTGTGTTGCTTACATTAACTTACTTAACACTTCGAGTTTGAGCATTTAGACACCGTCTGCGACCTAAATGGCTGACATTAGAGGCAGAATTTGAAGTGACTGACTAACTTGTTCTTAAAGGGGCAAGAGCAATCATAGTAGAAGGACGGTTTTCCTTCGACAAGTTCCTCTTCGGGTCTCATAGGAAGACCATACATGAATTACTGTGTTGGCTCTCTCCTCTAATACAATATTTTGCAAGCTGGTTTCCCAGCAAACCCTTCCTCCCTCAGCAGCAGAGGGTGCCAATGCAGTGTTTGCATCTCTCTTCACTGCGTTTCACATCCATTAAAAACGATCAAACTAATTAAGAAGAGGGTTTACCACCTATTCCCATGCCTATGCACTTTAGGATGCTAAGGAAGGACATTGCTGACACTGCTATTCTTGTTATTTCTCACACACACAGGTGAGCATGCACACAAATGCACTCACTCACAGACACACACCCACACACACTTTAAAAGGCATACAATATCTCACTTGAGAATTGATTAATAGAAATGAAATTAGCTGTTTTCATATCATAAATGCTAGAGCTGGGCAGTATATAGTTTTTTTTACTTTATACCGGTATTGATGCACAAACCGGTTTGGATTTTTACTTTACCTTCTGTGACGGTAGTTTAATGTTATGTTTCTTAAATGTAATAGTGGAGTAATGAAGCTCAAAAACCGTCACGTTTACCGTCATTAGGAGACTGCTAACAGCTGAGAATTGCTTATGGTCTCTTCTTCCCTGAACTTTGTTCTCAGGGTAGCTGTACGTACATGGGATTTTTTCGCCCTGAAACTGCTATTGAATTCATTTAAAATGCATGTTCACAGAGGACAATATTATTATTCTGATAGAGGAAGTTTGACGAAATGGAGGCATGCAAAGACAAAACAAAGTGACAGTTGGAGATGATAACAAATGCATGCAGGAAATGAACACATTTATGAAAATGATGAGAAAATGAAGGAATACAAATGAATGCTGGAATTTATAAACGAATGTGCCGTACCAGAGTTTGTGCCAAAATTTTATTTTCTTTGGTTGAAGTTTGATTGAACAGTATAAAACAATCAGAAAACAGAAAGCCCCATTAAAACTCCTTAGAATGCAAAGACAGTTATAATAGTTGAAAAATGTATTCTTATAATTGACAACCTTTTTCTAACTGGTCTTTTAGTAACACATGCTATTTGGGTTTCGGAGACGAAACAGCCAACTCCTTGGCACAGTGTAGTGTAGACACTTTTTGGGGGAGAAGCTAGTGTCATTAAAATTAATCAAAAGATTCAATAGTTAAACCATTCTGACTGACTGTGGCTCGGAGCTGGAGAGAGAAGAAATTGGCAGGCTGCATGTAAGGAATCGGGAAGCTCTCAGGGCGACTTTGTCCTCTGAATGAACAGTGTTGCGAAGGGAGAGGAAGAGGTCGGGAAAGAATATCACAGCTGCCCGGGCCGGAGATCTGTGGCTGTCACCGTCACCAGCCTTCGCTTGCATGTACGGATTCTGAAAGCTCTCAGGGCGACTTTGTGACCGTCAGCAGCCCTCGCCTGTCATTAATTTCACCTCTCAAAGGACACACACACTTCATACAACACGTTCCTGTTATTCATCCATCCACTCCCCTCCACTGCTGCCCGCATCATCAAATCACTAAAATGCATGGCAGGCAGGAATTACAATCTCTGACACCAGGTAGGGGGCTGTACTGTACAGAAGAAGTGTTACATGTGCGCAGACACATGCATACACACACATGAAAACATACGCACTATAGACACCTGGATTTTGTGTTGTAGATATGTGGTCGTGGAGTAGAGGCCTGTATTGTAATGTTTTTAAAATTGTATAACTGCCTTAATTCTGGTGGACCCGAAGGCAGCAGCCCATGGGAATCCATAATACATACAAATACAAATACATGTGACATTCACAGCTTTTGTTGCAAGAGACAAAGCACAGGACACAGCACAAAGCATGTTGCAAAGCATATTTTCAAAATCTGACACGATAGGTGGATTAACAACAAGCTAAGCTGTGTTTTGGTATATTTCAATAAAATATTTTTAAATATTTTTTGTAATATTTTTGAATCTGATACGTTTGGGAATTTTCTTCTGCCTTTCAGCACCGGAACGAGGCTGTAGTTTTCTGAACATAACGCGCAACCCAAATGGCGTTTTTTTGTTATAAAAGTAATATTTCTCAAACAAAAAAAACATTATTGTGTAAGTGGGAGTCTCGTGAGTGCAAACATCTGAAGATTATCAAAGGTAAGCGATTCATTTTATTGCTTTTCTGACTTTCGTGACCATGCTAATTTGGGGCTAGCTGTTGTAGCATTGATTGATACACTCACAAAAGCTTGGATTTCTTTCTCTGTAAAGCATATTTTCAAAATCTGACACGATAGGTGGATTAACAAGAAGCTAAGCTGTGTTTTGGTATATTTCACTTGTGATTGCATGATTATAAATATTTGTAGTAATATTTTGCGCCCTGCAATTCAGCGGTTGTTTAGGAAAATTATCCCGTAAAAGGGATCCGTAGCGCAGAGAAGTTAAAGAATCTGAGGAACCATGCCAAATCTTTTCAGTGTCCTGAGGGGGAATAGGTTTTGTCGTGCCCGCTTCATGACTGTCTTGGTGTGCTTGGACCATGTTAGTTTGTTGGTGATGTGGACACCAAGGAAACTTGAAGCTCCACTACAGCCCCGTCAATGATAATGGGGGCGTGCTCGGTCCTCTTTTTCCTCTGGTCCACAATCATCTCCTTTTTCTTGATCACGTTGAGGGAGATGTTGTTGTCCTTGGACCAGATGGCCAGGTCTCTAACCTCCTCCCTATAGGCTGTCTCATTGTTGTCAGTGATCAGGCCTACCACTTATGTCATCGGCAAACTTAATGATGGTGTTGGAGTTGTGCCTGGCCGTGCAGTCATGAGTGAACAGGAAGTACAGGAGGGGACTGAGCACGCACCCCTGATGGGCCCCCGTGTTGAGGATCAGCGTGGCGGATGTTTTGTTACCTACCCTTACCACCTGGGATCGGCCCATCAGGAAGTCCAGGATCCAGTTGCAGAGGGAGGTGTTTAGTCCCAGGGTCCTTAGCTTAGTTATGAGCTTTGAGGGCACTATGGTGTTGAACGCTGAGCTGATGTCAATGAACACTATTCTCACACAGGTGTTCGTTTTGTCCAGGTGGGAAAGGGCAGTCTGGAGTGCAATAGAGATTGAATCATCTGTGGATCTGTTAGGGCGGTATGCAAACTGGAGTGGGTCTTACTCACATCTGCTGCGGAGAGCATGATCACACAGTCGTCCAGAACACCTGATGCTCTCATGCATGTTTCAGTCTTACTTGCCTCGAAGCGACCATAGAAGTAATTTAGCTCGTCTGGTAGGCTTGTGTCACTGGGGAGCTCTCGGCTGTGCTTCGCTTTGTAGTCTGTAAAAGTTTGCAAGCCCTGCCACATCCGATCCGCATCGGAGCCGGTGTAGTGCGTTTCGATCTTAGTCATGTATTGATGCTTTGCCTGTTTGATGGTTCGTCGTAGGGCATAGTGGGATTTCATATAAGCATCCGGGTTAGAGTCCCACTCCTTGAAGGCGTCACAATTATGCATAAATTAGAAAGGCCTCACGTGCATTCCACATCAACTACCACAGCCGGTCCTACATTTTGGGGGTTTGTAACAGAACTATACAGAATGTTTACATTGCACTAACATAACCATGACAACCCTTCTCTCGCCACTGTCACTGACCTGCAATCAAGAGCCCGAAAGCCACAAGCCTGAAATCACTACCCCATTACGATGGAACAGCTCATCAGAACAGCAAGAACAACAGATGACGAGGAGAATGAGGAGTAGGATACAAACAATCTACTGCTGAGGGAATTCAGTACATCTTGCTCACAGAAGGAAGCCTATGTCACTCACAGTTGGTTGTCACATAGGTCTGCCAAATAGGAAAAACAAAGATGGGAAAAAATTGTGAAATTCACAATATGTGGGGAAAAACTTTACATAAGTCGGGATTCTCAGTCAATTTGGAACTCAGTCAGTGCATGCGGGCGGCTATTTAAATGGCACCAGTTACCTCTGATGTAAATATGTATAGCCCTCAACTCCTATCCAGCTTTTAGACATTTATTTTGATTAGGGCTGTATTTCTAAGATAAGTCCCCCAAGTCAGAGCTTGGGTAAGCAACAAAATTAAGTCTGTTTGATATATCTGCTTGTCAATTAATTAATGGTTCCCAGTTTATGTTCCCTTTTCATTTATTGGGGCCTGGCTGTCTCACGATGGACAAATACGCCCGGTGCCCTATTGTATATCCAAGCAGTATGGGAACAGACAGACCCTTCAAAGGCACTGGCTTTCTAGTGCAGCCCCTACTGTACATTCATGTGCTGGTTGATTTGAGGAAGGATCTCTGGTTCAAATCAAATAGTGTCTCTGAGTTTGTATTCGCCACAAGGGCCTGAATAACTTTTGTAAAGCTAGTCGGTTGATCTTTGTACTGACCATGTGATAGCTGAATGTAATGGAGTTAGTTAGTGTGACAACAAATAAGAAGTGTCACGCCCTGGCCTTAGTTATCTTTGTTTTCATTATTATTTTAGTTAGGCCAGGGTGTGACATGGGGGATGTATGTGTTTTGTATTGTCTAGGGTTTTTTGTATGTTTATGGGGCAGTGTTTAGTCTAGGTGTATGTATGTCTATGGTTGCCTGGATTGGTTCTCAATTAGAGACAGCTGTCTATCGTTGTCTCTGATTGCGAGCCATATTTAGGCAGCCATAGTCATTAGGTAGGTTGTGGGTGATTGTCTATGTCTATGTGTAAGTTGCCAGTGTCTGCACTTATTGTTTGTATAGCGTCACGTTTTTGTTTAGTGTGTAAAGTGTTGTTCGTTTCGTCTTCTCATTAAAAAGAAGATGTATAGTTATCACGCTGCGCCTTGGTCCTCTTCTCTTCCACAATACGACGATCGTGACAAGAAGCTTGTGGTCAAAATTCAATGTAATCTTTTTTCATGGAGGATGTTCTCTTTAGGCTTACAATACAGTTTACTCCAGTAACAAAATTATGTGGACACATGCTGGTCGAACATCTCATTCCAAAATCATGGGCATTAATATGCCGTTGGTCCCCACTGATTAGGCCTGGCTAGCAGTCGACGTTCCAATTAATCCCAAAGATGTTTGATGGGGTTGAAGTCAGGGCTCTGTGCAGGCCAGTCAAGTTCTTCTACACTGATCTCTACAAACCATTTCTGTATGGACCTCACTTTGTGCACTGAGGCATTGTCATGCTGAAACATTAAAGGGCCTTCCCCAAACTGTTGCCACAAAGTTGGAAGCACAAAATTGTTTAGAATGTGATCGTATGATATAACATTAATATTTCCCTTCATTAGAACAAAGGGGCCTAGCAAGAACCATGAAAAACAGGCCCAGACCATTATTCCTCCTCCACCAAACTTTACCCAGATTAGTCGGGCAGACTGCCCCAGATGGTGAACCATGATTCATCACTCCAGAGAACGCGTTTCCAATGGCAGCGAGCTTTACACCACTCCAGCCGACGCTTGGCATTGCACATTGTGACCTTAGGCTTATGTGTGGCTGCTCGGCCATGGAAATCCATGTCATGAAGCTCCTGACGAACAGTTATTGTGCCGACGTTGCTACCAGAGGCAGTTTGGAACTGTAGTGAGTGTTATAACCGAGGACAGACGATTTTTACACACTACGCTCTTCAGTGCTCGGGGGATCCCGTTCTGTGAGGTTGGGTAGCTTACCACTTCTGGGCTGAGCTGTTGTTGCTCCTAGATGTTTCCACTTCACAATAACAGCACTTACAGTTGACTGGGGATGCTATAGCAGGGCATACATTTGCCGAACTAACCTGTTGGAAAGGTGGAATACTATGACGGTGCCATGATGAAAGTCACTAAGCTTTTCAGTAAGGCCATTCCACTGCCAATATTTGTCCATAGAGGTTGCATAGTTGTATGCTCGATTTTATATGCCTGTCAGCAACAGGTGTGGCTGAAATAGCCCGAATCCACTAATTTGAAGGCATGTCCATATAGATATTAATAGTGCACCTTTTTAAGTCAATAATAATGTTGCTCTTAGAATTTGACATGATGCTCATTTATGTCTCCAAAGAATTTTCAAGTGGCTTTTTCCTCTATGTCTCAAGAACCCTCTGTTTCTATTGGCAGTGTCACGACTTCCGCCGAAGTCGATTCCTCTCCTTGTTCGGGCGGCGTTAGGCGGTCGACGTCACCGGTCCTCTAGCCATCGCCAATACACCTTTAATTTTCCATTTGTTTTGTCTTGGTTTCCCACACACCTGGTTTACATTTCCCTCATTACGTGTCGTGTATTTAACCCTCTGTTCCCCCCCATGTCTGTGTGTGAAATTGTTTATTGTCAGGTGGGCACGTTTCCAACTGGTTTGCGCCGGGTTTGATTTACACCCGTGCTTTGTGGCAGCCGAAACTTTGTGCTTTGTTATTTGTACTTTGTGCTGCCTCACTTGTTCTTTGGGCATTCGTTTTTGTGACGCGGTTGCGTTCTGTATTATGATTGCCTCAGTATAGTGCTTTGTCCACTCATCTCTGCTCTCATGCACCTGACTTCCATGCACCAGCTACACTCACCCCTTGACAGTTAGACAATTTATGCAATGAAACTAGTGTCAGTGTGATCTTTAATAGGTGTTCAGTCTCTTTGGAGAAAGTTTCTGCCTCAAACAGCAATATAATACACAAGCTCTCCATGGTAGGAACCCAACAGCGTTTGATTTGTGTCAGATCATCAAACCAGACATATATTCCATTGTCCCTAGTGTATAGTCATCCCATATTTAATCTAGTTTAGCATCAATGGTGCTTTGGGAGTTTAGCGTCAGTGGTGCTCTGGGAATCCCCTTAATTAAGAATCCACAAAATAAATTATATCTATAATAGCTGTGGGTCTGTGTCTGGTGGCTCTCAATAGTCAGTACCTGATGTTATTTCAGTGTTGCTTTAATGTTCTCTAGCCTTGGGACCCCAGTGTGTGATTGAAAACTAATTTTGTGACGCAAGCCACCATGCCTGGGTTCTGTGGCTGTTTTGGTCACGAGGGGCCCCATGCGGAGGTGCTGCAATTTATGTAACATGTTTGCAGCATGTGTTTAATTAGCAATATGTGTCAAATCAAATTCAACCTTCACTTTGGGTTGTTTAATTTGTACCAATAATTTGTACCAAGACAAGTGTAAGAAATTTGTGACACAATTGTGACCTCAAACTGGAGATAAGTATGTCAATATATTGATATTCCAGTGGTATTTAAATATACTACAGGCTACACTGATGTTTATCCTCTCGTAGACTGTATTCAATAGATTCTAATTATTACATTTCTTACCCTTGTCTTGGTACAAATTAAAGACACACAAAGTGAAGGTTGAATTTGATGTGACACATATTGCTAATTAAACACTTGCTGCAAACAAGTCATCGCTTGTCTACACAGCCCTCCTACTCAAGCTGGGAGTGTCGACATGGCTGATTAGTCTCCCCAGAAGCCCACTCTCACAGAGCGAGTGCAGGGAAACAGACCACTAAGAGAAAGGACACTGATATCGTATGGAAAATCAGAGACTTACACCCGGTAAGAGAAAGAAAATTTGTCAGCCAAACCTCTCCCACTGAGCGGAACTCGGTCCATGAGATACCCAACGGAAACCTTCAACAAGTAAATACATTCATTACAATTCTAACCCATAAGAGCGGCAGTTCGGGGCAAGGTGTTAGAGCTAAACTAAGCATATTTTACAAATGTATCTATGTGTGCTTTTCTCTCGTGCACTTTCTCTCTTTCTTTAAATCTTAATTTTGTGTAACGTGTCATATTGTGTTGGTCCGCTAGGAACCTGTTGCCATTGTATGAAGTTCTAACCAATAACCTAGACTGTTTGTGTAGGTGTATCTTATATTATCATTTAGCTTGTTAGTAAATAAATAATAAACTCAATTGGTGTGGTACGGAATGATTTAGTGAGACCTGGGTTTGTGCAGATTTACGAATTATGTGACATTCAGAATGAGACTGATTAGGAAATAGGATATTCTTATATTCTTTGAGTTCATTTGGGAAATGGTAACTCATTAAATAAACTTTTCCCATGGTGCACTAGGGTACTGAGTTAATGGTTACCTGATTAATTTAATCACGTAATTATAAACATAGTTAATTATTCGATGAATAGCAGTCATCACATTAATAATACCAACGTCACGACAGTGGGTCATTACCCACGGCTCCAGCGAGACCTGTCTCCACAGACTCTTGAAAATACTTTTGTTAGTGAAGTCTCTGGGAGGAGGGTGCGGCCCAACCTCTTCAGAAAGCAACATAGCGGGAGTCATGATGAATGGTGAGTCTGGATCGGTGTAGACAGGAACTAGAGGTCTGGCATTGATTACGGCAGTGACCTTGGCAATAAGGATGCACCGAAATTCATGTGAAAGGTGAGAAGACTTGTTCTGTAGCAGCATAGAGTCAAGGATTCTGTGTGCCACTCCAATCATGCACTCCCAGGCACCCCCCATGTCTGAAGAGTGAGGAGGGTTGAATTCCCATGTGCAAACTTGTTCACTTAGGTAGCTCTGGACTCTAGGCCTCTGACGCTGCTCCTTTCCCAGTTCCAACTCCTTACAGGCTCCTATGAAGTTTGTTCCACAATCTGATCTTAGCTGTTTTGCTGGTCCACGGACTGCAAAGAACCTCCTGAAGGCGTTGATGCAGCAAGAGGTGTCCATGGAGTCTATGACTTCGATGTGCACTGCCCAAGTGCTCATGCAGGTGAAAAGCACTGCCCATGCAGGTGAAAAGCACTGCCCAGCGTTTGATTTGAGCTTGACCTCCTCTGGTACAGCGAGCAGTGACGGTCCAAGGGCCAAAGACATCCAAGCCCATATATGTGAAGGGAGGGGATGTGCTGAGGCATTCGGGTGGCAAGTTTGCCATTTTCTGGTCTTCCTGTTTCCCACAGAGCTTCCGGCATGTGAAACACTTGTGTAGGACAAAGCTGATGAGCTTCTTACCTCTGACAATCCACAGGCCTGCTGCTCTGACAGCTCCTTCTTAGAAGTAGCAACCTTTGGTGTTTCACCTGCACATGGTAGTGCCGTACTGGCAGTGTGGAGATGTACAGTGCATTTGTAAAGTATTCAGACCCCTTGACTTTTTCCACATTTTGTTATGTAAAGTCTTGTACTAAAATTGATATGAAAGGTTAAACACGTTTATACACTTTTGCAATTTTATATACACAGTTGAAGTCAGAAGTTTACATACACCTTAGCCAAATATATTGAAACTCTTTAAAAATTTTAGTTTTTCACAACTCCTGACATTTAATCCTAGTAAAAACTCCCTGTCTTAGGTCAGTTAGGATCACCACTTTATTTTAAGAATCTGAAATGTCAGAATAGAAGTAGAGAGAATGAATTATTTAAGCTTTTATTTCTTTCATCACATTCCCAGTGGGTCAGAAGTTTACATACACTAATTTCGTATTTGGTAGCATTGCCTTCAAATTGTTTAACTTGGGTCAAACGTTTTGAGTGGCCTTCCACAACCTTCCCACAATAAGTTGGGTGTATTTTGCCCCATTCCTCCTGACAGAACTGGTGTAACTGAGTCAGGTTTTTAGGCCTCCTTGCTCGCACATGCTTTTTCAGTTCTGCGCACAAATGTTCTATAGGATTGAGGTCAGGACTTTGTGATGGCCACTCCAATACCTTGACTTTGTTGTCCTTAAGCCATTTTGCCACAACTTTGAAAGTGTGCTTGGGGTCATTGTCCATTTGCGACCAAGCTTTAGTTTCCTTACTGATGTCTTGAGATGTTACTTCAATATATCCACATAATTTCCCTTCCTCATGATGCCATATATTTTGTGAAGTGCACCAGTCCCTCCTGCAGCAAAGCACCCCCACAACATGATGCTGCCACCCCCGTGCTTCATGGTTGGGATGGTGTTCTTCGGCTTGCAAGCATCCCCCTCTTTCCTCCAAACATAAGGATGGTCATTATGGCCAAACAGTTCTATTTCTGTTTCATCAGACCAGAGGACATTTCTCCAAAAAGAACAATCTTTGTCCCAATGTGCAGTTCCAATCCGTAGTCTAGCTTTTTTATTGCGGTTTTGGAGCAAGGGCTTCTTCCTTGCTGAGCGAACTTTCAGGTTACGTCAATATAGGACTGGTTTAAATGTGAATATATATACTTTTGTACCTGTTTCCTCCAGCATCTTCACAAGGTCCTTTGCTGTTGTCCTGGGATTGATTTGCACTTTTTGCCCCAAAGTATGTTCATCTCTAGGAGACAGAAAGCGTCTCCTTCCTGAGCGGTAGGACGGCTGTGTGGTCCCATGGTGTTTATACTTGCATACTATTGTTTGTACAGAATCATTTGGTACCTTCAGGCGTTTGGATATTGCTCCCAAGGATGAACCAGACTTGTGGAGGTCCAATTCTTTTTTCTGAGGTCTTGGCAGATTTCTTTTGATTTTCCCATGATGTCATGCAAAGAGGTACTGAGTTTGAAGGTAGACCTTGAAATACATCCACAGGTACACCTCCAATTGACTCAAATGATGTCAATTAGCCTATCAGAAGCTTCTAAAGCCATGTCATCCTTTTCTGGAATTTTCCAAGCTGTTGAAAAGCACAGTCAATTTAGTGGAATTGTGATACAATGAATTTTAAGTGAAATAATCTGTCTGTAAACAATTGTTGGAAAAATTACTTGTGTCATGCACAAAGTAGCAGTCCTACCTGACTTGCCAAAACTATAGAAATGTGTGGAGTGGTTGAAAACGAGTTTTAATGACTCCAACCTAAGTGTATGTCAACTTCCGACTTCAACTGTAGATATATAAACATATTTACATAGGTATTCAGACCCATTTCTCAGTATTTTGTTGAAACACATTTGGCAGCGATTACAGCCTCGCGTTTTCTTAGGTATGACACTACAAGCTTGGCATCCCTGTTTTGCTGAGTTTCTTCCATTCATCTCTGTAGATCCTCTCAAGCTCTGTCAGGTTGGATGGGGAGCATTTCTGCACAGCTATTTTCATGTCTTTCCAGAGATGTTCGATCGGCTACAAGTTCAGGCTCTGGCTGGGCCACTCAAGGACATTCAGAGACTTGTCCCGAAGCCACTCTTGCGTTGTCTTGGCTGTATGCTTAAGGTCGTTGTCCAGTTGGAAGGTGAACCTTTGCCCCAGTCTGCGGTCCTGAGCGCGTTGGAGCAGGTTTTCATTAAGGATCTCTCTGTACTCTGCTTCATTCATCTTTCCCTCAATCTTGATTATTCTCCTCAATCTTCTCATTATTCTCCCATGGAGCAGAAAAACATCCCCACAGCATGATGCTGCCACCAGCATGGTTCACCGTAGGGATGGTTTTGGCCGGGTGATGAGCGGTGCCTGGCGTTCAGACCAGAGAGTTCAATCTTGGTTTCATCAGAACAGAGAATCTTGTTTCTCATGGTCTGAGAGTCCGTTAGTTGTCTTTTGGCAAACTCCAAGTGCGCTGTGATGTGCCATTTACTGAGGAGTGGCTTCAGTCTGGCCACTCTACTGTAAAGGCCTGATTGGTGGAGTGCTGCAGAGATGGTTGTCCTTTTGGAAGGTTCTCCCAGCTCCACAGAGGAACTCTGGAGCTCTCTTGGTCACCGCCCTTCTCCTCCTATTGCTCAGTTTGGCCGGGTGGCCAGCTATAGGAAGAGTCTTGGTGGTTCCCAACTTCTTCCATTTAAGAATGATGGAGGCCACTGTGTTCTTGGGGACCTTCGAGGCTGCAGAATGTTTTTGATACCCTTCCCTAGATCTTTGCCTCAACACAATCCTATCTTGGAGCTCTGCGGACGATTCCTTCGACCTCATGGCTTGGTTTTTAATTGGACATGCACTGTCAACTGTGGGACCTTATATAGACAGGTGTGTGCCTTTCGAAATCATGTCCTATCAATTGAATTTACCACAGGTGGTCTTTATACATTTGCAAACATTTCTGAAGACCTGTTTTCGCTTTGTCATTATGGGGTATTGTGTGTAGATTGATGAGGGGGGGGGGGGGGGGGGGGGATCATGTAATCCACTTTAGAATTAGACTGTAACGTAACAAAATGTGGAAAAAGTCAAGGGGTCTGAATACTTTCCGAAAGCACTGAATATACAGTACCATTCAAAAGCTTGGACACACTTACTCATTCCAAGGTTTTTCCTTATTTTTACTATTTTCTATATTGTACAATAATAGTCAAGACATGAAATCTATGAAATAACACATATGGAATCATGTAGTAACCAAAAGAAAAGTGCCTTGGTGACAGCTTTGCACACTCTTGGCATTCTCTCAACCATCTTCATGAGGTAGTCACCAGGAATGCATTTCACTTAATAGGTGTGCCTTGTTAAAAGTACATTTGTGGAATTTATTTCCATCTTAGTGCGTTTGAGCCAATCAGTTGTGTTGTGACAAGGTAGGGGTGGTATACAGAAGATAGCCCAATTTGGTAAAAGACAAAGTCCATATTATGGAAAGAACAGCTAAATAAGCAAAGTGAAATGACATTTCATCATTACTTTCAGACATGAAGGTCAGTCAAATTCTGAAAATTTCAAGAACTTTTCAAAACATTTTCTTCAAGTTTAGTCGCAAAAACCATCAAGCGCTATGATGAAACTGGCTCTCATGAGGACCGACACAAGAAAGGAAGACAGAGTTACATATGCTGCAGAGGATAAGTTCATTAGAGGGACCAGCCTCAGAAATTGCAGCCCAAAAAAATAAATAAAGGCTGGTCCCTCTCAAGTAACAGACACATCTCAACATAAAATGTTCAGAGGAGACTGTGTGAATCAGGCCTTCATGGTCGAATTTCTGCAAAGAAACCACTACTAAAGGACACCAATAATAAGAAGAGACTTGTTTGCGCCAAGAAACAGGAGCAATGGCCATTAGACTAGTGAAAATCTGTCTCTTGGTCAAATTAGTCCAATTTTTTTATTTTTGTTTCCAACCGCCGTGTCTTTGTGAGACGCAGAGTAGGTGAACGGATAATCTCTGCATGTGTGGTTCCCAAAGTGAAGCATGGAGGAGGAGGTGTGATGTGTGGGGTTGCTTTGCTGATGACACTGTCTGTGATTTATTTAGAATTCAAGGCATACTTAACCAGCATGGCTATCACAGCATTCTCCAGTGATACGCCATCCCATCTGGTTTGCACATAGTGGGACTATCATTTGTTTTTCAACAGGACAATGATCCAACAAAAATCCATGCTGTGTAAGGGCTATTTGACCAAGAAGGAGAGTGATGGAGTGCTGCATCAGATGACATGGCCTCCACAATCACCCGACCTCAACCCAAATGAGATGGTTTGGGATGAGTTGGACCACAGAGTGAAGGAAAAGCAGCCAACAAGTGCTCAGCATATGTGGGAACTCCTTCAAGACTGTTGGAAAAGCATTTCAGGTGAAGTTGGTTGAGAGAATGCCAAGAGTGTGCAAAGCTGTCATCAAGGCAAAGGGTTGCTACTTTGAAGAATCTAAAATCTAAAGTTTAACACTGTTTTGCCTGTTCCATGATTCAATACGTGTTATTTATAGTTTTGATGTCTTCACTATTATTCCACATTGTAGAAAATAGTAAAAATAAAGAAACTTCTAAATGAGTAGGTGTGTACAAACTTTTGAATGGTACTGTATACAAGTATATTTCTTTGAAGGATTTTTTTTTTACCAAAAAAGAGATGATTGGAAAGATAGAATTTGTGTGACAAAGTTAGTGCGCCATATTCAAACCCACTCCGGCACCAGCACGAATGTGTGCTGTAGGCACCAACACTAATTGCGAGACCACCCAGGACACACACAATAAAGGCTTCTTGCTGGTCACTGAATTTCCTGTAACCACTGATGTACTTTCTTTCCGTAAGATCCACAACATTGGAGTTGCATTCACTGAATACTACTATCAGCATTTTGTATGAAAGTGATTGTTATTGTTAAATTATTGTTTACTACAATGCCTATAGTAGCGTCTGGGCAATAACTAAATCACAACCAAGAATGCATTATTTCCTGAAAATGAGGCTGGCCATGTTTTGTTTTCAAGGTGATCCGGTGAGCTGGTGTGTGTGTGTGTGTGTGGAGTTCTTCTTCCTCTCAGCATGTATTTCTCTCCAGCCCATCCCTCCCCTGTGAGAATCCAGCTATATTTATAGGCAACATAACAATTTTTATATTCCCTGTCAGCCTCTCCCCAGATTTACAGCACATCTGACAACCACACTGAATTAAAAGTAGCTTGAATTTTGTATAGGAATTTTGTATCTGTCTGCTGTGCCTGCTCCAGTTGGAACTGTGTGTGTGTGTGTGTGTGTGTGTGTGTGTGTGTGTGTGTGCGTGTGTGTGTGTGTGTACGTGCGTGCGTGCATGCGTGTGTGTGTGTGCGCAAATGAGAGCACACCACACGCCTGTGCTCTGAAACACCAGCAACAGATAACAGATGGTTCCCCTGCATTAGAAGTGGTTTATTTCCCAACTGAAGAAAGATTCGTCAAAAATAAGCATGTGCAACAATAGTCACTTGGAATATTCATGCCTGTGCCCTCCATCGGTTTACCTCTTCACATTCAAAATACCACCAGCCCGAATTTCCTCAGGAACTAGGCGAAAGGGAGGTAAGAAGGAAAAAAGCAGCCCTCAGCTTAACTGGGCAGAAAGGATTACATATGTGGCCATAACAGAAAGGCTTTTTTTTCTGGTCACTTAATTTCACATGCACGGTTCAACATTTTTAAGGAGCAGCTCTATAGATGAATCTTGAATGTTTACAGCTGGTTATGCATTCCTCAGCCCTCCACATTATGTAACCTCAACCACTGGATCTCCCTCCTATGGGCTTTGGTCAGCCTGGCTACTGGGCAGCAGGTAGCCTAGCGTTTAAGAGAGGAGTAATCGAAATGTTGCTGGTTCGAATCCCTAAGCCGACTAGGTGAAAAGTCTGTGTCCTTGAGCAAGACACTTAACCCTAATTGCTCCTGTTAGTTACTCGGGATAAGAGCATCTACTAAATGACTGCAATGTAAAATATACTGTACCGTGAAGGACATGTGGCAGCTCTCCTCTCCAGTACCTATGATCCTCTCTAACTGTCTTCCCCTCTTCTCTTGCTACCTTTCTCTCTCTACCATCCTTCCTCCCCTCTTTTTCCTATCTGCCCCTTCTCTCTTATTCTCTACTACCCCTAATTCTCTCTCTCTCATTTCTATCTCTCTTTTTCCTCCCCTTTCTCTCTCGATCTCTTTCTTTCGGCTGACATTGTTTGTCCTTGGTGGCGGGCATGAGTGTTCATCATTATCAGCTCTGAATTTAACCATCCACGCAGTCGGCAGCCGAGGGCCCACTAGTGGCCCGGCATGCATTTTTCTTCCCCCGAAAACATGAATTGACTCTCGCTCCAGTCTCTCCCGATCAGGGTAAATGCATGGCAGCATGCATGAATGGGGTTAAAACGACTGGCATCAGCATCACTTATCGCACAAATGCAATATCAGCTTTTGGAAATATGCAAATCCAAAATCACTCTGCCTTGTTTACCGAAGGGACTTGCTGATTCAGAGTGTGAAAGGAGGAGGAGGAGAGAGAACGGAATAATCTAAATCCAAATCCATGGGATGTACGAGGGCTCCCGGGCTAACTTCATTGGATTTCTTTAAACTTCAGAAATGGAGGGTTTGAGACTTGTGTTTTTTGCTGTTTCAAGGCCACAAAGACCATGTTCATTACTGAGAGGATCTATGATGACCACAAAGAGCCCTGGTTTATTACATTTGCCTGTTAACTAACACTTTTCTGAAAAACACATGGTTGGGCTGTTGCTAAGGCCCAAAACCATACCTGCCATAATTAAATAAATTTAACTGCAATAATTGACCATGCATATGGCATACATTATGGAATAGACATACCATGATATCTCTAGTTATCTAGTCATCAAACAGAGCATGGCTATGACCCATATAAGAAGTGAATGTATAAGTAGAGTTTCTAAAGTGTCAAGGGTTAGAGTTTAGAGCAAATACTAGTTAGTTTACTATTTTGAGATGTAGGGATATAACATTCACCGATATGCATCGGTCTTGGATTCAAATGTTTAAGATACACTACATGACCAAAAGTATGTGGACATCTGCTCATCAAACATCTCATATCAAAAAGAGTGGAGGCTGTTATAGAAGCACAGCGGGGATCAAGTCCATATTAATGTCCATGATCCCCCTGTGCTTCTATAACAGCCGAAGAACACCATCCCAACCATGAAGCACGGGGGTGGCAGCATCATGTTGTGGGGATGCTTTGCTGCAGGAGGGACTGAGGCACTTCACAAAATATATGGCATCATGAGGAAGGGAAATTATGTGGATATATTGAAGTAACATCTCAATACATCAGTCACGAAGTTAAAGCTTGGTCGCAAATGGGTCTTCCAAATGAACAATGACCCCAAGCATACTTCCAAAGTTGTGGAAAAATGGCTTAAGGACAACAAAGTCAAGGTATTGGAGTGGCCATCACAAAGTCCTGACCTCAATCCCATAGAACATTTGTGGGCCGAACTGAAAAAGGAATGGGCCAAAATTCATCCAACTTATTGTAGGAAGCTTGTGTGAAAGGCCACCCGAACAGTTTGACCCAAGTTAAACAATTTCAAATCAATGCTACCAAATACTAATTGATTGTATGTAAACGTCTAACCCACTGGGAATGTGATGAAACAAATAAAAGCTGAAATAAATCATTCTCTCCACTATTATTCTGACATTTCACATTCTTAATAAAATAAAGTGGTGATCCTAACTGACCTAAGACAGGGAATTTTTACTAGAATTAAATGTCAGGAGGTGTGAAAGTTGAAATGTTGAAAGAGTTGAAATGTATTTGGCTAAGGTGTATGAAATCTTCCAATTGTATGTTGGTGTCAATGGAGGGTGGATAAGAACTAGGTGTATGGAGAGTTACTGAGTGAGGAAAGAGGAGTGAAGAAATCTTACATTCTGTTATTTTAAACATGGTATTGTTAAATCTCATGACTCCTAAGGTGGGGGCCAAAGGGCAACAGTCTGTTTTCAGTCACTGATAAGGATGGACAGCCGTGGAGTAGGAAGGAGTAAGGAATTTGGACCGAGGTCAGGTCAGATGAAGTGAGGAGGAACAGTCTGTCCTGTCACACATATATTTCACACATATGTTTCCACACCCACTACACCAGTGAGAGGAACCAATTAACAGAGATGTATTGGCTGTCTAGATGTGCAAGGAGTTGACGCTGCCGAGTAGGAGGGTATAAATATATGTAATTGTGTCTTTGTCTTTGCAGCTGTTTGATCCAGTGGGTAAATAAAGTTTTTACTGGTTGTCCGTTATTTTTTCACTCTGTTTGTCAGAACTTTACACTTTATTAGTTGAGTGTCAACCTATTTAATTTGCTAGGTTATTGTTTATCTATGCGCTGTTGAAAATGTTATTTTACAGGAATAAAAGTAAGCTACCGGAGACACAACTCTCATCTGGCTATACCTACTGAGCTGAGCTTACAATTTTGATTGTTCAGGTTCACCATCAGAAATAGTTTTGGTAGTTTTGCTTTAAACAATAAATGTACACTACCATTCAAATGTTTGGGGTCACTTAGAAATGTCCTTGTTTTTGAAAGAAAAGCTAATTATTTTGTCCATTAAAATAACATTAAATTGATCAGAAAAACAGTGTAGACATCGTTAATGTTGTAAATGACTATTGTAGCTGGAATATCTACATAGGCGTACAGAGACCCATTATCAGCAACCATCACTCCTGTGTTCCGATGGCACGTTGTGTTAGCTAATCCAAGTTTATAATTTTAAAAGGCTAATTGATCATTAGAAAACCCTTTTGCAATTATGTTTGTGTAGTAACCTGGTATATTTATGTTTACCAATAGATGGCAGTATTGACTCAAGACGGGGGTTTGCTTCCCGCTACCCGTAGCTATTTCCTTTGTCTGCCTATATAACTATGATTAAGAAAGCTTCAGGTAGCTTAAGCCAGGTGCATTAGAGAATGTAATTCTAAGTTACAATTATATACTAAACCGTACTTAAGTCTCATGAGTCATAACTCTAAGAAGCCTTTAAGGATACTACAGTTTGCACAGCTGAAAACTGTTGTTCTGATTAAAGAAGCAATAAAACTGTCCTTCTTTAGACTAGTTGAGTATCTGGAACATCAGCATTTGTGGGTTTTAATTACAGGCTCAAAATGGCCAGAAACAAAGCAAATTCTTCTGAAACTCATCAGTCTGTTCTTGTTCTGAGAAATTAAGGCTATTCCATGCGAGAAATTGCCAAGAAACTGAAGATCTTGTACAACGCTGTGTACTACTCCCTTCACAGAACAGTGCAATCTGGCTCTAACCAGTACATTAGAGTGTCTAGTTTGAGAAACAGACGAAAATGAAATGACTAAACTTCCGAAAGTACAAAGAATATCGATCCAATATCTCTTCAATGTATAGCTGTCAAACTTGTGTTTGGTCAGCCTAGTGTGTCTGACAGTTTCTCTCAATGTGCAGGGTATGTCGTGGATATGCAGTCATTTAAACACATACACATGAGTTGCACCAGAGCTAAGACACAATATTGTTATAGGACTTGGTGACACTTGAGAGACCCATTTGAAAGGTCAACATTGGCATTACATGGCATCTGAATGCCCATAATTTATTCAGAACTGACATGTATTATATGGTCAATTGGAGGTTATTTTGACGGAGGTCCATTCATTTTAATGCCAGGTATTGCCTCACATATTGATCTCATAGCTTAAATCTTAAGAAGAAAATACATTTCTTTCTCACTCGCTACATTATTTTACGGTCTGCAGGGATGAGCTAACGCGATGTGTTGTCTCGCTTGCCTGCTTTATGATTAACAATGAATGTATGTAATTCCTTTCCACCATTTTGTTGTGCTTTTGTACTCTTGGCATCTGTCTCCATTGTGCATGATGAGGCAGAGGCATTGTGGTAGAGATTGTTTTCTGGCCTTCCATGACACATTTCTCTGTGTTCAGACACTCTGCCTTGGTCTTGGAATGAACCAGAATAACTTTTTTCCTGGAGATCCATTTTTAGGTCCTTTATTGTAAATAATGAATGGCTGTGGTAAGTAAATTATGATGCAAGCACTGCAGAGATTTGCACTTTTTGTTGAGGCAGAACAAACCCACCCACACACACACACGCACACGAACCGTGGATGCACATACTACACAAATACACAAGTAAAGGGCTACTTTAAAGGGCAATTGACTACAAAATGCTATAATGTACCTCGATATTCTCAAAAGAACAGAAAAGCAGACAGATGAGCATATTTCAGTTGTTAAATGGAGTGTTGTTTAAGACAATTTGAAAGGTTTCAAAGACTAACCATGAGCACTGAATGCTCTGTAAAATATACTCATATACAGCGAGCACACTTTTGGTACAGCTATATTTACATTTGAGTAATTTAGCAGACACCCTTATCGAGAGCTACTTACAGTCAGTCCATTCAACTAAGGTAGATAAAACAGCCACATATCACAGTCATTACAAATAAAACATTCCTAAATAAAGTAGTTATCAGGACAATTGAAACGATTCCAGAAGCTTGTCCAAAACACCGCCGACAGAGAAGAAGTATTCGGAGTGGACTTGGCCATATTCCCAAGGTGAATGGGAAAATGGACAAATACAAACTGTAGTTATTCCGTAAGACTGTCAACTTCTTATGGCTGGGTAGCTTGGATGATGTATTGAGTAGCTTGGATGAATAAGATGCCCAGAGTAAACTGCCTGCTACTCAGGCCCAGAAGCTAAGATATGCATATTATTAGTAGATTTGGAAAGAAAACACTCTGAAGTTTCGAAAACTGTTTGAATGATGTCTGTGAGTATAACAGAACTCCTATGGCAGGCAAAAACCTAAGAAAAAATCCAACCAGGAAGTGGGAAATCTGAGGTTTGTAGTTTTTCAACCCTTTGCCTATCCAAGATACAGTGTAAATTTGGTCTGATTGCACTTCCCAAGGCTTCCACTAGATGTCAACAGTCTTTAAAACCTTGTTTGAGGCTTCTACTGTGAAGGGGGGGAGAATGAGGTCTGGCAGAGTGCCATGAGCTCAGTCTCGCGCCGCCCGTGAGAGTTAGCTGCGTTCCATTGCATTTCTAAAGACAAAGGAATTCTCCTTTTGAAATATTATTGAATATTTATGTTAAAAACATCCTAAAGATTGATTCTATACATCGTTTCACATGTTTCTACGAACTGTAACGGAACTTTTTGACTTTTCGTCTCGACCTAGCCTCATGAATTTGGATTTGTGAACTAAACGCGCGAACAAAAAGGAGGTATTTGGACATAAATGGTGGACTTTATCGAACAAAACAAACGTTTATTGTTGAACTGGGATTCCTGGGAGTGCATTTTGATGAAGATCATCAAAGGTAAGTGAATATTTATAATGCTATTTCTGACTTCTGTTGACTCCACAACATGGTGGGTACCTGTATGGCTTGTTTTTGTGTCTGAGCGCCGTACTCAGATTATTGCATGGTGTGCTTTTTCCGTAAAGTTTTTTTTAAATCTGACACAGCGGTTGCATTAAGGAGAAATGGATATATAATTCCATGTATAACACTTGTATTTTCATCAACATTTACGATGAGTATTTCTGTAAATTGATGTGGCTCTCTGCAAAATCACTGGATGTTTTAGAAGCAAAACACTGAACATAACGCGCCAATGTAAACTGAGATTTTTGGATATAAATATGAACTTTATCGAACAAAACATACATGTATTGTGTAACATGAAGTCCTATGAGTATCATCTGATGAAGATCATCAATGGTTAGTGATTAATTTGATATCTATTTCCGCTTTTTGTGACTCCTCTTTTTGGCTGGAAAAATGGCTGTGTTTTTCTGTGACTTGTTGCTGACCTAATATAATCGTTTGGTGTGCTTTCGCTGTAAAGCCTTTTGAAATCGGACACTGTGGTGGGATTAACTTCTTTGGGGTTGTAACGGCAGTCTATTTCGTCCTCCTCATCGGACGAGGAGAGGCGAGAAGGATCGGAGGACCAATTTACAGCGTGGTAAGTTTCCATGATTTAATAACATGAAAACAATATACAATTACAAAATAACAAAACAAACTAACCGTCACAGTCCCGTGTGGCACAAACACTGACACAGAAAACAACCACCCACAAAATCCCAACAAACAACAAGCCACCTATATACAATGCTCAAAAAAATAAAGGGAACACTAAAATAACACATCCTAGATCTGAATGAATGAAATATTCTTATTAAATACTTTTTTCTTTACATAGTTGAATGTGCTGACAACAAAATCACACAAATTATCAATGGAAATCAAATTTATCAACCCATGGAGGTCTGGATTTGGAGTCACACTCAAAACTAAAGTGGAAAACCACACTACAGGCTGATCCAACTTTGATGTAATGTCCTTAAAACAAGTCAAAATGAGGCTCAGTAGTGTGTGTGGCCTCCACGTGCCTGTATGACCTCCCTACAACGCCTGGGCATGCTCCTGACGAGGTGGCGGATGGTCTCCTGAGAGATCTCCTTCCAGACCTGGACTAAAGCATCCGCCAACTCCTGGACAGTCTGTGGTGCAACATGGCGTTGGTGGATGGAGCGAGACATGATGTCCCAGATGTGCTCAATTGGATTCAGGTCTGGGGAACGGGCGGGCCAGTCCATAGCATCAATGCCTTCCTCTTGCAGGAACTGCTGACACACTCCAGCCACATGAGGTCTAGCATTGTCTTGCATTAGGAGGAACCCAGGGCCAACCGCACCAGCATATGGTCTCACAAGGGGTCTGAGGATCTCATCTCGGTACCTAATGGCAGCCAGGCTACCTCTGGCGAGCACATGGAGGGCTGTGCGGCCCCCCAAAGAAATGCCACCCCACACCATGACTGACCCACCGCCAAACCGGTCATGCAGGAGGATGTTGCAGGCAGCAGAACGTTCTCCACGGCGTCTCCAGACTCTGTCACGTCTGTCACATGTGCTCAGTGTGAACCTGCTTTCATCTGTGAAGAGCACAGGGCGCCAGTGGCAAATTTGCCAATCTTGGTGTTCTCTGGCAAACGCCAAACGTCCTGCACGGTGTTGGGCTGTAAGCACAACCCCCACCTGTGGACGTCGGGCCCTCATACCACCCTCATGGAGTCTGTTTCTGACTGTTTGAGCAGACACATGCACATTTGTGGCCTGCTGGAGGTCATTTTGCAGGGCTCTGGCAGTGCTCCTCCTTGCACAAAGGCGGAGGTAGCGGTCCTGCTGCTGGGTTGTTGCCCTCCTACGGCCTCCTCCACGTCTCCTGATGTACTGGCCTGTCTCCTGATAGCGCCTCCATGCTCTGGACACTACGCTGACAGACACAGCAAACCTTCTTGCCACAGCTCGCATTGATGTGCCATCCTGGATGAGCTGCACTACCTGAGCCACTTGTGTGGGTTGTAGACTCCGTCTCATGCTACCACTAGAGTGAAAGCACCGCCAGCATTCAAAAGTGACCAAAACATCAGCCAGGAAGCATAGGAGCTGAGAATTGGTCTGTGGTCACCACCTGCAGAACCACTCCTTTATTGGGGGTGTCTTGCTAATTGCCTATAATTTCCACCTGTTGTCTATTCCATTTGCACAACAGCATGTGAAATTTTTTGTCAATCAGTGTTGCTTCTGTCATGATGTTGCCTGCTTGGGTACTACAAACCCCATCCCCCTCTCCCTGCCTCTCCCTTTCCACCACAACCCATGCGGTGATCACAGAGAGATGTCGTAAATTCCTGAGAATCTCCCCACCACAAACATTATTAAGAGAGAGGGTAAACTTTCAGGACAAAGGAATTCTCTTCCACCTCACAGAACTTGAGGTACGAACATATTTCATATTCCTGCAAAAGTATAAAGATCGGTGGAAGAGTCCAGCTATGAACCGGTCCATTTGTCCCCATGTGGGAAACTCAGGAGAGACGGGTTGGCTACATTACCATACCGCTGTTTATATAATAACCTCAGATATGAGGTTTACATCTGTTTGTTGTATAAAATGAATGAGTGAGTATGATACTGTTTGTATAATTGTGTAATATGATTTTGAACTGTTTAATGAAGGAAAATACAACTCCCTGTTGTATTTGAACTAAATCCAAGGACCGCCCCTGAGCCAGTTGGGTCAGAGACCATGGGACCACCCCTCTCTGCTATCTGAATTTTGTTCTACAGGAACAAAATCAAATGCTACTGGAACAACTCGATTTATACAAAACTAAATACGATGATGTCCACGCCAAACTAGATAAATCTGAAGAGTTATCTACAAACAGGAGCGCTCAACTTGATAACATGCATGCAGTTATGTTGAACGTTACTCAAAATAACACGGTTCTGCTCAAAACGCTGCAGACCAAAGACGGTCAGTTAATGAACATAATGTCAAAGTTGGATGACAACTCAGCAGAACTCATTGAAGTCGCTGACCAAATGAATGATGAGAGAACTCAGGTGATGAAGATGGAAATATTGATTTCTAAGCAAGCAGCGGAAATCGCATCACTGAATCTCTCGCTCCGTACTCGAGACCTCTATTTGCAAACCATGACAGATAAGTTTGAGACCGAAAGGAGCAAGTGTGACACTCACGTGTCCAAAATCAGTACTCTAAGCGCTCAAGTGGACTCTGCAATGCAGCAGAATACCACCCTTAGGTACCATCTGGACAAAGTCCAGAATGGTCACGCTCTACAGCGCGACTACCAATCCAAGCAACCGGAGCCCTGTACTCACAGGAGTAAAGACGATAGGTTTCAGACCTTGCCTCCCTCATGTGTCCCTCAGTCTTCTCCTCTTGGCCATTCGGCACTGAGTAATATTGCACCTCTTGGCCAACAACAACAAGGCTTGGCTTCTTCTCTTGGCCTTTCGGCCCCAATCTCTCCACAGGATGAAGCCAACCCTCTCTGCCCGTTTGGCGCGGAATACCTTGACAAACTCGTCAAGTATTTCCCCACCTTTGACCCCGTTCCAGGTCAGCCAAACGATACTGAGACGTTCCTAACTGACATAGAGGACGCGTTGGATGGCTACCTGAACGCTACAGCTTCTGACAGGGTTTACCTGTTGAAGCGAACGTCAAATAGACACGTGACAAGGTTCATTCGTCTACAACAGCAACACGTGCTAAATGACTACGCTAAACTTGCCACAGCTTTGAAAGTAGAATTCAGTGGTTCTGCGACTCGCAAACACAATAGCTCACTGGCTAACACCGTTAAACAAGATCGGAACGAACACCCACAAGCTTACTATCATAGGCTTCGTTCAGCTTACTTTGGCCTACTCACTGAAACAGGCATGGAAGACCTGTTACCTTTTAAACAAATGTTCCTGTCGAACATGTATCCTACCTTCCTTACCTACTTGGGCCCTGCCGCCCACGTTGGCTTGCCTATCTTACAACTCAGAGAGCTTGCAAGCACAGCTTTTGAGGCATCAAAAGTTCACAACGCTAAGAGCCCTGACCACTCGGTTTTGAAGTTTGACCAGGAGCACTCACTCCAGCTAGAGGGTGCATTATCAGGTATTGGAGCGTTGAGAGATGACGCACAACAACAGTTTCTACCACGAAACCATGATTCCAATAACCGTAAAGTACAATAATCATTCCTTGCCATGTGTAGGTTCAACTACAATACAACTAGTAAAATGCTCCAATCATGTGTTCCGGTAGTATAATATTTCAAAATAAATCGGTAGGATAACTGGCCCCTTTGAGCACCAGTGCCAATACCAGCAACAGTCAGTCTAGCTACAATCAGTAAGGAGGTTAGAGACCTAACCAATCAAATTACCCTTGACAATAGCGACATAGGAGTCACTCAGAGTGCAACACAGGGAAGGGAATCTCCAGTGCACTCTTCCAATGGTTAACACACATGCCACTAATAAATAGAATCCTTCATTCAGGAGGAAAATTATTAGAATCATTAACCATGATCACACCACGTACGACGGGTCCAATACTTAAAGAGTACTTCCGTCGTGAGGTCAGCTCCGTGGACTTAGACTTCATACCTATCACCACTACAATAGTGGAGGACACAGTGACTTAGTAAAAACTACTGCAGACTCCCTCGACACCAATTCTGACTGACCTCCAGGCATTGACCTGACAATTACCTGACTACGTCAGACTCATTCTGAACAAGTTGTAATCTGCCAGGATACATGGTTTTCTTCCCTTGACATGCGCGCTTGTTTAAGCATAAACGCACATGCACAACGGAACATCCAATTAGGATTTATGCTAGGATCACTTAAGGGTCCAAGCAAAATACCAGCCTTAGTAAAGTTGAACATTTACTTCTAGGCCTTTGTCTTCAATTTAAGTCTTCAATTTAACGATAGCAAAGACACGACACTTCCTAAGTGGACAGTTTGATTTCACAGAAGTGTGATTGACTTGGAGTTACATTGTGTTGTTTAAGTGTTCCCTTTATTTTTTTGAGCAGTGTATGATTCTCAATCAGGGACAACGATTGACAGCTGCCTCTGATTGAGATCCATATTAGGCTGAACACAGAAACAGACAAACTAGACACACAACATAGAATGCCCACCCAGCTCACGTCCTGACCAACACTAAAACAAGCAAAACACATAAGCACTATGGTCAGGACGTGACAGGGGTACCCCCCCCTTCTTCTCAGTTTCCGCCTAAAGACATACCCTAATCTAACTGCCTGTAGCTCAGGCCCAGAATCAAGTATATGCATATTCTTGGTAACATTTTAAAGGAAACACTCTGAATTTTGTGGAAATGTGAATTGAATGTAGGAGAATATAACACAATAGATCTGGTAGAAGAAAATACAAGGAAATAAACATACGTTTTCTGTTTTTATTGTTGCTGCATCATCTTTCAAATGGCCAAGAACAGCCAAACATACAGATAGGATGCTGTGGATGAATTGAATGAAGAACATAAGATGTCAACAATAGCTGAGCAAAGTTTTAGATAGATAACTTCAAAAATGAGCGAGCTACATGATATTGAGCATGAAGTCACCCAGGTGTCCCACACAAATGTACCCAAATGTACCCAAGTGGCCAAATTGGTACAGTGATACATTTTGAAGGAAAGAACTATATACAAAATACATAAATGCTATTCTAACACACCCCCCCAAAAAAATATATATAAATAAATTTTTCTTTAGAAAAATAAAAATAAAAATAAACAAACAAATAACAAGGGTAACTATTTACACATTTTCTATTTACAATATTGTGAAGACCATCAGTCCTCTACACAATATTGTGCTGCTCATGCCATGCCCCATAGCAGTCT
Organism: Salvelinus alpinus; assembly: GCF_045679555.1. Taxonomy (NCBI): domain Eukaryota; kingdom Metazoa; phylum Chordata; class Actinopteri; order Salmoniformes; family Salmonidae; genus Salvelinus; species Salvelinus alpinus. The sequence goes on from NC_092116.1 coordinate 1,062,334, forward strand.
CTTTCTGCTGTAAAGCAGGGGGTTACTGAACAAGTGGTGCAGGTGATGGGGCATTTCCTGTGACAAAGCGCACAACGACGTCTCCCTACTGTGCCCTTTTTGCCCTGAGGCACATTCATGCCTGCAGAGATGAATCTGGGCAGGTGAACAGCACTGGTTGGAGCAGAAGGTGCTGCAGTGGACTTGCTGTAGCTAGCAAGCTCCTGGATGAGCAGCTCCCTGAAGGCTAGCTGTGAGATGGGGGGCTGTCCACAGCTCTTGGCCATTTCCTTCTGGAGGATGAAGGAATTCACCACAGCAATGTCAATGAAATTATATAAAAATGTTTTGTACCATTTCATGGTCTTGTGAAGAACATTGTAGTATCCTATCAGCACATCTGACAGGTCCACACCTCCCATGCTCTTGTTGTAGTCCTTGATGGCTGCAGGAATGGGGACATTTTTTGTGGTCCATGCCCCGGCACCATCCTTTACACGTCTGATGACATGATCTCCACTGAAGGACTTGTGGATACTGGAGCACATGACCACCTCTCTGGTATCCATCCACTTCACAAACAGCAGGCCATCTTCACGGATCCATCGCATTGTACCCCACTCAGCCCGCTTAGGCATGTCGTTCACCTTGGTCTTTGGAAATCCCACCCTGTTGGTCCGAATGGTGCCACAAGCCCACACATCCAGCTTCCTCAGGTCTGCAAACAGGGTAGGGATTGTGTAGAAGTTGTCCACAAAAAGTTTGTAGCCCTTCCCCAGCAGTTAAAAATCCAATAACTCCATAACGGAATCATAACTCAGTCCATTACCGGTAGCAAAACAGTTTTTTCCCTCATAAACAAAAAAATTGCAAGTGTAGGCACACACAGAATCAGCCAAAACAAACAGCTTGTAACCCCATTTGGTTGGTTTGTTACGCATGTATTGTTTGAGGCTGATTCTGGCCTTTGAGGCTACCATTTTCTCATCGATGGACAGGTTCTGGGCGGGCTGAAAATAAATCTTGCAGGCATCAACGATGCTGGGGTAGAGAGGTTTTATTTTACAGAGCCTATTAAACCTTGGTGTGCCTCTTCTTGTTATTCTCCCCATCAACTTCTGGGTCACTGATGTGACGCGCCCGTGAGATAGTCAGAAACCTTTTAGAAGACATGACAGTCATGGGGAAAGGCAGTTGATAGAGAGCTGATGTTTTCCAGTAGTCCCTTAGAGTTTTCAACTTCACCAGCCCCATGTAAATGACCATTGAAAAGTAGCAGAAAAGGTCTGACATGGAAATGGTCTTCCATGCCTCTTTCTTTCCTGCCTGCTTCTTAGCCCCATACTTATAGGTGTTCACCACCAGGGAATCAACAACTGACGAGGTGAAAAAAAGTTGAAGGGGGCTGTACTTTGCAGTCATGTCTAGTTGAGGTCCTGGCTGCCTTTTGGGTCTAAAAACTGGTGGATTTGGTTCCACATCATCTTCTAACACAGAGTGCCAACGACCCTCTGGCCCTCTGTCTGCAGGTTTCTCTCTTTCCCACCTCCTCTTCTTTGTCACTGACTTCACAACTCTAGATGGCCGGGTAGGTGTGGAGCCAGAGACAGCGGGGGTCTGGCTGGATGAACCAGCTTCAGAGGGAGATGGACACCTAGACATTGGCGGCTCATAATCAGAATCACTGCCACTGTGAAAGATAAAAAAATCAGTAACAATACTTTCACGTATGAGCCCTGTATCAACACGTAAAATAAACAGATATATATAGAGTACAGTGAACATAATCACTATGGTGAAGTGCTGTTCCATTCCATGTTTATGTAAAATAAATTAAAAAAATATATCACACACACACACAGTATTGCCAATGTGTACTTTACACATTTCATTACAGATTATATTTTTATACATTGCAAATAAAATAATAAAAATTAAAAAAATTCTCAAATGAATAATATTTCATATTAAACATATTCAAACAATGACATTAGCATTAGAATTTACCAATCAAGCATGGCATCCTTGCCATGCAGAAACATGTATTCCGCCTGGGAGTCAAAACTAGCTTCACTAAAAGATTAATCTTCCTGAAGAAACTCTGTCTCGCTGTCTCTATCAATTTCCTCTATAATTTGGGTTAAATCTGTATACCTAGACTTTGTTTTAGATTTTCCTGATTTATTCGCCATAATTTAAATATATAAACTTGTTGAAAATGCTATCGAATATGTACTGCTATGCGTAACACTCGTGGCTCCGTCAAGTATGATTTGCAATGGCGAATGAACCTCTTTTACGCCAGAGTTTACGACAAAGGCTGGTCTTTGAAAGTATAAACATTACATATTGCAGTTTACCTCAGCTCATTGGCTATCTCCCAAGCTAGATTTCAAGATGATCAGTGGTCATTGGGACAAAATACAGTCAATCAACGATAGACCGGTCCTACAATTGGTGCGTAATGAGGTAATTGATTGGTGTCTTCAAATCGGTTTGCTTCGGTCAATACGTCCCGGGAAAATAACCATCATGTATGGTTGTGTTAGTAACAACCAGAGGATTGCAATAAAACCAACCATGACTGGATAAACGTTTGTTTAGTGCGTGTAATTACCACCAACGCTTCGTCCAAAGTTGAATGAGACAGAAATCACGACGCAGCCGGTTTACAAATGTTTCGTGTTAGGCTATAAAAATGGATTTTATCAAACAAAACGAACATTCACTGTGTAGTTAGGACACTTGGCATTGCCACCAGAGGAAGATCTTCAATGGTAAGCAATTTATTTTATTGTTATTTCTGACTTTCGTGACGCTAATGCTTGGTTGGAAAATGCTAGTAATACTTGTGTGTGTGGGGCGCTGTCCTCAGAAAATCACATGTTTGCTTTTGCAGTAAACCTTTTTGAAATCTGACACAGCGGCTGGATTAACAAGACGTTCATCTTTTAAATTATGTAAGATACATGTATTTACAAGAATGTTTAATACAACGAATGATGTATTTAAAATGTTAGCTCTCTGCAGTTTCACCGGATGTTGACCTGGTGGGATGTTAGCGTCTCACCTACCCTAGAGAAGTTAACAAGTTTCTCTTTAAAATGGTGTAAAATACTTGTGGAACTTTAATTATGAGATTTCTGTTGTTTGAATTTGGCGCCCTGCACTTCCACTGGCTGTTGTCATATCGATCCCGTTAGCGGGATATCAGCCGTAAGAAGTTTTAAACAGGTAAAACGTCAGTATAGAGACAAAGTGGAGTTGCAAATCAACGGTTCAGACACGAGACGATCACGGACTACAAAGGGAAAACCAGCCACGTCGCGGACATCGACGTCTTGCTTCCGGACAAGCGAAACACCTTCTTCGCCCACTTTGAGGATAACACATTGCCACTGACGCGGCCCGCTACCAAGGACTATGGGCCCTCCTTCTCCGTGGTCGACGTAAGTAAGACATTTAAGGGTGTTAGCTTCTTGACGCACGGATCCCTTGAGCGGGATCATTTTCGTAAACAAACACTGAATTGCAGAGCGCCAACTTATAAAAAATTGCAACAAAAAAAATTCAATCATGAAATCACAAGTGCAATATAGCAAAACACAGCTTAGCTTGTTGTTAATCCACCTGTCCTGTCAGCTTTTGAAAATATGCTTTACAGCGAAAGCAATCCAAGCGGTTGTGTGAGTTTATCGATCACTAGACAGAACATTAAGAACACCTAGCAGCAATGTAGATTGGTCAGGAAAGCCAGAAAAGCAATAAAATGAATCGCTTACCTTTGATGATCTTCGGATGTTTGCACTCACGAGACTCCCAGTTACACAATAAATGTTCCTTTTGTTCGATAAAGATAATTTTTATATCAAAGAAACTCCATTTGTTTGGCGCGTTATGGTCAGCATTCCACAGCCTTAGGCAGGTCATCAAGGCTTGACGAAAATTCCAAATAGTATCCGTAAAGTTCGTAGAAACATGTCAAACGTTTTTAATAATCATTCCTCAGGTTGTTTTTAACATCAATAATCGCTAATATTTCAACCGGACTGTAAACTATTCAATACTGGAGAGAAAGAAAATGTTGAGCAACCAGTGTCGCGCGCATCAACTAATGGAGGGACATCCGTCTATCCACTGACGCGTTTTGATAAATCTCGCTCATTTTTCAAAATAATAGCTTGAAACTATGTCTAAAGACTGTTCACAACCTGAGGAAGCCACTGGAAAAGGAATATGGTTGATATCCCTTCAAATGGACGAAAGGCAGGCAATGGAACAGTGATTTTTCAAAACAAGAGTCCCTTCTGGGTTGGATTTCCTCAGGTTTTCGCCTGCAAAATCAGTTCTGTTATACTGACAGACAATATTTGGACAGTTTTGGAAACTTTAGAGTGTTTTCTATCCTACTCCGTCAATTATATGCATATTCTAGCATCTGGACCTGAGAAATAGGCAGCTTACAATGGGAACGTTATTTTTCCAAACATAAAAATTCTGCCCCCTAGCTTCTTTACCTCTCTAGGGTATGTGGGACGGTAGCGTCCCACCTCATCAACAGCCAGTGAAACTGCAGGGCGCCAAATTCATAGAACAGAAATCCCATAATTTAAATTCCTCAAGCATACAAGTATTTTACACCATTTTAAAGCTACACTTGTTGTAAATCCAGCCAATGTGTCCGATTTCAAAAAGGTTTTACGACGAAAGCACACCAAACGATTATGTTAGGTATGAGCCAAGTCACAGAAAAAGACAGCCATTTTTCCAGCTAAAGCGAGCATTAACAAAAAGCAGAAATAGAGATAAAATTAATCACTAACCTTTGATAATCTTCATCAGATGACACTCATAGGACTTCATGTTACACAATACATATATTTTTTGTTCGGTAAAGTTCATATTTATATCCAAAAATCTGAGTTTAGGCAAGACGCTACTGTATCACTTAGCAAAAAGCCTGAGAAAATGCAGAGCGCCAAATTAAAATTATTTACTATGAAAATTACTATAAAATCAAACTTTCATTAAATCACACATGAAAGATCAATCAATCAATCAATCAATTTTATTTTATATAGCCCTTCGTACATCAGCTAATATCTCGAAGTGCTGTACAGACACCCAGCCTAAAACCCCAAACAGCTAGTAATGCAGGTGTAGAAGCACGGTGGCTAGGAAAAACTCCCTAGAAAGGCCAAAACCTAGGAAGAAACCTAGAGAGGAACCAGGCTATGAGGGGTGGCCAGTCCTCTTCTGGCTGTGCCGGGTGGAGATTATAACAGAACTATGCCAAGATGTTCAAAAATGTTCATAAGTGACAAGCATGGTCAAATAATAATCATGAATAATTTTCAGTTGGCTTTTCATAGCCGATCATCAAGAGTTGAAAAACAACAGGTCTGGGACAGGTGGCGGTTCCATAACCGCAGGCAGAACAGCTGAAACTGGAATAGCAGCAAGGCCAGGCGGACTGGGGACAGCAAGGAGTCACCACGGGCGGCAGTCCCGACGCATGGTCCTAGGGCCCAGGTCCTCCGAGAGAAAGAAAGAGAGAAGGAGAAAATTAGAGAGAGCCAAGATTTTCAAAATGTTCATAAATGACAAGCATGGTCAAATAATAATCAGGAATAAATCTCAGTTGGCTTTTCATAGCCGATCATTAAGAGTTGAAAACAGCAGGTCTGGGACAGGTAGGGGTTCCATAACCGCAGGCAGAACAGTTGAAACTGGAATAGCAGCAAGGCCAGGCGGACTGGGGACAGCAAGGAGTCACCACGGCCGGTAGTCCCGACGTATGGTCCTAGGGCTCAGGTCCTCCGAGAGAAAGAAAGAGAGAAGGAGAAAATTAGAGAGCGCCAAGATTTTCAAAATGTTCATAAATGACAAGCATGGTCAAATAATAATCAGGAATAAATCTCAGTTGGCTTTTCATAGCCGATCATTAAGAGTTGAAAACAGCAGGTCTGGGACAGGTAGGGGTTCCGTAACCGCAGACAGAACAGTTGAAACTGGAATAGCAGCAAGGCCAGGCGGACTGGGGACAGCAAGGTGTCATCATGCCCGGTAGTCCTGACATATGGTCCTAGGGCTCAGGTTCTCAGAGAGAAAGAGAGAACGAGAGAATTAGAGAGAGCATACTTAAATTCACACAGGACACTGGATAAGACAGGAGAAGTACTCCAGGTAACCAACTAACCCTAGCCCCCCGACACATAAACTACTGCAGCATAAATACTGGAGGCTGAGACAGGAGCGGTCAGGAGACACTGTGGCCCCATCCGAAGAAACCCCCGGACAGGGCCAAACAGGAAGGATATAACCCCACCCACTTTGCCAAAGCACAGCCCCCGCACCACTAGAGGGAAATCCTCAACCACCAACATTACAATCCTGAGACAAGGCCGAGTATAACCCACAAAGGTCTCCACCACAGCACAAACCAAGGGGGGGCGCCAACCCAGACAGGAAGATCACGTCAGTAACTCAACCCACTCAAGTGACGCACCCCTCCTAGGGACGGCATGAAAGAGCACCAGCAAGCCAGTGACTCAGCCCCTGTAACAGGGTTAGAGGCAGAGAATCCCAGTGGAGAGAGGGGAACCGGCCTGGCAGAGACAGCAAGGGCGGTTCGTTGCTCCAGAGCCTTTCCGTTCACCTTCACACTCCTGGGCCAGACTACACTCAATCATATGACCTACTGAAGAGATAAGTCTTCAGTAAAGACTTAAAGGTTGAGACCGAGTCTGCGTCTCTCACATGGGTAGGCAGACTGTTCCATAAAAATGGAGATCTATAGGAGAAAGCCCTGCCTCCCGCTGTTTGCTTAGAAATTCTAGGGACAATTAGGAGGCCTGCGTCTTGTGACCGTAGCGTACGTATTGGTATGTACGGCAGGACCAACTCGGAAAGATAGGTAGGAGCAAGCCCATGTAACGCTTTATAGGTTAACAGTAAAACCTTGAAATCAGCCCTTGCCTTAACAGGAAGCCAGTGTAGGGAAGCTAGCACTGGAGTAATATGATCAAATTTCTTGGTTCTAGTCAGGATTCTAGCAGCCGTATTTAGCACTAACTGAAGTTTATTTAGTGCTTTATCCGGGTAGCCGGAAAGTAGAGCATTGCAGTAGTCTAACCTAGAAGTAACAAATGCATGGATTAATTTTTCTGCATCATTTTTGGACAGAAAATTTCTGATTTTTGCAATGTTACGTAGATGGAAAAAAGCTGTCCTTGAAACAGTCTTGATGTGTTCGTCAAAAGAGAGATCAGGGTCAAGAGTAACGCCGAGGTCCTTCACAGTTTTATTTGAGACGACTTTACAACCATCAAGATGAATTGTCAGATTTAACAGAAGATCTCTTTGTTTCTTGGGACCTAGAACAAGCATCTCTGTTTTGTCCGAGTTTAAAAGTAGAAAGTTGTCAGCCATCCACTTCCTTATGTCTGAAACACAGGCTTCTAGCGAGGGCAATTTTGGGGCTTCACCATGTTTCATTGAAATGTACAGCTGTGTGTCATCCGCATAGCAGTGAAAGTTAACATTATGTTTTCGAATAACATCCCCAAGAGGTAAAATATATAGTGAAAACAATAGTGGTCCTAAAACGGAACCTTGAGGAACACCGAAATGTACAGTTGATTTGTCAGAGGACAGACCATTCACAGAGACAAACTGATATCTTTCCGACAGGTAAGATCTAAACCAGGCCAGAACTTGTCCGTGTAGACCAATTTGGGTTTCCAGTCTCTCCAAAAGAATATGGTGATCGATGGTGTCAAAGGCAGCACTAAGGTCTAGTAGCACGAGGACAGATGCAGAGCCTCGGTCTGACGCCATTAAAAGGTCATTTACCACCTTCACAAGTGCAGTCTCAGTGCTATGATGGGGTCTAAAACCAGACTGAAGCATTTCGTATACATTGTTTGTCTTCAGAAAGGCAGTGAGTTGCTGCGCAACAGCTTTTTCTAAAATTTTTGAGAGGAATGGAAGATTCGATATAGGCCGATAGTTTTTTATATTTTTCGGGTCAAGGTTTGGCTTTTTCAAGAGAGGCTTTATCACTGCCACTTTTAGTGAGTTTGGTACACATCCGGTGGATAGAGAGCTGTTTATTATGTTCAACATAGGAGGGCCAAGCACAGGAAGCAGCTCCTTCAGCAGTTTAGTAGGAATAGGATCCAGTATGCAGCTTGAAGGTTTAGAGGCCATGATTATTTTCATCATTGTGTCAAGAGATATAGTACTAAAACACTTAAGTGTCTCTCCCGATCCCAGGCCCTCGCAGAGCTGTGCGGATCCAGGACAGCTAAGCCCTGGAGGAATACGCAGATTCAAAGAGGAGTCCGTAATTTGCTTTCTAATGGTCATGATCTTTTCCTCAAAGAAGTTCATGAATTTATTACTGCTGAAGTGAAAGCCATCCTCTCTTGGGGAATGCTGCTTTTTAGTTAGTTTCGCAACAGTATCAAAAATAAATTTTGGATTGTTCTTATTTTCCTCGATTAAGTTGGAAAAGTAGGATGATCGAGCAGCAGTGAGGGCTCTTCGGTACTGCACGGTACTGTCTTTCCAAGCTAGTCGGAAGACTTCCAGTTTGGTGTGGCGCCATTTCCGTTCCAATTTCCTGGAAGCTTGCTTCAAAGCTCGGGTATTTTCTGTATACCAGGGAGCTAGTTTCTTATGACAAATGTTTTTCGTTTTTAGGGGTGCAACTGCATCTAGGGTATTGCGCAAGGTTAAATTGAGTTCCTCAGTTAGGTGGTTAACTGATTTTTGTCCTCTGATGTCCTTGGGTAGGCAGAAGGAGTCTGGAAGGGCATCAAGGAATTTTTGTGTTGTCTGAGAATTTATAGCACGACTTTTGATGCTCCTTGGTTGGGGTCTGAGCAGATTATTTGTTGCGATTGCAAACGTAATAAAATGGTGGTCCGATAGTCCAGGATTATGTGGAAAAACATTAAGATCTACAACATTTATTCCATGGGACAAAACTAGGTCCAGAGTATGACTGTGGCAGTGAGTAGGTCCAGAGACATGTTGGACAAAACCCACTGAGTCGATGATGGCTCCGAAAGACTTTTGGAGTGGGTCTGTGGACTTCTCCATGTGAATATTAAAATCACCAAAAATTAGAATATGATCTGCTATGACTACAAGGTCTGATAGGAATTCAGGAAACTCAGAGAGGAACGCTGTATATGGCCCAGGAGGCCTGTAAACAGTAGCTATAAAAAGTGATTGAGTAGGCTGCATAGATTTCATGACTAGAAGCTCAAAAGACGAAAACGCCATTTTTTTTTTTGTAAATTGAAATTTGCTATCGTAAATGTTAGCAACACCTCCGCCTTTGCGGGATGCACGGGGGATATGGTCACTAGTGTAACCAGGAGGTGAGGCCTCATTTAACACAGTAAATTCATCAGGCTTAAGCCATGTTTCAGTCAGGCCAATCACATCAAGTTTATGATCAGTGATTAGTTCATTGACTATGACTGCCTTTGAAGTGAGGGATCTAACATTAAGTAACCCTATTTTGAGATGTGAGGTATCACGATCTCTTTCAATAATGGCAGGAATGGAGGAGGTCTTTATCCTAATAAGATTGCTAAGGCGAACACCGCCATGTTTAGTTTTGCCCAACCTAGGTCGAGGCACAGACACAGTCTCAATGGGTATGGCTGAGCTGACTACACTGACTGTGCTATTGGCAGACTCCACTAAGCTGGCAGGTTGGCTAACAGCCTGCTGCCTGGCCTGCACCCTATTTCATTGTGGGGCTAGAGGAGTTAGAGCCCTATCTATGTTGGTAGATAAGATGAGAGCACCCCTCCAGCTAGGATGGAGTCCGTCACTCCTCAGCAGGTCAGGCTTGGTCCTGTTTGTGGGTGAGTCCCAGAAAGAGGGCCAATTATCTACAAATTCTATCTTTTGGGAGGGGCAGAAAACAGTTTTCAACCAGCGATTGAGTGCTGAGACTCTGCTGTAGAGCTCGTCACTCCCCCTAACTGGGAGGGGGCCAGAGACAATTACTCGATGCCGACACATCTTTCTAGCTGATTTACACGCTGAAGCTATGTTGCACTTGGTGACCTCTGACTGTTTCATCCTAACATCGTTGGTGCCGACGTGGATAACAATATCTCTATACTCTCTACACTCGCCAGATTTAGCTTTAGCCAGCACCATCTTTAGATTAGCCTTAACGTCGGTAGCCCTGCCCCCTGGTAAACAGTGTATGATCGCTGGGTGATTCGCTTTAAGTCTAATACTGCGGGTAATGGAGTCGCCAATGACTAGGGTTTTCAATTTGTCAGAGCTAATGGTGGGAGCCTTCGGCGTCTCAGACCCCGTAACGGGAGGAGTAGAGACAAGAGAAAACTCAGACTCAGACTCCGACTCGCTACATAATGGGGAGAACCGGTTGAAAGTTTCTGTCGGCTGAATGAGCGACACCGGTTGAGCATTCCAACAGCATTTCCCTCCAGAAGCCATGAGAAAGTTGTCCGGCTGCGGGGACTGTGCGGGGGGATTTATACTAACGTTACTATCTGTACTTACTGGTGGCACAGACGCTGTTTCTTCCTTTCCTACACTGAAATTACCCTTGCCTAACGATTGCGTCTGAAGCTGGGCTTGTAGCACAGCTATTCTCGCCGTAAGGCGATCGTTCTCCTGTATATTATGAGTACAGCGACTGCAATTAGAAGACATCATGTTAATGTTAGTACTTAGCTTCGGCTGTTGAAGGTGTTGACGAACCATGTCCAGATAAAGCGTCCGGAGTGAAAAAGTTGAATGAGGGAAGAAAGTTGCGATGGAAAAACTAAAAATATAAACGGTAATTAAAAACAAAACAAAAAAACGTAAAGTTGTCAGCTAGCAAAGTAAAGTAAAGTTGGCAGCAAAACGCACAGCAACACGTCTGCAGACTCAACAGGTAGTGACGCAGATACCAAATTAAAGCTACACGGTTGTGAATCCATCCAACATGTCAGAATTCAAATAGGCTTTTCAGTGAAAGCATACAATGCTATTATCTGAGCATAGCACCATAGTAAACAAAAGAGAGAAAACATTTCAACCCTGCAGGCACGACACAAAATGTAGAAATAAAAATATAATTCATGCCTTACCTTTGACGAGCTTCTGTTGTTGGCACTCCAATATGTCCCATAAACATCACAAATGGTCCTTTTGTTCGATTAATTCCGACGATACATATCCAATATGTCCATTTATTTGGCGCGTTTGATCCAGAAAAACACCGGTTCCAACTTGCTCAAACGTGACGACAAAATATCTTACCTGTAAGGTTACCTGTAAACTTTGCCAAAAAATTCAAACTACTTTTGTAATACAACTTTAGGTATTTTTTAACGTTAATAATCGATAAAATTGAAGACGGGATGATATGTGTTCAATACAGGATTAAAACGAAATGTTGCGCTTCAATCAAACAGAAGGCATGCATGTCCAGGACACCTGGAGTGCCTCGACTTCAAGATGGCCGTATTTCTTCATTACACAAAGGAATAACCTCAACCTATTTCTCATGACTGTTGACATCTAGTGGAAGCTGTAGGAACTGCAAGCAATTTGCTTAGAAATCTGGTTTCCCAATGAAATTTCATTGAAAGACAGTGACCTCAAATAAAAAAAATCTGAATGGTTTGTCCTCGGGATTTCGCCTGCTAAATAATTTCTGTTATACTCACAGACATGATTCAAACAGTTTTAGAAACTTCAGTGTGTTTTCTATCCAAATCTACTAATACTATGCATATCTTATCTCCTGGGGATGAGTAACTGGCAGTTGAATTTGGGTATGCTTTTCATCCAAACATGAAAATGCTGCCCCCTACCATAGAGAAGTTATCCCTCGCAAGGCTGCCGGCCCAGACGGCATCCCTAACCACATCCTTAGATGTCCACCATTGTTCCTGTACCCAAGAAAGCAAAGGTAACTAAATGAATGACTATAGCTCCTTAGCACTCACTTCTGTCATCATGAAATGCTTGAGATGCTAGTTAAGGATCATATCACCTCTACCTTACCTGACACCCTAGAACCACTTCAATTTGCTTACCGCCCCAATAAATCCACAGAAGATGCAATCGCCATTGCACTGCACACTGCCCTTTCCTATCTGGACAAGAGGAATACCTATGTAAGAATGCTGTTCATTGACTATAGCTCAGCATTCAAGACCATAGTACCCTCCAAGCTCATCATTAAGCTCGGGGCCCTGGGTCTGAACCCCAACCTGTGCAACTGGCTCCTGAACTTCCTGACGGGCTGCCCCCCAGGTGGTGAAGGTAGGAAACAACGCCTCCACTCCACTGATCCTCAACACAGGGTCACGACAAGGGTGCGTGCTCAGCCCCCTCCTGTACTCCCTGTAAACCTTCCCAACTTTTACAGATGCACAATTGAGAGCATCCGGTCGGGCTGTATCACCCCCTGGTACGGCAACTGCCCCACGCATCACCGGGGGAAGAATACCTGCCCTCCAGCACACCTACAGCACCCGCTGTCACAGGAAGGCCAAAAAGATCATCAAGGACAACAAATACCTGAGCCACTGCCTGTTCACCCCGCTATCATCCAGAAGGTGAGGTCAGTACAGGTGCATCAAAGCTGGGACCGAGAGACTGATAAACAGCTTCTTTCTCAAAGCCATCAGACTGTTAAATAGCCATCACTAGGCAGCTTCCACCCAGTTACGTAACCCTGCACCTTAGAGGTTGCTGCCCCATATACATCGACTTGAAATATCTGTCCACTTTAATAATAATGTTTACATATTTTTTCTTTACTCATCTCATATGTTTATACTGTATTCTATTCTACTATATTTTAGTCTATGCCACTCCGATATTGCTCATCCAAATATTTATATATTCCTTAATTCCATTATTTTATTTTTAGGTTGTGTGTATTGTGTGCATTGTTGTGAATTGTTAGATATTACTGCACTGTTGGAGCTAGAAACACAAGCATTTCACTACACCCACAATAACATCTGCTAAACATGTGTATGTGACAAAGAAAATTTGATTTGAAGTAAGCATTTCACGATAAGGTCTACCTACACCTGTTGTGTAAGTAGACGGCCACCGGGGAGGATGCAAAGGGTTCCTCACTCAGTGTTCTCTGGTGTTCGATCTACAACCCTCCTCGTTCCACACCGATCGGGCCATGATCGCCTACATCATCTCGGACAAGGCCCTGGCGTGTGCAAAGGCGGTGTGGGAACAGCAGACACCATCCTGCTGCTCCATATTAGGAGGTACTGGTCACCGTTTTCCACCAGGGTCTTTCTAACACCATCAAGGATGAACTTGCCTTTCGGGGAACTGGGAGAGGACCTAGAGTCCCTGATTAACGTTGGCATTCAGTATCGACAACAGCTTCCGAGAACGTGTGAGACATGTTCGAGGGTCTGGTTGGCGTTCATGGAACGTCTGGGGTTCTCGATCAGCCTTACCTCGGGGTTTCATCCCGAGAGTAATGGGCAGGTGGAGAGAGTGAACCAGGATGTGGGCAGGTTTCTGCGGTCGTATTGCCAGGATCGGCCGGGGGAGTGGGCAGCGTTCGTGCCCTGGGCCGAGATGGCTCAGAACTCGCTCCGCCACTCCTCCACTAACGTCTCCCCCTTCCAGTGCGTATTGGGGTACCAGCCGGTTCTGGCGCCTTGGCATCAGAGTCACATCGAGGCTCCTGTGGTGGACGACTGGTTCAGGTGCGCGGAGGAGACATGGGCCACCGCCCATTTTCACCTCCAGCGGGCCGTGCTGCGCCAGAAAGCCAGCGCAGCCTGTCACCGCAGTGAGGCCCCAGTGTTCGCAACGGGGGACCGGGTCTGACTCTCGACTGGAAACCTGCCCCTCCGTCTGCCCTGCCGGAAGCTGGGCGCGCGGTTTGTGGGGCCATTTAAAGTCCTGAGGAGAGTGAACAAGGTTTGTATTAGGTTACAGCTTACCCCCGATTACCATATTAACCTTTCGTTCCATGTGTCTCTCCTCAGGCCTGTGGTGGTTGGCCCACTCCAGGAGTCTGAGGTGCGGGAGGCTCCTCCTCCACCTCTGGACATCGAGGGGGCCCCAGCGTACTCCGTTCACTCTATACTGGATTCGAGGTGTCGGGCGAGGGGCCTTCAGTACCTCGTGGAGTGGGAGGGGTACGGTCCAGAGGAGAGGTGCTGGGTTCCGGTGGAGGACGTGTTGGACCCTTCAATGCTGCGGAAGTTCCACCGTCTCCTTCCGGATCGCCCTGTGCCTCGCCCTCTGGCTCGTCCCCGAGGCCGGCGTCGGCGCGCTGCTGGAGCCGCCGTCAAGGGAGGGGTACTGTCACGACTTCCGCCGAGGTCGGGTCCTCTCCTTGTTCGGGCGGCGCTCGGCGCTCGGTGTCGCTGGTCTTCTAGCCATCGTCGATGCACTTTTCATTTTCCATTTGTTTTGTCTTGTGTTTCCACACACCTGGTTTCAATTCCCTAATTTACTTGTTGTGTATTTAACCCTCTGTTCCCCCCATGTCTTTGTGTGTGATTGTTTATTGTAGTGCTTGTGCACGTTCCCCGTGAGCACACGACGGGTTATTTTGTACCCATTTATCTTGTTGTTCTGGATGCCGTTGATTTTGCTTAATAAATCTCCGGTTATTACCCAGTTCTGCTATCCTGCGCCTGACTTCACTGACACCAATTACGCACCCAGTTAAACATATTGTCATGTAAGTGTGCACAACATTTGCTGGAAATAGCTTAGATGTAATGTAAAGTCTCTTGCATAAGCGTTATGGAGATATTAAGGAAACCCAAAGTAAGGATTGGTTAAAATTAATATGGTAATAAAAGACAAACATTCTATGAGAAACAGATCTAGGCTACTCTGAATGACCTAAAACCATAGCAATCTATCAAGGCGGTCTAGCAAAGATTCCCAAAACAATGACTACTTTATCTATTCCCCACATATTATAATCTGTAGTTACTACTCTGTATAGATAAAGAAGACAATGGATCAGATTCCTGCATAAATGTGCCATTTTGAGAACGATGCACATCATGCTGTGAAAAAGCTTTTCTCCATCATATGAAATTATCCATGGTGTTAGGTTCTGGACGTTGGGAGGGAGAGGGGGCTTGATGAATCCAGTATCCATGGATTCTGAACCTCAAGGGGATTGGACCTAACCATGGCTATATTTAACCTGTTGAGGCCTGGGGTGCCGCTAGCGCCACTCCTCCCACATTCCACTGAAAAGGCAGAGCGGCAAATAAAAAAAAACATTTTTTTAAAATATTTAACTTTTACACATTAACAAGTCCAATACAGCATATGAAAGGCAGACATCTTGTGAATCTAACCACCATGTTCGATTTTTAAAATGTTTTACAGGGAAGACAAAATATGTAAATCTATTAGCTAACCACGTCAGCAAAAGAGAGCACTTTTCTAACTGCATCAGTTTTTTACTCCGTCACTAGCTATCACTAATTCGACCAAATGAAGATATATATAGCCACTAACCAAGAAACAACTTCATAAGATCACAGTCTGATAACATATTTATTGTATAGCATATTTTTTTTTTGAAAAATGTGTATATTTATGGTATAAATCATAAATTACATTTCAGCTACAATCAGAAAGCAGCCATAACATTTACAGACACCAACATCAAATACCTAATTACTCCTCATAAAACATTTCTGAGAAATACATACTGTGCAGCAATTGAAAAACAGGATTCTTGTGATTCCAGACTTATTCCGATTTATTAAATGTTTTACATCGAAAACTAAATGTAGCGCTAAATTAGCATAGCCACGCCAGACAGACACACTTGGGCGCGCGCGACCAGTTGACATGCACGACAGATATATGAAATAACATTATAAATTTGGTCTTACTTTGGCTGATCTTTCATCAGAATGTTGATCAAGTTGTCCTTAGTCCAGAAGAGTCGTTCAATCCCTTCAGAATGGCAACTTTCCATCTTCATTTAGCAGGGGTACTCGTCGAGTGGCACGGAACTCTCCAACGTAAACAAAATAAACATTACGGAACACGGCAAAACTCCCGAAAAAATTCAAATAATCTGATTAAACTATATTGAAAAAACATACATTACGATGACATGGTCTCATTTATCAAATCAAATCCGAGCTGGAGATAGTTCACATCCGAAACGGCAGCAAAACAAAACATGATATCTCTCCCAAGTCGCACGCTTCTGACTTCCTGAAATTGACGGTCACGTCAAAGAAATAGGTCTTATTTCACGTCAGAACAAGATAAACGCATGATTTCTCCTCTGACGTACTCTTGACACCCAGAGGAAGGCGTACGAGGTGTGTTTCGGGTCATAAGTGGCATGACCATGTATAGGCAGAGCGTTGAAGCGAGCATAAACATCTTGCATTTTACTTCCTGGTCGGGGAAAGTGCTGCCAAAGGACTTGTGTTCCACTCAGAGAAAAAATTAAAACGGTTTTAGAAACTTGAGACTCTTTTCTATCCAATACTATTAACAATATGCATATTGTAAGAGCAGAAATTGATTAAAAGGCCGTTTGAAAATTTGCGCATATTTTCCAGTTTTTCCAATTCGCCCCCCAATGACCATTAACTTCTCAATTATCACCCGGCATTCTCCTCTGGACAATCATACTGCTTTAGCACTTCTTAAAAGCACACCAAGGTGCTGGGATCTCACCCACTCAGTCCACCTTTCAGCACACTTTCCAGGGGTAATGAGCCTGAACAAGGGGGTGGCCAAACACATTTTCTGGTTGAAATAAAAAATCCTGAAAAGGTGTGATATGATATAATGATCCTGGTGAATGCTAGTATAGCTAGTTTAGGTTTTGGGATGTGTCTAGGAAATGTAGAAATGTCTCGGAAATGTGTCTATCCAATCCGTAACCACTGAAGATGTTTCGTCTTCACTCATCAGTTTCGGCCTTGAGGAGACTTGTACTGTCTGTAAGTAAACACATTTGTAGAAAATATATTCCTTCATGTAATGAACTCAATGACCCCTTTTACAAAATAAACGATTCAATATTTTATATTCACTCCTATTGGGTTTGACCAACCAACGCTCTTAAGTTCTGGCACATTTTATTCCGGCACATACTAAGGAAGCCAGCTCTAGCAGTTTGATGGAATACTGTTGAAATTCCACAGTCATATTAAATAAATGGGTTATTGGCAGACATGTTTCTCATTAGATCTGCCAGTCAGATTATACTGGAACAAAAAGCCTTGATGATTGAAAAATTACGCTGACATTCAAACAACGGAGAAAGTTGGAGAGATAGTAGTCCAGCAGCGCATTGTCTCTCAAACACAAAGATTTTTAATTGCAGGACAGATTTGGAAATGTTGAGTAATTTGAGCTTGATGTTTGGGAGCTCTCTTTGGCAAGTTCAGCAGCAGCCATGTGACCTGCAGGGATATGCTGGTCATCCGTACTCAGAAAGACTTTACCAGAGTACAGTGGTTCCTCCTTTAAAAGTTGCGAGCTTACATTGCGGGACTTAGAGGTACCCAGCATCACAGCTTCATTGCTCCAGACCACCGCAAAGGGGAGTTAGAGCACTCATTACGCATTTGGGTTCCAAGGTTTTTATATGACCAATCATATCGAGTGGTTCTAATGACGAATTTGACGCGATCCACCCATCCCTGGTGACTTTCATCAGCAAAGATGGCTGACAAAACATTTCAGTGGAAGCAAATGTATGTAGTTATAACGTCATAACGAGTCAAGCAAAACATACAATTGAGAGGAATATGTTAGTTAATGTAGAGACAAACGATTGTGCATATTTTTTTGTCATAAAGTAAATTTACGAAAATCGCTATTTAGCAAGTTAGCTGACGAGCTAATATTAGCCAGCTAGCTAGCTAGTGTTATGACATGAGTAGGAATTTGTAATTCGTGTTGTTTAACCTTTACAGCCCCGGCGTTCCGCTAGCGGAACTCCTCCCACATTCCACTGAAAAGGCAGAGTGCGAAATTCAAAAAATATTTTTTAGAAATATTTAACTTTCACACATTAACAAGTCCAATATAGCTAATGAAAGATACACATCTTGTGAATCCAGCCAACATGTCCGATTTTTTAAATGTTTTACAGGGAAAACACCACGTATATTTATGTTAGCTCACCTCCAAATAGAAAAAAAGCACAGACATTTTTCACAGCACAGGTAGCATGCACAAAACCAACCAAACTAACCTAGAACCAACCAAACTAACCAAGAAACAACTTCATCAGATGACAGTCTTATAACATGTTATTCAATAAATCTATGTTTTGTTCGAAAAATGAGCATATTTGAGGTATAAATCAGTTTTACATTGCAGCTACCATCACAGCTACCGTCAAAAATAGCACTGAAGCAGCCAGAGTAATTATAGAGACCAACGTGAATTACCTAAATACTCATCATAAAACTTTTCTGAAAAATCGATGGTGTACAGCAAATTAAAGACAAACATCTTGTGAATCCAGCCAATATTTCCGATTTTTTAAGTGTTTTACAGCGAAAACACAATATAGCATTATATTAGCTTACTACAATAGCCTACCACACTACCGCATTCATTCATCAAGGCACGTTAGCGATAGCAATAGGCACGTTAGCGTTAGCGAATAAACCAGCAAAAGATATTAAATTTCACTAACCTTCATAAACCTTCCTCAGATGACAGTCCTATAACATCAGGTTATACATACACTTATGTTTTGTTCGAAAATGTGCATATTTAGAGCTGAAATCCGTGCTTATACAATGTGCTAATGTAGCATATTTTTCCCAGAATGTGCGGATATTTATATTAGACTCTCACCTATTCTGACCAAATAGCTATTCATAAACATTACAAAAAAATACATGTTGTATAGGAAACGATAGATCCATTAGTTCTTAATGCATTCGCAGTGTTAGAATTCTAAAAATATCTTCATTACGACATAAGACTTAGTTATGGTAAGGGAATAACCAAAACCTGAGCGCAAAGCTACTAGTACACAGTTCGACAGATATATGAAATAGCATCACAAAATGGTTCCTACTTTTGCTGATCTTCCATCAGAATGTTGTACAAGGGGTCCTTTGTCCAGAACCGTCTTTGTTTGGATTCAGAACGTCGTTTTTCCCTCTTGAATTAGCAAGCACACTGGCCAAGTGGTGCTAAGCTCTCCTTCGTGAACAAACGCAAACAACGCAACACGCCTAACGTCCCGAATAAAGTTCTATATTCTAATAAAACTATATTGAAAAAACATACTTTACGATGATATTGTGACATGTATCAAATAAAATCAAAGCCGGAGATAGTATTCGCCCATAACGACAGCTTTCCAGTAGGCAATAACAGGTCCCTCCACGCGCCTTGCAGAAAACGGCGTACACGTCGTTCCAAGAGGGTTTATTCCACCTCAGACCGAGATAATCATAACATTGATGAATACGCTGATTCGTTGAGCGAGTTTATTAGCAAGTGCATCGGTGATGTTGTACCCACAGCGACTATTAAAACCTGCCCCAACCAGAAACCATGGATTGATGGCAGTATTCGCGCAAAACTGAAAGCGCGAACCACTGCTTTTAATCAGGGCAAGGAGAGCGAAAACATGACCGAATACAAACAGTGTAGCTATTCCCTCCGCAAGGCAATCAAACAAGCTAAGCGTTAGTATAGGTGTCTGGTTAGACTGTAAACTCTCCTTCCAGACTCACATCAAACATCTCCAATCCAAAGTTAAATCTAGAATTGGCTTCCTATTCCGCAACAAAGCATCCTTCACTCATGCTGCCAAACATACCCTTGTAAAACTGACCATCCTACCAATCCTCGACTTCGGTGATGTCATTTACAAAATAGCCTCCAAAACCCTACTCAATAAATTGGATGCAGTCTATCACAGTGCCATCCGTTTTGTCACCAAAGCCCCATATACTACCCACCACTGCGACCTGTACACTCTCGTTGGCTGGCCCTCGCTTCATACTCGTCGCCAAACCCACTGGTTCCAGGTCATCTACAAGACCCTGCTAGGTAAAGTCCCCCCTTATCTCAGCTCGCTGGTCACCATAGCAACACCTACCTGTAGCACGCGCTCCAGCAGGTTTATCTCTCTGGTCACCCCCAAAACCAATTCTTCCTTTGGCCGCCTCTCCTTCCAGTTCTCTGCTGCCAATGACTGGAACGAACTACAAAAATCTCTGAAACTGGAAACACTTATCTCCCTCACTAGCTTTAAGCACCAGCTGTCAGAGCAGCTCATAGATTACTGCACCTGTACATAGCCCATCTATAATTTAGCCCAAACAACTACCTCTTTACCTACTGTATTTATTTATTTATTTTGCTCCTTTGCACCCCATTATTTCTGTCTCTACTTTGTGCTTTCTTCCACTGCAAACCAACCATTCCAGTGTTTTTAGTTTTATTTTACTTGCTGTGTTGTATTTACTTCGCCACCATGGCCTTTTTATATTTTTATTTATTTATACATATATTTGTTTGCCTTCACCTCCCTTATCTCACCTCACTTGCTCACATTGTATATAGACTTATTTTTTTTTCACTGTATCATTGACTATATGTTTGTTTTACTCCATGTGTAACTCTGTGTTGTTGTATGTGTCGAACTGCTTTGCTTTATCTTGGCCAGGTCGCAATTGTAAATGAGAACGTGTTCTCAATTTGCCTACCTGGTTAAATAAAGGTTAAATAAAATTAAAAAAAATAGAGACAAAGTAGAGTCGCAATTCAACGGCTCAGACACGAGAAGTATGTTGCAGGGTCTACAGTCAATCATGGACTACAAAAAGAAAACCAGCCCCGTCGCAGACCACGATGTCTTGCTCCCAGACAAACTTAACTTCTTGTCAATATGGGGGCGCTGTTTTCACTTTGTAAAAATTCGTTCCCAAATTAAACTGCCTCGTACTCAATTCTTGCTCGTACAATATGCATATTATTATTACTATTGGATAGAAAACACTCTCTAGTTTCTAAAACCGTTTGAATTATATCTGTGAGTAAAACAGAACTCAAGTTGCAGCTAACTTCCTGTCAGGAAGTGAGAAATCTGAAATCGATGCTCTGTTCCAGGGTCAGTTTATTAAATTGCATGTGATCTATGAGTCGACATGCACTGCATACGATTTCCCCTAGATGTCAGTAAGCAGTGAGAATTGGAATGGTGTTGCTAGGCAGATCTGAGGCCATATAAAGGCTCATGGAACCGGGGGTGCACTCTTTTCAACGTTCGTCATGGCGCAAAGGAGGACCTCAGGATGGCATTCTGAAAAGCTCTTGTTATAGGCCTTAGATATATCCGGCTCTGATTTTATTCGATATAGGTGTTAAAGACATCATAATGTAGTTATTTTAAACCGAGTTATATCAGTTTATATCAGTATATTGCGATTTTCTGATATTTCTTTGTGCTGCGTTATGAAGAGTTGGGCACGTCTGGGCCACATAGCTAATGTTCGCTGCTAATTCCTAAGTTGAAGAAGACAATCTACAACCGAGCAACGATGATTCTGGACAAAGGACCACTTGCACAAGATTCTGATGGAGCTCATCAAAAAGTAAGAACTATTTATGATGTTAATTCGTTGTTCTGTTGAAAAATGTTACACTACTATTCCGCCATTAATTTCGGTGCGGTCTCGCTTTAACGCACGCTGTATGTCGTAGTAACGTTAATTTTAAAAATCTAACACAGCGGTTGCATTAAGAACACATTCCTATTTACAAGGACAGCCTACTTCCTCCCCGTCAGGGAATTGAACCCCGGTCGCTTCGTGCCTGAGGTATGGAAGACTATCAAAGGCTTCTCATAGATGCCCTCTGGTGTTCAAACTAGCACTAACTTGCATTAACAGAAACAATGCCTGACAATTAGATAACGTGCCACAGAATGCTGCAGCAGCCCGCAAGGTGTGCTGCAGTATGACGCAACTTTTAAAGGAGCAACCACTGTAGTGTAAGAGGTGCAGAAATGCTCAGCCATGGGATTCATCTGTCAACAGCGCTTACTATGTGGGAGCGCTCATAGCAGATGCTTTGAGCGTGAAATAAACACTACCTTAGTGTGGTGTTTAGTCATTGTTGCTATGTATTTCAGTGCCTAAGCTGAGCAGAAGAAGAAAAAAATACATCTTACATTGTAAAAAAGTTGGTTGAACAGACTCTAATGGCTTTGAAACCTTCACAACTGCGTCTTAAGTGAGCTTTTACCACTGGCAGCCATTTAAAATGTTGGCCAACACTTTCATTATGTGCGATGCTTCATTCACTCTCCTACAAAGCCTCCGTGAATGTGTTTTTGGCTTAACAGGGAACTGTTGAAGATCTGGAAATTAGAAACCATTTCAAAGCTCCAATTTGCTACAGTGGTTGTAAAACTGCAGTGGCTTGTGTGTGTTCAAGAAAGGAGATAAAAACAGTTATGTTATGTTAACAGTTATGTTATGTGAATAAAGCCTATGCTTAGGCCACTCCTAGAGAGGAAATGTGACAAACAGTAACCACACGATTTAAAATGTGTTAAAATTATATTGAACACCAGGAACATTTGTGTGTGGTGTTTGTGTGTATAAACAAAATGAATCAAAGATGATGTGAAGGGGAATATTCCATGTAAATACTGAAAGACATATTCAGCGCACATCTCTAATATCCTTTTAGACTTTGTTGGACAAGCAGTGCATAGTGCTCAGTGTCTTGGTGGAAGTATCCCTTATTCCCAATGCCACCGACTGCAAACACACTACCAACCCGACAGAGGTAACTGATTTCTCCACTGACAATGCAGTGCAACAAAAGCTTGTTCCACAATTCTGGAAGTCGGTCTGAAAGTTTAATGTGGATGACAAATATTTGATCAGTTCTCCCTGGTTTTACAAAGACACGAACAAGCACACCTTGTAGCCTATAGAGTAAATATATGACATCTTGCATACATCTTTGATTAGCTCTCCACATTGGGATTCTAAAGCCTTGTTTCCATTGGCAGTTTGAAGTGGCTAAAACCTTTTGTTTTCTTCAATATTTAATTAAAATATGTTATTTTTCCTGCAGTATGAACAGCCAAAAAGCATATGGAATTGGATTTTTCAAGCCACATTTCAAACCACCTTCATAGGTGGTGTGAAGTTTGTTGCATATCCTGCAACATATGATAAATGATAATGACAAATATGATTTATTTGCCCTTAATGTCACGACTTCCGCCGAAATCGGTCCCTCTCCTTGTTCGGGCGGCGTTCGGCGGTCGACGTCACCGGCCTTCTAGCCACCGCTGTTCCACTTTTCATTTTCCATTTGTTTTGTCTTAGTCTTACACACCTGGTTTCACTCACCCAAATTGTCTGTTTAATATTTAACCCTCTGTTCCACATGTTTGTTTGTGAGTGATTGTTTATTGTATTTTCGGTCTGTTATGGTGTGCTCGTGATGTTACTTTGTACATTTGTCATTTTGAGCAAAGTACGTTGATTACTCATATTTGCTGTCCTGCGCCTGACTCTCTACACCAGCTACACACAGGACCCTTACACTTAAGTGGTTTTTAGACTGTTATTTGGCATATCTTGTTTCTTGCTAGCTTCCTTGTTGACAGTTTGACAAGAACATGTGGTGGCTAACTATCATATTAATTGTTTACAAACAAATTAGTGAATGTGCTAGAAAGCTAAACAGCTACCTAGCTAGCTAGATCTCTGCTGTGGCTAGCCAAAAAAATTACTTTTAAAAGTTGGATAATCTTATCATTTGAGGCTTCAAAAGTAATCTTACACAATGATTTTGAACATTCAAAGCAAAGAGCTTAGCTTGCTACATAACTTCTGAGTGATAGTAAGCATGAACACTACCACCAATCAGCCTACACCACTGCACACACATCCATCATTACTATGGCAACTAGCATAGCCATGTCAGCAAATGACTGCGGTCTGATCACACACAAATCAGATTTGGTCACTTTCTCTTTAGACTTTATTCCAAAACATATTTGAAAAACCAAAGCGATTTGAGTATTAAAGCCTGCAGTGTGAACAAGGCTTAAATGTTTCAGGCAAAGCCCACATCAGTGTCAGTTAAAGAAATGCTTTCCAACTTCTAGTTAACCCAAATTAGCCTCTGTGTGCTCTCTAGCCACAACTTTGGGTCACCCAAGTGCTAAGAAGGAGGCGTTCACTCTGGAACATAGCCTAGAGGCATGACCGCAACGCAAGGGGCATTAAGCTATGTTGGGTAGGGGAGGGCTGACTCACTACAGTCAGCCCTCCCCTACCGCTCAACCCCAAACCCCTCGACACAGGTATTCAATTCGTACTGTATGTTTCATTTCTACTTGGATTTTGATTTATTTTGTGGGCTGCATTTAATTAACTCTCTGGCATCGCAACGAGAGAGGGGGTAAACTCCTCACACCCGCCAATGAGTTACACCTGCAATCATTTACCGCTTAGACAGTGGTGCAGGAGCCCCCGTCCGTTGCCCTGGTAACTGGCGCCTTGGTGATTGATTCCTTGCCAGTGTGGCATCGCTGCGGGGAATAGAGCGCGTGAGTTTAACATGCTCGCCACATCTTCCAAATTAAAATGGGATTACAGAGCCATCGCATTCAAACAAATGCAAAGACTGTGAATGAAATCCATTTCTGTAAATGTCAAGGCAGTTAAATACAACACAAGATAAACAAATGCATGCAAAGCTCAATGACACGATATGTACAATGTATAAATTGAGATTTGCTAATTTATGGGGTTGTAGTACAGTCAATGTGGCGTGCACATTCAGTTTTATTTTCAGTTTTAGTGACAGTGTGTAAATCATGCCTTATTATTTGCAAATCACCTCAGACAACAACAATTAGTCCAACAACGCGTTGGTAATTCCTGAATATTCCTAAAAAATTGAGTTTATTATACATCTTAAAAGAACAACGCTTCTTCAAAAAAAGGGCACTCCTAAAACTCTTTTCAAGGTGCACTCATCTTTAGTTTTGGGGCTGTTACCACAGAATTCAAGTAAATTAGTAGTAGTTACATTTGCCAATACTCAGCCCTCTGTTAACAAACAGACATTTTAGGGCCTCCCTTTAGGCGGAAAAAGAGATGAAGTCGTACACCTTTAAACCTTTAGTATTCACAACTACAGCACCTACTGTATATAACATTCTTAGTATTACAATCACAACTCAATCTCAACAGTTACAGAACCATTTCCCAGGACATGAAGGTGCTTTTAGTGTCACATTCCCATGCAGCCTCTGATTCATATTGCAAGCTCTCTGAGCTGAAGAAGACCTTCGGAGCTGACCCAGAACCTTTAGGAGAAAGTGCGATAGAAAGGGAGAGTGAGAAAGAAGAGAAAGGGAAGGTAAAGAGGCAGCGGTAAAGAGGTGGCCTGGCACAAGGGTTTATAGATTATCTATCACAGCGACACATTTAGCAAGGTGTAACATGGCACCCCGGGCCCATTTCAAATCCCCACTCTTTTAGCTAGCTGTTGTGTGGGATATGTCTTTACAGCAGAGGGTAATAATAGATGGGGACTTTATAATGTGATGTTTTATGTACGTGCATGGGGAACAGAGCCAAAATGCACAGGCTGCTGGGAGTAAAAAAAAAAACATGTTTGGTTGTGAACGGCAGAAAGCCTATTACTGCGTGATATCTGAAGCGATTGAAACATACACTGAGTGTAGAAAACATTAGGAAAACATTCCTAATATTGAGTTGCACCCCCTTTGGCCCTCAGGCACCCCTTTGGCCCCCAGAAACATTGACTATAAGGTATCGAAAGCGTTCCACAGGGATGCTGGCCCGTGTTGACTTCAATGCTTCCCACAGTTGTGTTAAGTTGTCGTAAGACCATTCTCGATATACATGGGAAACTGTTGAGCGTGAAAAATCCAGCAGCGCTGCAGTTCTTGACACACGCAAACCGGTGCACGTAGCACCTACTACCATACCCCGGTCAAAGGGACTTAATTTGTTTGTCTTACCATTTCCCCTTGATTGGCACACATACACAATCCATGTCTCAATTGTCTCAAGGCTTACAAATCCTTCTTTAACCTGTCTCCTCCCCTTCATTTACACTGATTTAAGCATATTTAACAGGTGACATCAATAAGGAATCATAGTTTCCACCTGTGTTCACCTGGTCAGTCTATGTCATAGAAAGAGTTCCTAATGTTTTGTACACTCAGTGTATATTAAATTCCACAGAGGCCTCTCGAATGGAACACGCTTCAATTGAACCCCTATCAAAATGCAAAATTAGCCCAACCCATGGACTAATAGCCTGGTATCACACACTCTACTACAGTGGGGAGAACAAGTATTTGATACACTGCCGATTTTGCAGGTTTTCCTACTTACAAAGCATGTAGAGGTCTGTAATTTTTATCATAGGTACACTTCAACTGTGAGAGACGGAATCTAAAACAAAAATCCAGAAAATCGCATTGTATGATTTTTAAATAATTAATTTGCATTTTATTGCATGACATAAGTATTTGATCACCTACCAACCAGTAAGAATTCCGGCTCTCACAGACCTGTTAGTTTTTCTTTAAGAAGCCCTCCTGTTCTCCACTCATTACCTGTATTAACTGCACCTGTTTGAACTCGTTACCTGTATAAAAGACACCTGTCCACACACAATCAAACAGATTCCAACCTCTCCACAATGGCCAAGACCAGAGAGCTGTGTAAGGACATCAGGGATAAAATTGTAGACCTGCACAAGGCTGGGATGGGCTACAGGACAATAGGCAAGCAGCTTGGTGAGAAGGAAACAACTGTTGGCGCAATTATTAGAAAATGGAAGAAGTTCAAGATGACAGTCAATCACCCTCGGTCTGGGGCTCCATGCAAGATTTCACCTCGTGGGGCATCAATGATCATGAGGAAGGTGAGGGATCAGCCCAGAACTACACGGCAGGACCTGGTCAATGACCTGAAGAGAGCTGGGACCACAGTCTCAAAGAAAACCATTAGTAACACACTACGCCGTCATGGATTAAAATCCTGCAGCGCACGCAAGGTCCCCCTGCTTAAGCCAGTGCATGTCCAGGCCTGTCTGAAGTTTGCCAATGACCATCTGGATGATCCAGAGGAGGAATGGGAGAAGGTCATGTGGTCTGATGAGACAAAAATAGAGCTTTTTGGTCTAACTCCACTCGCCGTGTTTGGAGGAAGAAGAAGTATGAGTACAACCCCAAGAACACCATCCCAACCGTGAAGCATGGAGGTGGAAACATCATTCTTTGGGGATGCTTTTCTGCAAAGGGGACAGGACGACTGCACCGTATTGAGGGGAGGATGGATGGGGCCATGTATCGCGAGATCTTGGCCAACAACCTCCTTCCCTCAGTAAGAGCATTGAAGATGGGTCGTGGCTGGGTCTTCCAGCATGACAACGACACGAAGCACACAGCCATGGCAACTAAGGAGTGGCTCCGTAAGAAGCATCTCAAGGTCCTGGAGTGGCCTAGCCAGTCTCCAGACCTGAACCCAATAGAAAATCTTTGGAGGGAGCTGAAAGTCCGTATTGCCCAGCGACAGCCCCGAAACCTGAAGGATCTGGAGAAGATCTGTAGGGAGGAGTGGGCTAAAATCCCTGCTGCAGTGTGTGCAAACCTAGTCAAGAACTACAGGAAACGTATGATCTCTGTAATTGCAAACAAAGGTTTCTGTACCAAATATTAAGTTCTGCTTTTCTGATGTATCAAATACTTATGTCATGCAATAAAATGCAAATTAATTACTTAAAAATCATACAATGTGATTTTCTGGATTTTTGTTTTAGATTCCGTCTCTCATAGTTGAAGTGTACCTATGATACAAATTACAGACCTCTACATGCTTTGTAAGTAGGAAAACCTGCAAAATCGGCAGTGTATCAAATACTTGTTCTCCCCACTGTATATAATATGTGAAGTGGAGATTATTACAGCACTCCCTGCGCGGCAACAAACTACTCTCCGAAATGAAATGAGTGCTATTAAAGCCTTATGAAGCAGAGTTCCCAGATCAAGCATAAATCATCATGAGGGCTTTTTGAATGGTTGCATTTGAATTAATACTGGCCTACTATCAACCAAACACCAGACGTTTTAACCAAAGTTCTTATGATAGAAATTGGTGCAACGGCAAATAGGGAAAACAGGCGGATGAAGCCAGGGACATGTTCATTAGGGTACACCGTCATAAAATGCTTTGCAACTGAAAACAAAAGAAGTTATTGTACAATACAAGACCACTTTATTAATATATATATTTATATATTTCACCTGTATTTAAGCAGGTAGGCCAGTTGAGAACAAGTTCTCATTTACAACTGCGACCTGGCCAAGATAAAGCAAAGCAGTGCGACAAAAACAACAACACAGAGTTACACATAAACAAACGTAAGGTCAATAACACAATAGAAGAATCTATGTACAGTGTGTGCAAATGTAGAAGAGTAGGGAGGTAGGCAATAATTAGGCCATGGAGGCGAAATAATTACAATTTAGCATTAACACTGGAGTGATACATGTGCAGATGATGATGTGCAAAAGAGCAAGAGGGTACGTAATAATATGGGGATGAGGTAGTTGGGTGTGCTATTTACAGATTGGCTGTGTACAGGTACAGTGATCGGTAAGCTGCTCTGACAGCTGATGCTTAAAGTTAAAGAGGGAGATATAAGACTCCAGCTTCAGTGCTTTTTGCAATCCCTGAGGGGCAATACATTAAAGGCTGACAGGATACTTCAGACAGGACTAACAAACACAGACAGACAGTATAACAATTAAATAATAATAATACAAATAATAAAAAGTGCTTGGTGCAATTTAAGAAACTAAAAGTCCATGGTAGCCACAGTTCTTAAATAATGGCAGGGCTATGTCTTACTTAATAGGGCTCCTGAGTGGTGCAGTGGTCTTAGACACTGCATCTCAGTGCAAGAGTACCTGGTTTGAATCCAGGCTCCTTCACATCCGGCTGTGATTGGGAGTCCCATAGGGCGTTGCACAATTGGCCCAGCGTCGTCCAGGTTTGGCCAGGGTAGGCTGTCATTCTAAATATAATTTGTTCTTAACTGACTTGCCTAGTTAAATAAAAATTAAATATGCATATGTATTTTTTAAATGGTAGTGTTAACCAGAACTAGAAAAGCACAACTGGGAGCAGTTGGAATTGCGGGTCGAGGACATGGATGCAATGCCATAGGCCTTTCTCCTGGCCTGCTGCTAAAAGAATATGACCAGAATTCTGAGTGGCACCCAGGTGATCTTACAGTGCTTTGCAAAAGTATTTATCCCACTTGGAATTTTTCCTATCTTGTTGCATTACAACCTGTAATTTAAATTGATTTTTATTTCGATTTCATGTAACGGACATACACAAAATAGTCCAAATTGGTGAAGTGAAATGAAAAAAATTGTTTCAAAATTTGATATAAAATGACTAATGGAAAAGTGGTCCATGCATATATATTCACCCCCTTTGCTATTGAAGCCCCTAAATAAGACGCGGTGCAGCCAAATCATTTCAGAAGTCACATAATTAGTTAAATAAAGTCCACCTGAGTGCAATCGAAGTGTCACATGATCTGTCACATGAACTCAGTATATATATACACCTGCTCTGGAAGGCCCCAGGGTCTGCAACACCACTAAGCAAGGGGCACCACTAAGCAAGCGGCACCATGAAGACCAAGGAGCTCTCCAAACAGGTCAGGGACAAAGTTGTGGAGAAGTACAGATCAGGTTTGGGTTATAAAAAAATATCTGAAACTCTTAACATCCCACGGAGCACCATTAAATCCATTTTTAAAAAGCGGAAAAAATATGGCACCAAAACAAACATGCAAAGAGAGGGCCGCCCACCAAAACATTAATCTGGAGAGGCAACAAAGAGACCAAAGATAACCCTGAAGGAGCTGCAAAGCTCCACAGCGGAGATTGGAGTGTCTGTCCATAGGACCACTTTAAGCCGTACACTCTACAGAGATGGGCTTTACGGAAGAGTGGACAGAAAAAAGCCATTGCTCAAAGAAAAAAAATAAGCAAATGCATTTGATGTTCACCAAAAGGCATGCTGGAGACTCCCCAAACATATGGAAGAAGGTACTCTGGTCAGATGAGACTAAAATTGAGCTGTTTGGCTACCAAGGAAAACCCTACGTCTAGCGCAAACCCAACACTTCTCATCACCCCGAGAATACCATCCCTGGTGGTGGCAGCATCATGCTGTGGGGATGTTTTTCATCGGCAGGGATTGGGAAACTGGTCAGAATTTAAACGTTTCCCCTTAAACCACTCGAGTGTTGCTTTAGCAGTATGCTTAGGGTCATTGTCCTGCTGGAAGGTGAACCTCCGTCCTAGTCTCAAGTCTGTGGAAGACTGAAACAGGTTTCCCTCAATAATCTCCCTGTATTTAGCACCATCCATAATTTCAGTGGGTGTGGGGGGGTTGTCAGATGGGCTATCAGGGTGGCTGACAGGGGGGGTGCTCAGAGGGGGTGAGAGCCGCTGGGCTTGGGGTTCTTCATTTGTCTGTTCTGCTGTGATGTCGACGCTATGGTCAGGGTCTGGTGTGGACTGTTCTGCTGTGGTGTCGAGGCTTTTGTCGGGTGCTGAGGTGGGCTGTTCTGCTGGCTTCTCTGCAGGGGTGGCCACCTCTCTAGTGGGTTGTTCTCTGTCACACGCCATCCCCCTCAACCTCTCCTCCAGCAGTCTGATCCTCTCCTCTAGTGCTTCTCCTGCTCCTGCTCTTTCTCCTGTTGAAGTTTTCTCACCACTGTCCAGAGTGCAGATATGTCTCTCTCCACCTCCAGCACTCCGGGTCTGTTTGGGATAGGGGGCAGCATTTTCACGTTTGGATGAAAAGCATGCCCAGAGTAAACTACCTGCTACTCAGTCCCAGTTGATAATATATGCATATTATTAGTAGATTTAGATAGAAAGCACTCTGAAGTTTCTAAAACTGTTTGAATGATGTCTGTGAGTATAACAGAACTCATATGGCAGGCGGAAACCTGAGAAAAATCCAACCAGGAAGTGGGAAATCTGAGGTTTGTAGGTTTTCAACTCTTTGCCTATCGGATATACAGTGTCTATGGGATCAAATTGCACTTCGTAAGGCTTCCACTAGATGTCAACAGTCTTTAGAACCTTCTTTGATGCTTCTACTGTGAAGGGGGGCCGAATGAGAGGGGAATGAGTCAGAGGTCTGCCAGAATGCCTTGAGCTCGTGACGCTCGTTCACGTGAGAGCGAGCTCTGTTCCATTGCTTTTCTACAGACAAAGGAATTCTCCGGTTGGAACATTATTGAAGATTTATGTTAAAAACATCCTAAAGATTGATTCTATACTTCGTTTGACATGTTTCTACGAACTGTAATATGACTTTTCGTCTGGACTTTTACCTGGACCTGCCCGCGTGTCGTGAATTTAGATTGTGTACTGAACGCGCGAACCAAAAGAGGTATTTGGACATAAATTATGGACTTTCTGGAACAAATCAAACTTTTATTTTGGAACCGGGATTCCTGGGAGTGCATTCTGATGAAGATTATCAAAGGTAAGTGAATATTTATAATGCTATTTCTGACTTATGTTGACTCCAACATGGCGGATATCTTTTTGGGTTGTGTTGGTCTTTGAGCGCCAAAACCTAGACAGGTTTTAAATGTCTTGGAATGGCCTTTTCAAAGCCCAGACCTCAATCCAATTGAGAATCTGTGGTATGACTTAAAGATTGCTGTACACCAGCGGAACCCATCCAACTTGAAGGAGCTGGAGTAGTTTTGCCATGAAGAATGGGCAAAAATGCCAGTGGCTAGATGTGCCAAGCTTATAGAGACATACCCCAGGAGACTTGCAGCTTTAAGTGCTGCAAAAGGTGGCTTTACAAAGTATTGACTTTGGGGGGGTGAATAGTTATGCACACTCAAGTTTTCCGTTTTTTATTCTTATTTCTTGTTAGTTTCACAATAAAAAATATTTTGCATCTTCAAAGTGGTAGGCATTTTGTGTAAAATGATAAAAAGATACAACACCCCCAAAAAACACAATAATAAAATGTTACAACACCCCCAAAAAATCTATTTTCATTCCAGGTTGTAAGGCAACAAAATAGGAAAAATACCAAGGGAGGTGAATACTTTCGCAAGCCACTGTACATCATCACAAAACATTTTGCAAATGAAAACATAAACAAGTGTTTCTTATTAGACAATTTCAGTACTACGTCCACATTTCACTCATTAGACAGCAGCTGCTTGTTTATTGAGGTCAGAAAATGGTTTGGCGTTGGCATCCCATTTTGTTTTGTCCCTCTGTCCCTCCCTCCCTCGATCCCCCTATTTGGATCGGATTACTAAAACAGGACAAAAAGAAGAAAAAAATTGGATGATGTATAACAGGCGATGTGGTCAGGCCCATGTTCATTAGGGTACACCGTCGCAAAACACTTTGCCACTGAAAAAAATAAAAAATAAAAAATCTTATTCGACAAGTTCATCTAGTACCTCCCCACTTTACCCGGGATAAATGGAGCGGAATCCTAGTCTCTGGCTGAAAGATATGACTGTACTGTTTTAGTGTTTATTAAAAATCACACATAAATGTGTGCGAATGACAGTGTGCTCACTCCTCTCTCGGTGGAGAAGGAAACCATCTGCAATGTGTTTGTGTTAGGCAAAGTGATATGTTTTTTTCTTCTCACAGACGCGTGGTATCACGTTGAGATCAATATGGAATTGAAATCCTGGACGTTGACAGAAAAGGTGGGTAACACAACTCATTGTGTAACTTAACCCTTTATACCCATGGGAATTGGCCTATATGGATATGGGCTAAATTGAAAATGATCTTTCAGGAAGAAATATGAAAAGCATATGCATGACAATGGTAGCAATTGGAAGAGAACCGTTTGGAGATTATGGGAACATTAGACTGAATAAAAATATTACACTGTTACATTTTTTGTGCATTTTACATTTGCTGTGCTTTTCCCCACATATGTTGATACGAAATCTGATAATACTCTGGAAATATTCCTGGAAAATGTGGGTTAGGTGCAACATAAGACAAATAATTGACAATGGTTTGAGTTAGAGGTCTATCTGGTGTCTCCAAGTGGCCACACACCTATCAAAAGTGTGCACAGTTCCTAAGTAATTTCATTGCACTTTCATGACTCAAAGAAAAGTCTCCAACTTGAAGGTGCTTTTTTGACCTCTCCTAGCGGTGCCATTGAGGAACTAGAGCAAGCACACTTCTAGTTATGTTGAACACATCCCTGCATCCCCACCATCACACAAGTACTGCTGTTGTCTACAAATCCAAAACGGTCCATTGTAAATCACAATCTGGGTCAGGTGGGCATAATTTTAAAACCGGTTCTATTGATTAGCTAAGTTATAAAATAAGATATGACAGTGTTAGGCTTTCACAATGCAATGCAGGGAAACAGATCATAATTTTGGTGTAAATAGAAAGGAGTCACGAGTGAATTCAGAAGCGCATGATGTGGAAAATGTTTTTCACAATAGACAAACATAGGCTCATTCGGTTCAGAGCAACCCAGGGAATGACGACATGTCATTTTGTAATTGTACATCAATCATAATGATAAAAAAATGTTGACAATGTATATGACATGAGTTTTATGATATGGAAATGTGAGGAGCACATTTGGACTCATGGGTCTTCGGCTTGCTTATATGACATCAAAGCGGTATTTACTGTATTATAATCATCCAAGTATCATCTTTAAAAATACATAGAGTCCTCTAAATGTACAACATTTTCACTCATTTAGACAACAAAACATTTACATAAAGTTGCCCAGTTAGCGGGAGGGATGGGGAAACTTCTTGTCACGTGCAGTGCTCAAGTTCAGAACGACTGTCAGTCAAAACCCATACAGCACTGTGCAGCGAGGAACCAGAGCGCTGATGTCATGTATAGCATGTTATTGTACAGCATTGCATTCCAATTTAGGTGTTTATCAGTACCCAAATATGTCATATGAGTATAAATGGTTAAAGGCCTTGATCAAGGGAAGGTATAAAGTATTTACACCTATCCACCTGGTTTTCATGAACATGTGATATATAATTTTAGTTATCACAAGGGCACATTCAAACAGCCGAAACAAGATGAAAACATGTTTTTTCAGTGACAAATGGACTGCAATAGATTGCACATGTACAATAAATGTTGTGGAACTTTTTTTGTAACCCCATATGGGGTGTCAGGGTTTGCTCTATCTCACACACACACACACACACACACACACACACACACACACACACACACACACACACACACACACACACACACACACACACACACACACACACACACACACACACACACACACACACACACACACACACATCCCTCTCTAAAGCCTGAGTACACACTCCTCATCACCCCATTACATCAACAGCTGTGCATCAGCTCTTTCCTTCTCACAGCAGCTATGCTCAACCATGCCAGAGAAGAGCATTTCATTTATACGCATAATGTATCAATCAAATGCCTTGATTTCAGTGATTGGATATACCATTGGATTTTTTTCCACCACTAGTTCGTACCCTTCTTCCTCTGCAGTCCTTTGGGAGGGCTCAAGGTCTCTCCTAACTTTCCTGGAGTGTGTGTGTGTGTGTGTGTGTGTGTGTGTGTGTGTGTGTGTGTGTGTGTGTGTGTGTGTGTGTGTGCGTGTGCTCGTGTCTTTGATTTTAGTTAAATGGAGCTGTGCACATGGCAGAGAGGAGGCTTATGGGATATGGGGAGAGCACATGTGATTGGATAGAATCTGGGAAAACCATTCCTGAGAAGGGAAAAAGAGTAGGAGGTAGGAGTAAAGTTTATAGTTCCACGCCTCATTGATCGATATCTGCACTGTCTCCAAAGGAGTGATATGATATCAAAGCTTTTAGTAATGTGTTTTTGATTATCGCCCAACTCTGGCTATATAAGATTTAAAGGCCTCCCATAGTAGATGTGCAACAGCTCTGATTAGTACAGTACCAGTCAAACGTTTGGACACACTTACTCATTCCAGTTTTTTTTCTACTTTATTCTACATTGTAGAAGAATAGTGAATACATCAAAACTATGAAATAACACATTTGGAATCATGTAGTAACAAAAAAAGTGAAACAAATCAGAATATATTTTAGATTCTTCAAAGTAGCCACCCTTTGCCTTGACAGCTTTGCACACTCTTGGCATTATCTCAACCAGATTCATGAGGTAGTCACCTGGAATGCATTTCAATTACCAGGTGTGTCTTGTTAAATGTTAATTTATGGAATTTCTTTATTTCTTAATCTGTTTGAGCCAATCAGTTATGTGGTGACAAGGTAGGGGTGGTATAAAGAAGATAGCCCTATTTGGTAAAATACCAAGACCCTATTATGGCAAGAACAGCTCAAATAAGCAAAGAGAAATGACAGTCCACTGACATGAAGGGCAGTCAATGCGGAACATTTCAAGAACTTTTTAAGTTTCTTCAAGTGTAGTCGCAAAAACCATCAAGTGGTATGATGAAATTGACTCTCAGGAGAACCGCTACAGGAAAGGAAGACCCATTAGAGTAACCAGCCTCAGAAATTGCAGCCCAAATAAATCCTTCACAGTGTTCAAGTAACATGATACACTGGTAGCAAAACCTGGTTATAACATCTACAGAAAAGACAGAAATGCCAACAGGGGCAGTGTTGCGGTCTATATTGAGAAGCACATTCCCGTAAAGCTTAGAGACAATCTAATGTTAAATACTTGTGGGAAGCTGCTATAGACCACCAAGTGCTAACAGTCAGTTTCTGGATAATATGTGTGAAATGCTTGTTAATGTACGTGATATCAACAGAGAAGTATATTTTCTGGATGATTTAAATATTGACTGGCTCTCATCAAGCTGCCCACTCAAGAAAAACTTCAAACTGTAACCAGTGCCTGCAACCCAGTTCAGGTTGTCAGTCAACCTAACAGTGTATTTACAAACAGCACAGGAATGAAATCATCAACATTTATTGATCACATCTTTACTAATGCTGCAGAAATTTGCTTTAAAGCAGTATCCAAATCCATAGGATGTAGTGATCACAATATAATAGGCATATCTTGAAAAACCAAAGTTCAAAGGCTGGGCCTAATATAGTGTATAAGAGGTCATAAGGTCATACAATAAGTTTTGTGGTGATTCATATTTTAATGATGTAAAGAATATTTGCTGGTCTGTGGTGTGTAATCAAATCAAATCAAATTTATATAGCCCTTCTTACATCAGCTGATATCTCAAAGTGCTGTACAGAAACCCAGCCTAAAACCCCAAACAGCAAGCAATGCAGGTGTAGAAGCACCTGCATGTAATGAGGAGAAACCAGATGCTGCACTTGACACTGTCAAAACTTCCACCGAAGTCGGCTCCTCTCCTTGTTCGGGCGGCGTTCGGCGGTCGACGTCACTGGTCTTCTAGCCTTCGCCGCTCCATTTTTCATTGTTCCATTTATTTTGTCTTGTTCCCCGCACACCTGGTTTACATTCCCTAATCACATTGTATATATATATTCCTCTGTTCCCCCCATGTCCTTGTGTGGAATTGTTTTTGTTACATGTTCAGTGTTCTGCACCAGGCTGGTTATTTCCCCCCTGTGTATTCTTGTGTAAGCCATGGGAGGTTGGATTATTTAAAAAAAATTGTGACGCTATTTGGCGCATTTCTCTTTTGCTTTTTGGCTGGAGGTTTGACGATGTTGCGTCCGTTTGTTGTGCTTCTGCCCTGTCACGTTCTGACCTTAGTTCCTTTGTTTTGTCTTTTGTTTTGTATGGTCAGGGCGTGAGTTGGGGTGGGCAGTCTATGTTTTCTGTTTCTATGTGGGGTTTCTTGTTTGGCCTGATATGGTTCTCAATCAGAGGCAGGTGTTAGTCATTGTCTCTGATTGGGAACCATATTTAGGTAGCCTGTTTTGTGTTGTGGGTTGTGGGTTATTGTCTTTGTTATGTTGCATGTTAGCACAGTGTTTATATAGCGGTCAGGTTCGTCCTATTCGTTTTGTTGTTTTTTTGTTTAAGTGTTCTTCATTAAAATTAGAAGAATGTATTCAAACCACGCTGCGCTTTGGTCCGCTTCTTACGACGATCATGACAGAATAACCCACCAAAAAAGGACCAAGCAGCGTGGTAACGGGCAGCAACAGGAGAAATGGATTTGGGAGGACAGTCTGGACTATACAACTTGGGAGGAGATAGACAGGTGGGCGGTCGACCCAGGGAGAGTGCCGGAGCCCGCCTGGGATTCTCTGGAGCAGTGTGAGGAGGGATACCGGCGAATGGAGGCAGCACGGCGGCGCGGTAGGAAGCCAGAGAGGCAGCACCAAAAATTTCTTGGGAGGGGGAACATGGGGGTGTGGCGAAGCCAGGTAGGAGACCTGCACCAACTCCCCGTGCTTACCGCGAGGAGCCGAGGATGGAACCGGAGCCAGTCGGGGTGGAGTTGGAGGTGAGCAGGGTGAGTGAAGTAGAGACTGTGAAGGGTTTAATGGGGAAATTGGAGGAGAGAGAAATTAGGGATTTGCTGGTTTGGTGCATGAGGCACGACATCCGCCCGACGGAGCGTGTCGGGGATTTGATGTCACCTGAGTCAGCTCTCCATACTCGTCCTGAGGTGCGTGCTAGCCGTCTGGTGAAGACTGTGCTAGCCCCACGCACCAGGCCTCCTGTGCGCCTCCCTAGCCCTGCACGTCCTGTGCCAGCTCAGCGCACCAGCTCTCCTGTGGCAGCCCCACATACTAGCTCACCTGTGGCAGTCCCACGCACCAGTTCTCCGGTGCCGGCGCCACATACCAGGCCTCCAGTTCCAGCACCCCGCACTCGCCTTGAGGTGCGTGTCCCCAGACCGGTACCACCAGTTCCGGCACCACGCACCAAGCCTACTGTGCGTCTCCAGAGCCCTGTACGCCCTGTTCCTGCTCCCCGCAATCGTCCAGTGGTGCGTGTTCCCAGCCCGGTACCACCAGTTCCGGCACCACGCACCAGGCCTACTGGGCGCCTCAGCTGCCCGTCTGTCCAGCGCCGCCTGAGCTGCCCATCTGTCCAGCGCCGCCTGAGCTGCCCGTCTGTCCAGGGCCGTCAGAGCCGCCCGTCTGTCCAGAGCCGTCAGAGCCGCCCGCCAGTCAGGAGCCGCCACAGCCGCCCATCAGTCCGGAGCTGCCTTTCAGTCCTGAGCTACCCCTCAGTCCTGAGCTACCCTCTCAGTCATGAGCTGCCCTTCAGTCATGAGCTGTCCTTCAGTCATGAGCTGTCCTTCAGTCATGAGCTGTCCTTCAGTCATGAGCTGTTCCTCAGTCATGAGCTGCCCTTCAGTCATGAGCTGCCCTTCTGTCATGAGCTGCCCTTCAGTCATGAGCTGCACTTCAGTCATGAGCTGCCCTTCAGTCCGGAGCTACCCTTCAGTCCGGAGCTACCCCTCGGTCATGAGCTGCCCCTCGGTCCGGAGCTGCCCCTCGGTCCGGAGCTGCCCCTCGGTCCGGAGCTGCCCCTCA
The DNA here is from genome assembly GCF_045679555.1 of Salvelinus alpinus. Classification (NCBI taxonomy): domain Eukaryota; kingdom Metazoa; phylum Chordata; class Actinopteri; order Salmoniformes; family Salmonidae; genus Salvelinus; species Salvelinus alpinus. Next base: position 1,100,923 of record NC_092116.1, read on the forward strand.
GTCCGGAGTTGCCCCTCAGTCCAGAGGCGCCCCTCAGTCCAGTGGGGCCATTTAGGAGGGTCGCCGTTCCTAGGAGGCCACGGAAGCGGGTATTGACTATGGTGGAGTGGGGGCCACGTCCAGCGCCAGAGCCGCCACCGCGGACAGATGCCCACCCAGACCCTCCCCTATAGGTTCAGGTTTTGCGGCCGGAGTCCGCACCTTGGGGGGGGGGGGGGGGGGGGGTACTGTCACGTTCCGACCTTAGTTCCTTTGTTTTGTCTTTTGTTTTGTATGATCAGGGCGTGAGTTGGGGTGGGCAGTCTATGTTTTCTGTTTCTATGTGGGGTTTCTTGTTTGGCCTGATATGGTTCTCAATCAGAGGCAGGTGTTAGTCATTGTCTCTGATTGGGAACCATATTTAGGTAGCCTGTTTTGTGTTGTGGGTTATTGTCTATGTTATGTTGCATGTTAGCACAGTGTTTATATAGCGGTCACGTTTGTCCTATTCGTTTTGTTGTTTTTTTGTTTAAGTGTTCTTCATTAAAATTAGAAGAATGTATTTAAACCACGCTGCTCTTTGGTCCGCTTCTTACGACGATCGTGACATGCCCAAATAAAGAGTGCGCCTGTGTCATATTCTGACCTTAGTTCCTTTTTTTATTTCTTTATTTTAGTTTGGTCAGGGCGTGAGTTGGGGTGGGCGTTCTATATTTTGTAGTCTAAGTTTTGTATTTCTGTGTTTGGCCTGGTATGGTTCTCAATCAGAGGCAGCTGTTGATTGTTGTCTCTGATTGAGAATCATACTTAGGTAGCCTGTTTTCCCACTATGGGTTGTGGGTAGTTGTTTTCTGTGTCTGTGTTTTTCCACACAGAACTGTTTCAGTCTCGTTCATTCTCTTTTGTTGTTTTGTCATTCAGTGTTCAGTTGGATTTCATTCAAATGGACACTTACCATGCTGCACATTGGTCCGATCTGTCAAACTCGTCATCAGACGAGGACGAGTACCATTATAGCCTGATCACAACTCTCTGCTCTCCTGCACCTGACTTCAACACCAGTAGCGCATACGCTGACAGACACATTTATGAAATTGCTTATTCCAATAACCAATAAGCATGCACTCATTAAGAAAATGACTGTAAAAACTGTTAAATCTCATTGGATTGATGAGGAATTGAAAAATTGTATGGTTGAGAGGGATGAGGCAAAAGGTATGGCAAATAAGTCTGGCAGCCCAAATGATTGAGAAATCATATGACGAAAGATAAATAAGCAATACCATGAAACAAAGACAAATTATATAAAAAATTATAAGAAAAAGCTTTGGTTAAATGAAATTTTGGAAAAAAAAGCCAACTTGGCTTCATCATTCATTGAATCAGATGGCTCATTCATCACAAACCCACTGATATTGCCAACTACTTTAATGATATTTTAGTTGGCAAGATAAGCAAACCTAGGCAGTAACAAACACAGCCAGTAACAAAACACTGACACTACACATCTAAGTATATCTGACCAAATTCTGAAAGAAAATAATTGTACTTTTGAATTCTGTAAAGTCAGTGTGAAGGAGGTGAAACAATTACTGTTGTCTATCAACAATAACAAGCCACTGGGGTCTGACAATTTGGATGGAAAATTACTGAGAATAATAGCAGACGATATTGCCACATCTTCAATTTAAGCCTACTGGAAAGTGTGTGCCCTCGGGCCTGGAGGGAAGCTAAAGTCATTCCGCTACCCAAGAATAGTAAAGCCCACTTTATTGGCTCAAATAGCTGACCAATCAGCCTGTTACCCACACTTAATAAACTTCTGGAGAAAATTATGTTTGACCAGATACAATGCTATTTCACAGTAAACAAATTGACAACAGACTTTCAGCATGCTTACAGGGAAGGAAACTCAACAAGCACAGAACTTACACAAATGACTAATGATTGGCTGAGAGAAATTGATGATAAACTGATTGTGGGGGTTGTCTTGTTAGACTTCAGTGCAGCTTTTGACATTATCGATCATAGTCTGCTGCTGGAAGAATGTATGTGTTATGGTTTTACACCCCCTGCTATAATGTGGATAAAGAGTTACTTGTCTAACAGAACACAGAGGTCTTTAACTTCTTATGGCTGCAGGGGCAGTATTGAGTAGCTTGAATGAAAGGTGCACAAAGGTAACGGCCTGCTCCTCAGTCATAGATACGTGGGACGGTAGCGTTCCACCTGGCCAATATCCGGTGAAATGGCAGAGCGCCAAATTCAAAATAAATTACTATAAATATTAAACTTTCATGAAATCACAAGTGCAATACATCAAAATAAAGCTTAACTTGTTGTTAATCCATCCGCCGTGTCTGATTTTAAAAAGGCTTTACGGCGAAAGCAAACCATGCGATTATCTGAGGACAGCGCCCAGCACACAAATGCATAACAAATCATTTTCAACCAGGGAGTTGCGACACAAAAGTCAGAAATAGCGATATAATATATGCCTTACCTTTGAAGATCTTCTTCTGTTGGCACTCCAAAAGGTCCCAGTTACATTACAAATGGTCCTTTTGTGTGATAAATTCTTTCTTTATATCCATAAAAACTCAGTTTAGCTGGCGCTTCAGTCAATAATCCACTCGGTTTTACCTCCTTCAAAATGCATACAAAATGAATCCCAAACGTTACCAATAAACTTATCCAAACAAGTCAATCAACATTTGTAATCAAACAATAGGTACCCTAATACGCAAATAAATGATCAAATTTAAGACGGAGAATCGTTATTGTCTTTACCAGAGAAAAGTACCAAAGAACACGCTTACATTCACGCGCTTGGAAACACTACAGCCAAAATGGGAGCCACCTAGAAAACTAAAATTTCTGGGTCATTTTTCCAAAAACCGGCCTGAAACTCTTTCTAAAGACTGTTGACATCTAGTGGAAGCCCTAGGAAGTGCAATCGGGCATGATTTCGCCCTATTATAAAAGTGCCAGCCATTGAAATCAGTGGTAGGATGATTTTTTTTTTTTTGTACTCGGGGTTTTGCCTGCCATTTCAGTTCTGTTATACTCAGACATTATTTTAACAGTTTTAGAAACTTTAGAGTGTTTTCTATCCAAATATACCAATTATATGCATATCCTAGCTTCTGGGCCTGAATAGCAGGCAGTTTACTTTGGGCCCACTTTTCATCCGGTCGTCAAAATACCGCCCCCTATCCCAAAGAAGTTAACCAAGAGCTGCAGTTAGTTCGCAGAATGGGTTGCAAGGAATATGCTAGTCCTAAATATTTCCAAAACTAAAAGCATTGTAATTGGGACAAATAATTCACTAAACCTTAAACCTCAACTACATCTCGTAATGAATAATGTGGAAATTGAGCAAGTTGAGATGACTAAACTGCTTGGAGTAATCCTGGATTATAAACTGTCATGGTCAAAACATATTGATACAACAGTTAGTAAGATGGGGAGAAGTCTGTGCGTAATAAAGTGTTGCTCTACCTTATTAACAACACTATCAACAAGGCAGGTCCTACAGGCCCTAGTTTTGTCATACCTAGACCACTGTTTAGTAGTGTGGTCTGGTACCACAAAAAGGGACTTGGGAAAATTGCAGTTGGCTCAGAACAGGGCAGCACAGCTCACCGGTAAAAGTACATGTAGAGAAAACATTAATGACATGCATGTCAATCTCTCATGGCTCAAAGTGGAAGAGAGGTTGACTTGATCATTATTTGCTTTTGTAAGAAGTGTTGACAAGCTGAATGTACCGAGCTGTCTTTTAAAATACTAGTACACAGCTCGGACACTCATGCATACCTCACAAGACATGCTACCAGAGGTCTCTTCTCAGTCCCCAAGTCCAAAACAGACTATCGGAGGAGCACAGTACTACATAGAGCCATGACTACATGGAACTCTATTCCACATCAGGTAACTGATGCAAGCAGTAGAATCAGATTTAAAACTTCTTATGGCTCAAATCCCATTAACGGGATCGATTTGACAACATCCGGTGAAATGGCAGAGCGCCAAATAAAAAATAAAAGATATTACAAATATTAAAACTTCATACAAGTGCAATACACCAAATTAAAGCTGAACTTCTTGATAATCTAACTACCATGTCAGATTTCAAAAAGGCTTTACGGTGAAAGCAAACCATGCTATTATCTGAGGACGAACTTTATCTGACTCTTTGTAAACTGGAAACCACACACCCTGAGGCTGCATTCATCGTAGCTGGGGATTTGAACAAGGCTAATCTAAAAACAAAACTCCCTAAATTCTATCAGCATATCGATTGTGCTACCAGGGCTGGAAAAACCCTAGATCATTGTTATACTAATTTCCGCGACGCATATAAGGCCCTCCCCCGCCCCCCTTTCGGAAAAGCTGACCACGACTCCATTTTGTTGATTCCAGCCTACAAACAGAAACTCAAACAACAAGCTCCCGCGCTCAGGTCTGTTCAACGCTGGTCCGACCAATCTGAATCAACGCTTCAAGACTGCTTCGATCACGCGGATTGGAATATGTTCCGCATTGCGTCCAACAACAATATTGACGAATATGCTGATTCGGTGAGCGAGTTCATTAGGAAGTGCATTGACGATGTCGTACCCACAGCAACGATTAAAACATTCCCAAACCAGAAACCGTGGATTGACGGCAGCATTCGCGTGAAACTGAAAGCGCGAACCACTGCTTTTAACCAGGGCAAGGTGACCGGAAGCATGACCGAATACAAACAGTGTAGCTATTCTCTCCGCAAGGCAATCAAACAGGCTAAGTCCCAGTACAGAGACAAAATCGAGTCGCAATTCAACAGCTCAGACACAAGAGGTATGTGGCAGGGTCTACAGTCAATCACGGATTACAAAAAGAAAACCAGCCCCGTCGCGGACCAGGATGTCTTGCTCCCAGACAGGCTAAACAACTTTTTTGCCCGCTTTGAGGACAATACAGTGCCACTGACACGGCCCCCTACCAAAACCTGCGGGCTCTCCTTCACTGCAGCCGAGGTGAGTAAAACATTTAAACGTGTTAACCCTCGCAAGGCTGCAGGCCCAGACGGCATTCCCAGCCGCGTCCTCAGAGCATGCGCAGACCAGCTAGCTGGTGTGTTTACGGACATATTCAATCAATCCTTATCCCAGTCTGCTGTTCCCACATGCTTCAAGAGGGCCACCATTGTTCCTGTTCCCAAGAAAGCTAAGGTAACTGAGCTAAACGACTACCGCCCCGTAGCACTCACTTCCGTCATCATGAAGTGCTTTGAGAGACTAGTCAAGGACCATATCACCTCCACCCTACCGGACACCCTAGACCCACTCCAATTTGCTTACCGACCCAATAGGTCCACAGACGACGCAATCGCAACCACACTGCACACTGCCCTAACCCATCTGGACAAGAGGAATACCCATGTGAGAATGCTGTTCATCGATTACAGCTCAGCATTTAACACCATAGTACCCTCCAAACTCGTCATCAAGCTCGAGACCCTGGGTCTCGACCCCGCCCTGTGCAACTGGGTCCTGGACTTCCTGACGGGCCGCCCCCAGGTGGTGAGGGTAGGTAACAACATCTCCACCCCGCTGATCCTCAACACTGGGGCCCCACAAGGGTGCGTTCTGAGCCCTCTCCTGTACTCCCTGTTCACCCACAACTGCGTGGCCATGCACGCCTCCAACTCAATCATCAAGTTTGCGGATGACACTACAGTGGTAGGCTTGATTACCAACAACGACGAGACGGCCTACAGGGAGGAGGTGAGGGCCCTCGGAGTGTGGTGTCAGGAAAATAACCTCACACTCAACGTCAACAAAACAAAGGAGATGATTGTGGACTTCAGGAAACAGCAGAGGGAGCACCCCCCTATCCACATCGACGGGTCAGTAGTGGAGAAGGTGGAAAGTTTTAAGTTCCTCGGTGTACACATCACGGACAAACTGAATTGGTCCACCCACACAGACAGCGTTGTGAAGAAGGCGCAGCAGCGCCTCTTCAACCTCAGGAGGCTGAAGAAATTCGGCTTGTCACCAAAAGCACTCACAAACTTCTACAGATGCACAATCGAGAGCATCCTGTCGGGCTGTATCACCGCCTGGTACGGCAACTGCTCCGCCCACAACCGTAAGGCTCTCCAGAGGGTAGTGAGGTCTGCAGAACGCATCACCGGGGGCAAACTACCTGCCCTCCAGGACACCTACACCACCCGATGTCACAGGAAGGCCATAAAGATCATCAAGGACAACAACCACCCAAGCCACTGCCTGTTCACCCCGCTATCATCCAGAAGGCGAGGTCAGTACAGGTGCATCAAAGCAGGGACCGAGAGACTGAAAAACAGCTTCTATCTCAAGGCCATCAGACTGTTAAACAGCCACCACTAACATTTAGCGGCCGCTGCCAACATACTGACTCAACTCCAGCCACTTTAAAAATGGGAATTGATGGAAATTATGTAAAAATGTACCACTAGCCACTTTAAACAATGCCACTTAATATAATGTTTACATACCCTACATTACCCATCTCATATGTATATACTGTACTCTATATCATCTACTGCATCTTGCCATCTTTATGTAATACATGTACCACTAGCCACTTTAAACTATGCCACTTTATGTTTACATACCCTACAGTACTCATCTCATATGTATATACCGTACTCTATACCATCTACTGCATCTTGCCATGCCGTTCTGTACCACCACTCATTCATATATCTTTATGTACATATTCTTTATCCCTTTACACTTGTGTGTGTGTATAAGGTAGTAGTTGTGGAATTGTTAGGTTAGATTACTTGTTGGTTATTACTGCATTGTCGGAACTAGAAGCACAAGCATTTCGCTACACTCGCATTAACATCTGCTAACCATGTGTATGTGACTAATACAATTTGATTTGATTTGATTTGAGGACAAAACCCCATCAAACAAACACAGACAATCATATTTCATCCCACCAGGTGCGACACAAAAGTCAGAAATAACAATTTAATTCATGCCTTACCTTTGAAGAACTTCTGCTGTTGGCACTCCAATATGTCCCATAAACATCACAAATTGTCCTTTTGTTCGAGTAATTCCATAGTTATATCTCCAAAATGTCCATTTATCTGGCGCGTTTGATTAAAAAAAACACTGGTTCCAACTCGCGCAACATGACTACAAAATATCTTATAAGTTACCTGTAATCTTGATCCAAACATTTCAAACAACTTTCCTAATACAACTTTAGGTATTTTTTTACGTAAATAATCGATAGAATTTAAGACGGGATAAACTGTGTTCAATACCGGAGGAAAACAAAGAAAGCTCGTTCCAGGTCGTGCGCATCAAAACATTAGAGAGCCCTAGGCTGGACCCTCGTTCTGGACAGCCGTACTTCTTAATTTCTCTAAAGAAAAACATCAACCAATTTCTAAAGACTGTCTAGTGGAAGCTATAGGAACTGCAAGCATATTTCTATTAAAATGGGCTTATCATAGAAAACGAATAGAAAACATATTGACCTCAAAAATAATTTTCCCTGGATGGATTGTGCTCGGGGTTTCGCCTGCCAAATCAGTTCTGTTATACTCACAGACATTATTCAAACAGTTTTAGAAACAGAGTGATTTCTCTCAAAATCTACCAATTATATGCATATCCTAGATTCTGGGCCTGAGTAGCAGGCAGTTTACTTTGAGCACACTTTTCATCCGGACGTGAAAATAGCGCCCCCAAGCCTAGAGAAGTTAAAAAGCAGGTAAAAAAACACCTTATGGAACAACGGGGAGTGTGAATTTGTCATTTTTATTCGGATCCCCATTAGCTAACGCTGTAACGCTAGCGAATCTTCCTGGGGTCCAACACCAATTAACAAGACATTACAAATAACCACAATCAAGACTTCAAACATTCAACAAGTAGACAATACAGATTATTAAAATACCTGACAGGAAACACATTTAACATTCAGTTGATGCTTTCTATTTGCTGTCCAGGCATATGGTCTATTGCATTAGATATTCTTAAATGTTTTTCTTGAAGGGGGATTTACTTTTTACCTGAGAAATATGGATTGGTAACAAGTTCCATTCAGCTATGGCTCTATATAAAACTGTAGATTTGTCCTTGGCTTGGGTTGTTTTAGCTGTCCTGAATTTGCCTGTCTGGTTTGGTGGTTATGCGTGCTGGTTTGGTGGTTATGCGTGTTGCTAATATGTACTAACTGGACTGAAAAATACTGTTTTTTTTTATTTTTATATAACATTCCAAAAGAAAATCAGAAGACTAGATAGTAATTTGTTTTTAACATGAAGCCATGAGAAATTCTGATGCATTTGGAAAATATTCATACGGTTAGAGCAATGAAGAGATAGTCTGGCAGCACTGTTTTGAGCCATTTGGAGCTTTTTTATATATTATTTTGCTGCAGATTACCATATAACCGGACAGTACTCTAAGTGTGATAGGACCAGAGACACACACAAAGGTATAGACACATGCATACGCATACATTGCGATATAAACGTGTTTTGAACATTTTGTGTTGTGGATATGTGGTGTTGTAGGGATGTTATATGATGTACTGTTTATCTTTAGCTCATTCAGTACAAACATAGTTCACTGTTTAATATTTTGTTATATACAGTGGGGAGAACAAGTATTTGATACACTGCCGAATTTGCATGTTTTCCTACTTACAAAGCATGTAGAGGTATGTCATTTTTATCATAGGTACACTTCAATTGTGAGAGACGGAATCTAAAACAAAAATCCAGAAAATCACATTGTATGATTTTTAAGTAATTCATTTGCATTTTATTGCATGACATAAGTATTTGATACATCAGAAAAGCAGAACTTTATATTTGGTACAGAAACCTTTGTTTGCAATTACAGTTCATACGTTTCCTGTAGTTCTTGACCAGGTTTGCCCACACTGCAGCAGGGATTTTGGCCCACTCCTCCATACAGACCTTCTCCAGATACTTCTCCCCACTTTATGTCATGTGGGTGCTTTGGTGTTTTTGGATCCCAGGAAGAGTTGCTGCTACCTTGGCTAATGGGGATCCCTAATAAATACAATTACAAATACAAAACAGACACATCTCAACATCAACTGTCCAGAGGAGAGTGCATGAATCAGGCCTTCGTGGTGAAATTTCTGCAAAGAAACCACTGCTTAAGAACACCAACAATAAGAAGAGACTTGCTTGGGCCAAGAAACACCAGCAATGGACATTAGACTGGTGGAATTCTGTCCTTTGATCTGATGGGTGGATGATCTCCACATGTGTGGTTCCCACCTTGAATCATGGAGGAGGAGATGTGATGGTCTTTTGCTGGTGACACTGCCTGTTATTTGTTTTGAATTCAAGGCACACTTAGCCAGCATGGCTACCACAGCATTCTGCAGCGGTACGCCATCCCATCTGGTTTGCGCTTAGTGGGACTATCATTTGTTTTTCCTCAGGACAATGACCCAACACACCTCCAATAAGGAGAGTGATGGAGTGCTGCATCAGATGACCTGGCCTCTACAATTACCCAACCTCAACCCAATTGAGATGGTTTTGAACCGCAGAGTGAAGGAAAAGCAGCCAACAAGTGCTCAGCATATGTGGAAACTCCCTCAAGACCATTGGAAAAGCATTCCAGGTGAAGCTGGTTGAGAGAATGCCAAGAATGTGCAAAGATGTCATCAAGGCAAAGGGTGGCTACTTTGAAGAATCTCAAATATAAATTATTTTTAAACACTTTTTTGGTTACTACATGATTGCACATGTGTTATTTCATAGTGTTGATGTCTTCACTATTATTCTACAATGGAGAAAATAGTAAAAATAAAGAAAAACCCTTGAATGAGTAGGTGTGTCCAATCTTTTTACCTGTACTGTATATGATTATACTGTACAAATCCATTGACAACATGAGCCACTCTTCATCAAAATGTGTACACTGAGCAATTACCAGCATATCAACCTCTAGTCTAGTTTAACTGTACAACTGTTTGTTAAGGTGGCTGGTCTTGAACAAGTCGAAGTGGTTTCAGTGGAGTACACGCTGAGAAGTAAAATAGATGTGTTCGCTCATGGTGAGACAATGGCTTGATTTGCTATCTTTATCCCGTAACAACAAATGCCGTGCCAACACTGGCTCGGGGCCCCTTTGCGCTCAAATTGGTTTGGGCACCTGTCATCTCCCATTCTAATTAGTGGTGCAAACGTCTAAATACAGTCATTGCCATCAGGACGTCCTGTAGCTGTGACTGGATGAGTGTTTGTGCTTTAACTTGTGCTCCGTCCCCTCCTCATTTCTGGAAGCAATTTTATTTCAATGCTTAGTTTTGGTGAGATATTTGACATCGCCCACAGATCTCAGCAGTGCCTCTTTACTCACTGACAGTGCTGCTTATTTTTGGCAATCTGAAAAGACGGTAAGGCGGTGGCATTATGTTTGTTTTGTCTCTCCCTCCCTTGATCTCGTTATCTGGTCGGCCTCGCTGTTGGATTGTGATTTGGAAACGACGAGGGGAGAGGAAGAGAGACATCCTTATGGGGTTTGTGGATCGACGTAGATGCCGGTTAAAGTAGATGGGGTCTCGTCGCATCCCTTGAAATTTAAAAGTATACTCCGTAAAGAGCGACTGTGTAGGGCTTTTGTCACACAAGCATCATGCTTGAGTGTGATGTACTATAAGTTCTGTAACATACAGTTGCCAGTGTTTGAGTATGGTAGCATGTGGTACTACTATTTTATTCATGTACTGTCTTCGTTAAGCTATTCTAATTCAGTTTTCTGAATGCAAAAAGCTCCAAGATGACACTGAGAGACATTTGGTTTGCGTTTACGGAATACGGAGAAAAAGCATAACCTGCATTTTACACAATAAACCTCAGATCCCTAGCTTGGAATCCAAACTGCAATGCTCCATGGTGAAATGGAGCATATCAATTTTGATTCCAGCCTATCAGTTCACCTCTTCAGCAATCAGATTGTCAACTTAACGTGCAACCCTCAATGTAGTTACATATTTGGTGCAAAGTCATGCCGTTTTCCTTATTGTCTGTATCATATCTGGATTTTGTTTCTACATAGGGCTGTGCTCAAGGGAAGGAGGGAGCTATGCCGGAGTGTATCGAGAGCCGTCGCGTGACGACTTGAGGCATACGTAACCCACCACCATCCCCCGACCACCAATCCAGTGAACCGCTGTTGCTTGAGGGTGGTAAAGGTCACCAGGCTACAGCTCTTTCACTCAGCCCCAACCCCGGCATTACTGTTCTCCCTGCCTCAGGGCCATGAACACACAGACACGGTATATCCCTAAACTAGAAAGACCAAAAAACGATAGTCCCGTTCCCCAGCTTTGTGCGTCTCTCTCGGCTTGCGTAGTTTATGGCTCCCTGCTTTGTGCTTTGTCTGCTGATGTAACATGTTTTGCTACAAGGCATTTGGTATCTTATGACTTTCCAGATATGAATTACGAAAGTGATTTTGAGCACCTGCCCCCTGAAATGTTTGTGCACTGCCCTGATTTCCATGGCTTCTTCGACTCTCACTCTCTCCCTCTCATCATCCCTACATCTCACTCTTTTTTTCACCCAGTGGGGATCGGGGTTTGGGGTAAGAGTTTTGATGTCTATCGTCCCCTGCAGGTATAGTATACTGTTCTCTGGTATCCGAGTCACGACCTTGAATGGCATCATCAGTGGAAACATAGGGTAAAGCGCTGCTTAGAGTGCAATTATCCTTGACAGTAATTTGATTTAAAACTTAGAAAGAGTTCAGAGCTACTTCATTATGTTTTCTTAACCCTGTGCAATGCCCTCTGAAAAAGCTGTGTAACTACTGTCATTTTTGGCAACCACACTGTCACCCTGGCTCTGATTGTGAGAGGTCAGCAGAGCCCAAGTCAGAGTTTAAAGGGGGGGAGGGAAGGAAGGAAGGAAGGAAGGAAGGAAGGAAGGAAGGAAGGAAGGAAGGAAGGAAGGAAGGAAGGAAGGAAGGAGGAATCAAATGTTTCTTTGGTACACCACCAGACTGAGCTCTACTTTTTCCCTTCCTCTCTTAATCTTCTCTGAGTAAAAAAGGTCTGCTCCTTCCCCTGTTCGAGTTTACGTGCGCTGATAGCCACAGGTGGAATTTATTGGATTCTTACCATGAGAGGGACACATTGAATTAGTTGTTTTTTCACATCTGAGTGGCAGAATTCAGATTTTTGAGAGGCTGACAGCTTTCTCACTTATATCTGTTCCGAAGCGTTTGTCTGAAATAGATGTTCTCTCTTCCCAGGCTCCTGAAGCTAACATTATTTGGCATCAAACCCAGATGATTGGAGATTAATATATTTCTATGAGTGTTGTAGGAGATACGATGGTGGAATACTCCAGTGTACTGTCCCAGTTATGTCTGGAGCCTTTGTTATGTCTACAAACAGAGTGCTTGTCTATCAATATTTTATTCCCCCTTCTAAAATGACTCCCGCCTTCTCATTTATGTGCCTCCATATGATTTACGTTACTTTTATGCATGATATTAACATGATGTACTGTTTCTATTTTTGCATTGATTTTGCTAAAGCAGACTAACTTTTACTATTTACTGTAATCTGTTGATGTCCTGCAAAGTGTATTACAGTATATATGTAGATTGCCAAGGTTAATTGAGCTAAAAGTTTGCATATATTTCCCCCAACTAAATTCACAAACATGTCAAGACTAAGTACTTCAGATGAATGACGTATCATGTCATTATGAAAATGACTGCTCCCAACCACCTATTAACGCATTTACATTGCAAGATTGTCCCTGGCATTTTTTAGATGTTGTTGATTTATTAGGATTCCTATTAGCAGAAGCCTATGGTGACAGCTAGTCTTACTGGGGTCCGACATATAACAAAAAAAACATTACAGACAAAGTACTTTTAAAATACATTTAAAAATATTAACATGTAGTGTGTGTGTGTGCATCTATCAGTTACACATACATGTCAGTACATACACACAATATGAAGGGCGATATGTACAGTGGCTTGCGAAAGAATTCACCCCCTTGGCATTTTTCCTATTTTGTTGCCTTACAACCTGGAATGAAAATGTATTTTTTTGGGGGGGGTTTATCATTTGATTTACACAACACGCCTACTGCTTTGAAGATGCAAAAAAATATTTTATTGTGAAACAAACAAGAAATAATACAAAAAAACTGAAAACTTGAGTGTGCGTAACTATTCACCCCTCAAAATCAATACTTTGTGAAGCCACCTTTGCAGCAATTAAAGCTGCAAGTCTCTTGGGGTATGTCTCTATAAGCTTGGCATATCTAGCCACTGGGATTTTTGCCGATTCTTCAAGGCAAAACTACTCCAGCTCCTTCAAGTTGGATGGGTTCTGCTGGTGTACAGCAATCTTTAAGTCATACCACAGATTCTCAATTGGATTGAGGTCTGGGCTTTGACTAGGCCATTCCAAGACATTTAAATGTTTCCCCTTAAACCACTCGAGTGTTGCTTTAGCAGTATGCTTAGGGGCATTGTCCTGCTGGAAGGTGAACCACCGTCTTTGTCTCAAATCTCTGGAAGACTGAAACAGGTTTCCCTCAAGAATTTCCCTGTATTTAGCGCCATCCATCATTCCTTAAATTCTGAACAGTTTCCCAGTCCCTGCCGATGAAAAACATCCCCACAACATGATGCTGCCACTACCATGCTTCACTGGTGTTCTCGAAATGATTTTAGTCTCATCTGACCAGATAACCCAACCCTGATCTGTACTTCTCCATGACTTTGTCCCTGACCTGTTTGGAGAGCTCCTTGGTCTTCATGGTGCCTCTTGCTTGGTGGTGCCCCTTGCTTAGTGGTGTTGCAAACTCTGGGGCCTTTCAGATCAGAACAGGTGTATATGTATATATCTATATGCTGAGATCATGTGACACTTATATTGCACACAGGTGGACTTTATTTAACAAAGTATGCGACTTCTGAAGGTAATAGGTTGGAATAGATCTTATTTAGGGGCTTCATAGCAAAAGGGGGTGAGTACATATGCATGGACCACTTTTCCGTTTTGAATTTTTTTGAATTCTTTTAAACAAGTATTTTTTTTTCATTTCACTTCACCAATTTGGACTATTTTGTGTATGTCCATGTGTAAGGATCAGACCAAAACGCAGCGTTGTATGATGACATAATGAATATTTATTAAAGCAAAGACGAACATACGAAGAACACTTGAATAGAAACAAAACAACGTAGACAGACCTGAACTTGAGAACTTACATAGACACGAAGAACGCACGAACAGGTAAGACTAGCCAAACGAACGAACAAACGAAACAGTCCCGTGTGGTGCAACAGACACAGACACAGGAACAATCACCCACAAACAAACAGTGAGAACAGCCTACCTTAATATGGTTCTCAATCAGAGGAAACGTCAAACACCTGCCCCTAATTGAGAACCATATCAGGCAACACATTTAACCCAACATAGAAACACATAACATAGAATGCCCACCCCAACTCACGCCCTGACCAACTAAACACATACAAAAACAAGGAAAACAGGTCAGGAACATGACACCATGACATGAAGTCCAGATAAAGATCCATTTAAATTACAGGTTGTAATGCAACAAAATAGGAGAAACGCCAAGGGGGTTGAATACTTTTTCAAGGCACTGTATAGCAATAGCAAGAGAAGTGAGAGTATATTGATTTGCAAACAGACAGTATGCTTCCTGCTATTACAGTATGTTGCGAGACAACAGCGCTACCCCGGAAGGGGACTAAGTCATGAGGAGGAGAGAGATGCAGAAGTAGGTCGGCTCTTGGTCGTTTGTTACATCATACAGATTTATCAACAGAACCCAGTTGTTGCAGAGTGAATTCACTGAGACTGTTGGTCTGTTTATTGTCTGATTTGGAGTGACATTCACCATCAAACGAGTTCCTACAAGCTCCTCTCAAATTAAACAGAAAATGAATATTCGCAGTAGATGTTAATACTCAATAGTCATGTTAAAATTCTGTATTTAATCCTACGGCATTTGTTCTCATGAATGGGCCTTTCATAATGACAATGTGCCCTATTCGTGGGCTAGGTGGCCTTCAATGGCTGTGAATATGGGTTTGGAGTGTGGAGATTGAATAAAACTGAGTTTGCCACCGGGATATGAATTTCATCACTAATGCAGTCAGACACTTTCAGCTTTAACGCGGGCTAGACTGACCTCTGCTGAACCTCTGGATCATTTCTGGGAGTAGGACTGAGTGGGAAAATGTATTGTAGGATATGGAATTACAATAGTGGATTTGAATGGTTTGTTAACTCTATGCACTGGTTTCAGATTAAGCATAGCTGTGGAATTCTGTTTTCATTTTACAGCTTTAAGGCCGGAATTACTCAATGCATATATGCATAATGACCAATGGTTCTGAAAATAACCATTATTTTTGTCATTCCGTTCTACTGTTCCAAACTGCAAAAAAAAAATCTGAAACAGTTCAAAGCCCAAAAAAGTACCTGTTTATATCAATTCTTTCTGTTCCTTTTAAAACCTCTGAAATCTTTTATTTTTTACATTTACCTCGACAAAAAATTACTTCACCAATCAGTGCAGATAGAGCAGCTTGAACTGGACCAGGCAAGCTATAGCTTAGTGGTTTACATGAGTGTGGGACGGACAAGTGTAGGGCGCAAGATGCGACTGAAATTTTGCGGGTGGGGAGAGTGAGAGAGGGTGGAGGGGGGGACTTGGTTTGAAGCGCTGGCCATCTTGTTATGACTTGCATTATCTGAATTAGGCCCACAGATATGGAGGAACTTTGAATGTCGTTGTACTTAACGCTGCATCAGAGCTAGCTAGCTAGATAGATAGCTAACACGCTTGTGTGTGCAGAGAAGCACCAGAATGTCTTACTTTTTGTAGTTAATATATCCAAAGTGAAACATAATAACAATAGTTTTCATAACTAGAATTGAAAAAGTTTATCTATTCTTCTCTAATTAAAAATCTCCCCCTAATTTCTGAATCAAGCTTGTAACATCAGTAGGCTATAGTAGCCTATGCTTTGGAGGAGGAGGGGTAGGTAGCCTACACACAATGGCAAAGTTTTTCAGCTGGCAGGCAGACACTGGAATATGTTTCTGAGTGTCAGTGTGAGGGGTTTGCGTAGGCGCTTTGTTGCATTTTTTTGTGGGACAAGGAAAAAAATGCCAGGAACGTAAAACAACCTTATTAAATGGTTCCCATGCTCTTAAAATAACAGTTCTGTTCTGGAACCGTATAGATCACTTTTGTTCCCGGTTCTGATTCTGCTCCTAGAAAATGTTAGTTATTTTCCAGTTTTAGGTTCTGTCCCCTGTACCGGTTCCAACCCCTGCTAGTTACATCATTAACATCCCGAATCCCAAACGTTACTAATAAACTTTTCCAAACAAGTCAAACAACATTTATAATCAAACCTTAGGTATCCTAATATGCAAATAAACAATAACATTTAAGACGGAGAATCGTTATTGTCTTTACCGGAGAAAAATACCTAAGAACGATCCCTCTTCCACGCCGTTGAAAGACTACAGCCAAAATGGGAGCCACCTAGAAAAACTAACATTTCTGGCTAATTTTTCCAAAAACCAGCCTGAAACTCTTTCTAAAGATTGTTGACATCTAGTGGAAGCCCTAGGATCTGCAATCTGGGAGGACTTGGCCTTGTAATTAATTAAAGTACTAGCCATTGAAAATAGTGGTAAGCTGAATTTTTTGGGGGATGGTTTGTCCTCGGGGTTTCACCTGCCAAATCAGTTCTGTTATACTCAAAGACATTATTTTAACAGTTTTAGAAACTTTTGAGTGCTCTCTATCCAAATCTACCAATTATATGCATGTCCTAGCTTCTGGGCCTGAGTAACAGGCAGTTTACTTTGGGCACACTTTTCATCCGGACGTCAAAATACTGACCCCTATCCCGAACAAGTTAATGTTACTTTTTCATTCCAAAAATATCAGTGTAGTGCTTTCATGCAGTCCTCTTTAATGCCGCTGAGGGGAAGGATATTGAGAGAGCTACCGTGTCATAAAAATGGCCATTATTCAAGCGAGAAATCACAGCTTGGCTCTTCGCCACACCACATCTATGTGAGGTTTGCAGGGAATTGGGTTTTTGGGGGAGGTGAGGGAGTGGGGTGGATCTATCATTATGGACGACCAGCTGAGACCACATATGAGGAACATGCTAATTGGTATGCAGGCCGGGGTCTGACAGCCTCCCACACAGCTGTGCACACACTAGGCCGCCAAGGGTTTCCTCGTTGAAAAACCCGAATCACGCCACTAGTGCCCTCTTCTCCAGAAACAGGAAAATTAAACTAGAGTTTACTTAGTTTGCTCCAATTATATTTTCTACCTTTTTTCTTCTTTTTTTCGCCCTCTCTCTCTCTTTCTTCGTTCTTTAGATTTTTTCTTGTTTGTTTCTGGCTTTGTGCTACTGTCTGGTTTTCAGAACCCCGTTCAAACCCGTTCTTCTTGTGAGGGTTAAAGGGTTAGTTAACTTTTTTATTTGAACTTATTTCGACTTACCTCAGATGTTGTTGTTTCATCGAAACTATGTTAAGATGGTGAACTGGTTATTAAATCATGTTCAGAGTCTCCTGGCTAGCATTTTTGGAGCATGTAGCAATGCTGGTGGAAACAGATTTACCAGCCAGCGGTGCATTCAAAAGCAAGGGGAAAGCAGGGGAGTGGACGTGGACTGCAGAAAGCAGAGGTTTTTCCCCATGCTTTAAATGTTCTGCTAGCTATCAAAATCGATTGTACAATGAAGAATGATCAGGTATGTCATGTCATGCTGACATGAAACTAGAATCATACTAGCATATACAGTAAAAATGAGGCAAGGAACACTGTGGCACAAACCCTTCCATGACGGTGTCCTCTCATCTCCTCTCTGTTAGCACTTTGTTGTCACTGTGAAGTGACTAATTAAGCCTGCGGTCTCCTCCGCTGCTGCCACACCTGGAAATAGCGTGCATGTTTATTTACAGCCCGGGCGCTCTGCTCTTAGACACAACACTGGCAGACATCAACAGCCACTATTTGGCAACACACAGATGCTGATGTCTGAGCTTTTGTACTTACCTTTTTTGTTTTGTCTTACTGTGGAAAAGGCGGCTGCTGATCTGAAGAAAGTTGAATACGCATTCAAAACAATGTATATGGAAATCATGTAAGATAATAAATCCTGGATATTCTTCTTGGACTAATTTGTGACTTGGCACCTTGGCTCAGCAATTAACCAATGCTTTTTGCTTTCCACCTTTTCCTGATGATGGGTACTGATATGATATGTATTACGATTCTCATGATTCCATATGTATTGCAATTCGATACTGCCTTTCGATGTTTCAAACATATTAGGTTTGACTTTATTCTTATTTTTACATGGACAGTGCACACTTTCAACGTTTCAGCAAAAGTGACGATTTTTGCCTGTCGGCTAATTTTCAACCACATTCCCTGGTTAGATTATTAAAAACAGTGACAATAACAATACAGATAAACAATGAGCAGTGAGCACATGCAAAGCAACATAGGAGAAGCAACACATAGCACGCAGACAGAGCAATAGCACAAAAAGCAAGAAAACAAAATACATAAAAGCATCAAACAGTGTTTAAACACCTCACAAGTAACAGACAACAAATAACACGGAGAGTGGGAATACACAGCCAGGGATTATGTTCACAAGTCTGATTGTCCTTTAGCCATGTCTTCATGTTTTTTGTGAAGGTGTGATAGGTGGTGAAGTTATGTGTGTCTGATGGCAGTGTGTTCCAGACATGGGAAGGTCTCACAGAGAAAGCAGTTTGACTAAAGTTGATTTTCCTTAAAACGAACTATACAGCCACCTCTCATTGCCGACCTTGTGGGTTTTCTGTTTGACAAAAGTACTAAGTGGAGGGGGAGCCAGTGTCACGATCGTGTGGAGGAGAGACGGACCAAAACGCAGCATGTGGAAAATAAGCCATCTTCTTTTATTTTTTCTACGAAGATGAACATGAAACGAAACACTATTACAAACTATACAAAAACAACAAACGACCGTGAAGCTATAAACGTAGTGCACACACACAGGCTACAAACGTTCAACATAGACAATTCCCCACAACCAGCTAAAGCCTATGGTTGCCTTAAATATGGCTCCCAATCAGAGACAACAATAACCAGCTGTCTCTAATTGAGACCCAATTCAGGCAACCATAGACTTTCCTAGATACCTACACTCAACCATAGACACAGCTAGACTACTATACTAAACATAAACCCAACTACTCTAATAAACCCCCTAAACCTTACAACCACCCTAGACACTACAAAAACCACATACATTCCCCATGTCACACCCTGACCTAACCATAATAATTAAGAAAACAAAGAATACTAAGGCCAGGGCGTGACATAACCCCCCCCCCTTAAGGTGCGAACTCCGGGCGCACCAGCACAAAGTCTAGGGGAGGGTCTGGGTGGGCGTCCATCCACGGCGGCGGCTCCGGCACTGGTCGTGGTCCCCACCCCACCATAGTCACTACCCGCTTTCGTAGCCTCCTCCAAATGGCCACCCTCCACATTAACCCCACTGGATTAAGGGGCAGCACCGGACTAAGGGGCAGCACCGGACTAAGGGGCAGCACCGGACTAAGGGGCAGCACCAGGATAAGGGGCAGCACCAGGATAAGGGGCAGCACCAGGATAAGGGGCAGCACCAGGATAAGGGGCAGCACCAGGATAAGGGGCAGCACCAGGATAAGGGGCAGCTCCGGACTGAGGGACGGCAGCTCCGGACTGAGGGACGGCAGCTCCGGACTGAGGGACGGATCCTGGCTGGATGACGGCTCTGGCGGATCCTGGCTGGACGGCTGTGGCGGATCCTGGCTGGACGGCTCATGGCTGGCTGACGGATCTGGCTGCTCATGGCTGGCTGACGGATCTGGCTGCTCATGGCTGGCTGACGGATCTGGCTGCTCATGGCTGGCTGACGGATCTGGCTGCTCATGGCTGGCTGACGGATCTGGCTGCTCATGGCTGGCTGACGGATCTGGCTGCTCATGGCTGGCTGACGGATCTGGACGCTCATGGCTGGCTGACGGATCTGGACGCTCATGGCTGGCTGACGGATCTGGACGCTCATGGCTGGCTGACGGCTCTGGACGCTCATGGCTGGCTGGCGGCTCTGGCAGATCCTGTCTGGTTGACGGCTCTGGCAGATCCTGTCTGGTTGACGGCTCTGGCTGGTAATGGCTCGCTGACGGCTCTGGCTGGTCATGGCTCGCTGACGGCTCTGGCTGGTCATGGCTCGCTGACGGCTCTGGCTGGTCATGGCTCGCTGACGGCTCTGGCTGGTCATGGCTCGCTGACGGCTCTGGCTGGTCATGGCTCGCTGACGGCTCTGGCTGATCCGGTCTGGCGGAAGGCTCTGGCTGATCCGGTCTGGCGGAAGGCTCTGGCTGATCCGGTCTGGCGGAAGGCTCTGGCTGATCCGGTCTGGCGGAAGGCTCTGGCTGATCCGGTCTGGCGGAAGGCTCTGGCTGATCCGGTCTGGCGGAAGGCTCTGGCTGATCCGGTCTGGCGGAAGGCTCTGGCTGCTCCGGTCTGGCGGAAGGCTCTGGCTGCTCCGGTCTGGCGGAAGGCTCTGGCGGCTCCTGTCTGGCGGAAGTTTCTGGCGGCTCCTGTCTGGCGGAAGGCTCTAGCGGCTCCTGTCTGGCGGAAGGCTCTAGCGGCTCCTGTCTGGCGGACGGCTCTGTAGGCTCATGGCAGACGGGCGGCTTTGCAGGCTCATGGCAGACGGGCGGCTTTGAAGGCTCAATACAGACGGGCTAAGGACACGCACCTTCAGGCTAGTGCGGGGAACAACAGGGCACACTGGACTCTCAAGGCGTACTATAGGCCTGATGTGTGGTACCGGCACTGGTGGTACCGGGCTGAGGGCACGCACAACAGGGCGAGTACGGGGAGAAGGATCAGTGCGTACAGGGCTCTGGAGACGCACAGGAGGCTTGGTGCGTGGTGCCGGGACTGGAGGCACTGGGCTGGAGACACGCACCACAGGGAGAGTGCGTGGAGGAGGAACAGGGCTCTGGAGACGCACTGGAAGCCTGGTGCATGGTGTCAGCACTGGTGGTACTGGGCTGGGAATACACACCACAGGGCTAGTGCGAGGAGCAGTAACAGGACGCACAGGACTCTGGAGACGCACAGGAGGCTTTGTGCGTGCTGTAGGCACTGTCTTAACCAGACGGCTAGCACGCTCCTCAGGACGAGTATGGAGAGCTGTTCCCGGTGACATTAACTCACCAACACGTTCATTCGGACGAATGCCGTGCCTCATGCACCAAACCAGTACATCCCTCATAACTCTCTCCTCCAATTTCTCCATTAACTCCTTTACTGTCTCTGCGTCACTCACCTCCAAATCCGCCCTCACCGGCTCCTTACGGTAAGCAGGAGGAGTTCGCTCACGTCTCCCGACTGACCCAACTAAACTACCCGAGAGCCCCCCCCCCCCCCCAAGACATTTTTGGGTTTGACTTACGGGCTTCCAGCCTTGTTTCCTTGCTGCCTCCTCATATCTCCGCCTCTCTGCTTTCGCTGCCTCCAGCTCAGCTTTGGGGCGGTTATATTCTCCTGGTACTTCGCGGTCCAGAATTTCCTCCCAATTCCAATAGTCCTGTGTAGGTGGGTCCTGTTGTTGTTGCACACGCTGCTTGATCCGATGTTGGTGGGGAATTCTGTCACGATCGTGTGGAGGAGAGACGGACCAAAACGCAGCATGTGGAAAATAAGCCATCTTCTTTTATTTTTTCTACGAAGATGAACATGAAACGAAACACTATTACAAACTATACAAAAACAACAAACGACCGTGAAGCTATAAACGTAGTGCACACACATGCTACAAACGTTCAACATAGACAATTCCCCACAACCAGCTAAAGCCTATGGTTGCCTTAAATATGGCTCCCAATCAGAGACAACAATAACCAGCTGTCTCTAATTGAGACCCAATTCAGGCAACCATAGACTTTCCTAGATACCTACACTCAACCATAGACACAGCTAGACTACTATACTAAACATAAACCCAACTACTCTACTAAACCCCCTAAACCTTACAACCACCCTAGACACTACAAAAACCACATACATTCCCCATGTCACACCCTGACCTAACCAAAATAATTAAGAAAACAAAGAATACTAAGGCCAGGGCGTGACAGCCAGGCCATTTATGATCTTGAATACAAGACATGCGTCAGTGTATAGCACAAGATTTTCCCAACTCAGGAGCTCAAGCTTTCTGAGGATGTAACAGTGATGATGGCTATTGGGTTTTCTATCAAGCACATTGAGAGCCAGTTTGTAGACCGACTTAACTTCTCACGAGTCACCAACCCTGATCCGGTAGCACCCCACCCCCCCCCCCACTGAGTAGCATAGCTAGCATAGCGTCACAAGTAACTTGTAGCATCTAAATATCATTAAATCACAAGTCCAAGACACCAGATGAAAGATACAGGTCTTGTGAATAAAGCCACCATTTCAGATTTTTAAAATGTTTTACAGGGAAGACACAATATGTAAATCTATTAGCTAACCACGTTAGCAAAGGACACGATTTTTTTACTCCCAACAGCTTTTTCCTGCGTCAGTAGCTATCACTAATTCGACTAAATAAAAATATATATAGCCACTAACCAAGAAACAACTTCATAAGATGACAGTCTGATAACATATTTATGGTATAGCATAGTTTTTTTGGGGAAAAATGTGCATTTTTCAGGTATAAATCACAGTTCTACATTGCAGCTGCAATCTGAAATAGTGCTGACCCAGCCAGAACAATTACAGAGACCAACGTCATATAACGAATTACTCATCTTAAAACATTTCAGAAAAATACACAGCGTACAGATATTGAAAGCCCAACATCTGGTGAATCCAAACAATATTTCAGATTTATTAAATGTTTTATAACGAAAACAAAATGTAGCGCTAAATTAGCATAGCTATACCAGGCAGATTCGGCTAGGCGCCCACGGCCAGTTCACATGCACAACAGATATGATATAACATCGTAAATTGGGTCTTACTATGGCTGATCTTTCATCAGAATGTTGATCAAAGTGTCCTTTGTCAAGATGAGTCGTTGGTTCCGTTCAGAATTGTTCCTTTCCCACTCCATTTAGCACAGGTACTGGTCGAGTGGCACGGATCTCTCAAACGTAAATAAAATCAGACAACGGAACACCACAAAACTCCCGAAAAAATTCAAATAATCTGATTAAACTATATTGAAAAAACATACATTACGATGATCTGGTCACATGTATCAAACAAACTTCGAGACGGAGATAGTTTTCATCCATAATGGCCGCACAACAGAAGACAATCGCAGCTACAAGTCGCACGATTTAGACAACCGGAAGTTGTCGGTCACGCCAAAGAATTAGCTCTCATTTCACTTCAGTCCCAGATAAACAAGATATTTTTCCTCTGACGTCCTCTTGACACCCAGAGGAAGGCCAATGAGGTGTGTTTCGGGTCATAGGGGGCACGACCATATATAGGCAGAGCGTTGAAGCTGGCATACACATCTTGCTTTTTTCTTCTTGGTCATGGAAAGTGCTGTCAAATGACTTCTGTATCACTCAGAGACAAAATTGAAACGGTTTTAGAAACTAGAGATTGTTTTCTTTCCAATGGTATTATTTATATGCATATAGTAAGAGCAATAATTGAATAAGAGGCAGTTTAATCTGTAGAGCAAATTATGCTAATGGGAAAATAGCACCCCCTGTATTCTCAAGAAGTTAATGGGTTTTAATGTCGTACTGCAAGCTTGGGCCCGACTAGTCAAGCAGTATGTTAAGTGGGGGGGTATCATAGCATTGAAGTACAGTTTTGCTGTAACAATTTTGTATGCATCACAAATTAGCTATGATGATTTTCATTATTTTAGTTACAGTACCAGTCAAAAGTTTAGACACACCCACTCATTCAAGGGTTTTTCTTTATTTTTTACTATTTTCTACATTGTAGAATGATAGTGAAGACATCAAAGCTAAAATATGGAATCATGTAGTAACAAAAAAAGTGTTAAACAAATCCCCCCCAAAATTTAGATTTTAGATTCTTCAAAGTAAAATGACATTTTCATCAAATCTAATTTTATTGGTCACATACACATGGTTAGCAGATGTTAATGCGAGTGTAGCGAAATGGCATCCTTTGCCTTGATGACAGCTTTGCACACTATTTACATTCTCTCAATGTGGAACGCATTTCAATGAACAGTTGTGCCATGTTAAAATTGAATTTGTGGAATTTCTTTCCTTCTAAATTCGTTTGAGCCAATCAGTTGTGTTGTGACAAGGTAGGGGTAGTAAACAGAAGATTGCCCTATTTGAGAAAAGACCAAGTCCATATTATGGCAAGAGCAGCTCAAATAAGCAAAGAAAAACGACAGTGGATCATTACTTTAAATGATCTTCCAAAAGCTATTTGCGTCATTGCATTCCTTTCTCAATAGGGGGGCGCCATTTCGAATTTGTAAAAATTCGTTCCCAAATTAAACTGCCTCGTACTCAATTCTTGCTTGTACAATATGCATATTATTATTACTATTGGATAGAAAACACTCTCTAGTTTCTAAAACCGTTTGAATTATATCTGTGAGTAAAACAGAACTCATTTTGCAGCAAACTTCCTGTCAGGAACTGAAAAATCTCAAATCGGGGGCTCTGTTCCAGGGTCAGTTTATACATTTCCATGTAATCTATGGGTCGACATGCACTGCATACGCCTTCCCCTAGATGTCAGTAAGCAGTGAGAATTGGAATGGTGTGTCTAGGTAGATCTGAGGCCGTATAAAAGCTCTTGGAACCGGGTGTGCACTCTTTTCAACATTCATCATGACGCAAGACAGACCTCAGGATTGCATTCTGAAAAGCTCTCGTTATAGGCTTTAGATATATCCGGCTCTGATTTTATTCGATATAGGTGTTAAAAACATCATAATGTAGTTATTTTACACTGAGTTATAGCAGTTTATATCAGTATATTGCGATTTTCGGTATTTCATTTGTGCTGCGTTATAGTCAGTTGGGCACGTCTTCGCCACATGGCTAATGTTTACTGCTAATTCCAAAGTTGAAGACGACAATCTACAACCGAGCAACGATTCTTCTGGACAAAGGACAACTTGCACAAGATTCTGATGGAAGCTCATCAAATAGTAAGAACTATTTATGATGTTAATTCGTTGTTCTGTTGAAAAATGTTAAACTACTATTCCGGCATTAATTTCGGTGCGGTCTCACTTTAACGCACGCTGTATGTCGTAGTAACGTTAATTTTAAAAATCTAACACAGCGGTTGCATTAACCTGTTGAGGCCACGGGTGCCGCTAGCGGCACTCCTCCCACATTCCATTGAAAAGGCAGAGCGGCAAATTCAAAAAACAAAATTGAAATATTTAACTTTCACACAATAACAAGTCCAATACAGCATTTGAAAGATAAACATCTTGTCAATCCAGCCAACATGTCCGATTTTTAAAATGTTTTACAGAGAAAACACCACATATATTTATGTTAGGTCACCACCAAATAAAAAAAGACACAGACATTTTTCACAGCACAAGTAGGCTGCATGTAGCATGCACAAGCCAACCTAACTAACCTAGAACCAACCTAAATAACCTAGAAAAAACTACCTCAGATGACAGTCCTATAACATGTTACACAATAAATCTATGTTTTGTTCAAAAAAATTGCATATTTTAGCTATAAATCAGTTTTACATTACTGCTACCATCATAGCTAGAGTCAGAAATCGCACGGGAGTAGCCAGAGTAAATACAGACACCAACTACCTAATTACACATCATAAAACATTTCAGACAAATATATGGTGGATAGCTAATGAAAGACAAATATCTTGTGAATACAGACAATATTTCCGATTGTTGAAGTGTTTTACAGCGAAAACACCACATATATTTATGTTAGTTCACCACCAAATACAAAAGACAGACAGACAGTTTTTCACAGCAACGGTAGCATGCAAGTAGCTAACCTAACTAACCTAGAACCAACCTAGAACCAACCTAAATAACCTAGAAAAAACTCCCTCAGATGACAGTCCTATAACATGTTACACAATAAATCTATGTTTTGTTCGAAAAATGTGCATATTTTAGCTATAAATCAGTTTTACATTAGTGCTACCATCATAGCCACCATCACAGCTACAGTCAGAAATCGCACGGCAGTAGCCAGAGAAAATACAGACACCAACGTCAACTACTAATTACACATCATAAAACATTTCAGAACAATATATGGTGGATAGCTAATGAAAGAATAAGATCTTGTGAACAGAGCCAATATTTCCGATTTTTGAAGTGTTTTACAGCGAAAACACAATATATCGTTATATTAGCTTACTACAATAGCTAGCACACAGCAGCATTGCTTCTAGTCAAACGGTAGCATAGCACAGTTCGACAGATATATATGAAAAAGCATCCCAAATTGGGTCCTTATCTTTGTGGATCTTCCATCAGAATGTTCTCCAAGGGGTCCTTTGTTCAGAACCGACTTTATTTGGATCCATAACGAACGATTTCCCTCAGAATTAGCAAGCACCATTAGCTAGCATTGCTAGCCTCTCGTTCTTGAACCAATTCTTGCGTCGCATCACGTCTAAAGTCCAAAATAAATTTCAATAATATAATTAAACTATATTGAAAAAACATACTTTAAGATGATATTGTGACATGTATCAAAGAAAATCGAAGCCAGAGATCATATTCACCTTTAATTTCAATGAGCACAGGTCAGACTTCGCGCCCAGGAAATAAATAAAAGTGCGCACGTCTCAGTCCAAGACGTTGTGTTCAGTCCCTGGTCGAGATAATCAACTGAATTTTTCTCTCACTTCCGCATTACACCCAGGCGAAGGCGTATGACGTGTTTCTACAGTCATAAGTGACATGCCCTTTTATAGACAAGCTCCTGAAGAGAGAGTTCGCTTTTGGAAATCTCACTTCCGGTTAGGAAATGGTCTGTAAAAGGAGTTCTGTTTCACTTAGAGAAATAATTCAAACGTTTTTAGAAACTAGAGACTGTTTTCTATCCAATAGTAATAATAATATGCATATTGTACGAGCAAGAATTGAGTACGAGGCCGTTTAAAAATCATACGATTTTCTCCAAAAGTGAAAACAGCACCCCCTTGTCCTCAACAGGTTAAGAACTAATGTATCTTTCATTTGCTGTCCAACCTGTATTTTTTAGTCAAGTTTATGATTAGTTATTGATTAGATTAGGTGCCTCTCCCAAGATTTCTCCCGACATTTTGTTTGCAGCTTGGCTGCTTTTCTCATTGTATAACCACGATTTGTGCCGCTAAATATGCACATTTTCGAACAAACAATATATGTATTGTGTAATATGATGTTATAGGACTGTCATCTGATGAAGTTTTGAGAAGGTTAGTGAAAAATGTAATATCTTTTGCTGGTTTATTCGCTAACATGCATGAATCAATGCTGCTGTGTGGTTGGCTATTGTAGTAAGCTAATATAATGCTAAATTGTGTTTTCGCTGTAAAACACTTAAAAAATCTGAAATATTGGCTGGATTCACAAGATCTTTGTCTTTCATTTGCTGTACGCTGTGTATTTTTCATAAATGTTTTATGATGAGTATTTGGTAATTCACGTTGCTCTCTGTAGTTATTCTAGTTGCTTTGGTGAGAGTTGTGATGGTGGCTGCAATGTAAAACTATGATTTATACCTGAAATATGCACATTTTTCGAACAAAACATATGCTATACAATAAATATGTTATCAGACTGTCATCTGATGAAGTTGTTTCTTGGTTAGTGACTATTTATATCTTTATTTGGTCGAATTTGTGATAGCTACCTATGCAGTAAAAAAATGGTGGAGAAAAAAAAGTTGTGTCTTTTGCTATCGTGGTTAGCTAATAGAAATACATATTGTGTCTTCCCTGTAAAACATTTAAAAAATCAGAAATGATGGCTGGATTCACAAGATGTGTATCTTTCATCTGGTGTCTTGGACTTGTGATTTCATTATATTTAGATGCTAGTATTTACTTGTGGCGCTATGCTAGGCTATGCTAGTCAGCTTTTTTACTGATGAGGGTGCTCCCGGATCCGGGATTGGTACCAATTAGAAGTTAACAATACATTGGCCTCAAGCTTTTGTTTCCTGTTTTGCGAATATAAATTGAGACATGCTTTTTGAGGGACAGATAGTCTCTCTCACAGTATCGCTTCTTCCAGGGTAATTTATGTGCAAAAAGGGCCATACTGCAACCCTACCCATCTTGTTTCACAGAACTAATGCATATTAAGATATATAAAATAAAATACGTATGCATCGACCCCGGGATTCTGCATAAAGAGTTTCAAGGACAAAATATGATAAGCTGTCAGCAAAGCAAGCTTCCATCAGACTGGAATGGAAACACTGTACGCCATGTTATTGAAACTTGCATTCGGGGTTT
The DNA here is from genome assembly GCF_045679555.1 of Salvelinus alpinus. Lineage (NCBI taxonomy): Eukaryota > Metazoa > Chordata > Actinopteri > Salmoniformes > Salmonidae > Salvelinus > Salvelinus alpinus. The sequence continues at coordinate 1,129,505 of NC_092116.1, forward strand.
GTGATCTGGAAAATGAAGGTAAACTGAAAAATTGCCAACTTTTATTATGTCTCTTTTAAAACATCTTCTCTGAAAGGGTATCTAAGGCAGTTGGATATTTTGGCCTGGTGAATTTTGACTAATGAAAATAATTACAGTGACCAAATTTCACAATAATCCCTATGCACTATTTGCAATTATATTTGAGTTCTGTTAATAGAATCTTGAAGATATAGGCTTTAATTCTGAGCATTATATAAACATGTGCATATATTCATATGTGGATCCTCAAACTAGTGGTGGGTGAAGTGAAAAGTTCCACACTGAGTGAAAGTTCTAGAAGAATGAAGAGTATGAAATTCCAATGCAGCCATTTGTATCTAAATATCAAATCATTTCTGGGAAACAATTAAGTCTCTTACTGTGATTGTTTTCAAAATCAACAAAAATAGCTTCTTAGCAATGTCACGCCCTGACTTTAGTTATATTTGTTTTCTTAATTTTTTGGTTAGGTCAGGGTGTGACAAGGGTGGTTTGTTTAGTTTTTGTATTGTCTAGGGGTTTTTGTCTTGTCTAGGGTTTTTGTTTATCGATGGGGATTTTGTATGGTCTAGGGGTATGTAGGTTTATGGTGGCCTGAATTGGTTCCCAATCAGAGACAGCTGTTTCTCGTTGTCTCTGATTGGGGAGCCTATTTAGGTTGCCATTTTCCATGTTGGTTTTGTGGGTACATTTACATTTACATTTAAGTCATTTAGCAGACGCTCTTATCCAGAGCGACTTACAAATTGGTGCATTCACCTTATGATATCCAGTGGAACAACCACTTTACAATAGTGCATCTAACTCTTTTAAGGGGGGGGGGGTTAGAAGGATTACTTTATCCTATCCTAGGTATTCCTTAAAGAGGTGGGGTTTCAGGTGTCTCCGGAAGGTGGTGATTGACTCCGCTGACCTGGCGTCGTGAGGGAGTTTGTTCCACCATTGGGGTGCCAGAGCAGCAAACAGTTTTGACTGGGCTGAGCGGGAACTGTACTTCCTCAGAGGTAGGGAGGCGAGCAGGCCAGAGGTGGATGAACGCAGTGCCCTTGTTTGGGTGTAGGGCCTGATCAGAGCCTGAAGGTACGGAGGTGCCGTTCCCCTCACAGCTCCGTAGGCAAGCACCATGGTCTTGTAGCGGATGCGAGCTTCAACTGGAAGCCAGTGGAGAGAGCGGAGGAGCGGGGTGACGTGAGAGAACTTGGGAAGGTTGAACACCAGACGGACTGCGACGTTCTGGATGAGTTGTAGGGGTTTAATGGCACAGGCAGGGAGCCCAGCCAACAGCGAGTTGCAGTAGTCCAGACGGGAGATGACAAGTGCCTGGATTAGGACCTGCGCCGCTTCCTGTGTGAGGCAGGGTCGTACTCTGCGAATGTTGTAGAGCATGAACCTACAGGAACGGGTCACCGCCTTGATGTTGGTTGAGAACGACAGGGTGTTGTCCAGGATCACGCCAAGGTTCTTAGCACTCTGGGAGGAGGACACAATGGAGTTGTCAACCGTGATGGCGAGATCATGGAACGGGCAGTCCTTCCCCGGGAGGAAGAGCAGCTCCGTCTTGCCGAGGTTCAGCTTGAGGTGGTGATCCGTCATCCACACTGATATGTCTGCCAGACATGCAGAGATGCGATTCGCCACCTGGTTATCAGAGGGGGGAAAGGAGAAGATTAATTGTGTGTCGTCTGCATAGCAATGATAGGAGAGACCATGTGAGGATATGACAGAGCCAAGTGACTTGGTGTATAGCGAGAATAGGAGAGGGCCTAGAACAGAGCCCTGGGGGACACCAGTGGTGAGAGCACGTGGTGCGGAGACAGATTCTCGCCACGCCACCTGTTAGGAGCGACCTGTCAGGTAGGACGCAATCCAAGCGTGGGCCGCGCCGGAGATGCCCAGCTCGGAGAGGGTGGAGAGGAGGATCTGATGGTTCACAGTATCAAAGGCAGCCGATAGGTCTAGAAGGATGAGAGCAGAGGAGAGAGAGTTAGCTTTAGCAGTGCGGAGCGCCTCCGTGACACAGAGAAGAGCAGTCTCAGTTGAGTGACTAGTCTTGAAACCTGACTGATTTGGATCAAGAAGGTCATTCTGAGAGAGATAGCAGGAGAGCTGGCCAAGGACGGCACGTTCAAGAGTTTTGGAGAGAAAAGAAAGAAGGGATACTGGTCTGTAGTTGTTGACATCGGAGGGATCGAGTGTAGGTTTTTTCAGAAGGGGTGCAACTCTCGCTCTCTTGAAGACGGAAGGGACGTAGCCAGCGGTCAAGGATGAGTTGATGAGCGAGGTGAGGTAAGGGAGAAGGTCTCCGGAAATGGTCTGGAGAAGAGAGGAGGGGATAGGGTCAAGCGGGCAGGTTGTTGGGCGGCCGGCCGTCACAAGACGCGAGATTTCATCTGGAGAGAGAGGGGAGAAAGAGGTCAAAGCACAGGGTAGGGCAGTGTGAGCAGAACCAGCGGTGTCGTTTGACTTAGCAAACGAGGATCGGATGTCGTCGACCTTCTTTTCAAAATGGTTGACGAAGTCATCCGCAGAGAGGGAGGAGGGGGGAGGAGGGGGAGGAGGATTCAGGAGGGAGGAGAAGGTGGCAAAGAGCTTCCTAGGGTTAGAGGCTGATGCTTGGAATTTAGAGTGGTAGAAAGTGGCTTTAGCAGCAGAGACAGAAGAGGAGAATGTAGAGAGGAGGGAGTGAAAGGATGCCAGGTCCGCAGGGAGGCGAGTTTTCCTCCATTTCCGCTCGGCTGCCCGGAGCCCTGTTCTGTGAGCTCGCAATGAGACGTCGAGCCACGGAGCAGGAGGGGAGGACCGAGCCGGCCTGGAGGATAGGGGACATAGAGAGTCAAAGGATGCAGAAAGGGAGGAGGGTTGAGGAGGCAGAATCAGGAGATAGGTTGGAGAAGGTTTGAGCAGAGGGAAGAGATGATAGGATGGAAGAGGAGAGAGTAGCGGGGGAGAGAGAGCGAAGGTTGGGACGGCGCGATACCATCCGAGTAGGGGCAGTGTGGGAAGTGTTGGATGAGAGCGAGAGGGAAAAGGATACAAGGTAGTGGTCGGAGACTTGGAGGGGAGTTGCAATGAGATTAGTGGAAGAACAGCATCTAGTAAAGATGAGGTCAAGCGTATTGCCTGCCTTGTGAGTAGGAGGGGAAGGTGAGAGGGTGAGGTCAAAAGAGGAGAGGAGTAGAAAGAAGGAGGCAGAGAGGAATGAGTCAAAGGTAGACGTGGGGAGGTTAAAGTCACCCAGAACTGTGAGAGGTGAGCCATCCTCAGGAAAGGAACTTATCAGGGCGTCAAGCTCATTGATGAACTCTCCAAGGGAACCTGGAGGGCGATAAATGATAAGGATGTTAAGCTTGAAAGGGCTGGTAACTGTGACAGCATGGAATTCAAAGGAGGTGATAGACAGATGGGTCAGGGGAGAAAGAGAGAATGTCCACTTGGGAGAGATGAGGATCCCAGTGCCACCACCCCGCTGACCAGAAGCTCTCGGGGTGTGCGAGAACACGTGGGCAGATGAGGAGAGAGCAGTAGGAGTAGCAGTGTTATCAGTGGTAATCCATGTTTCCGTCAGTGCCAAGAAGTCGAGGGACTGGAGGGAAGCATAGGCTGAGATGAACTCTGCCTTGTTGGCCGCAGATCGGCAGTTCCAGAGGCTGCCGGAGACCTGGAACTCCACGTGAGTCGTGCGCGCTGGGACCACCAAATTAGAGTAGCAGCGGCCACGCGGTGTGAAGCGTTTGTATGGTCTGTGCAGAGAGGAGAGAAGAGGGATAGACAGACACATCGTTGACAGGCTACAGAAGAGACTACGCTAATGCAAAGGAGATTGGAATGACAAGTGGACTACACGTCTCGAATGTTCAGAAAGTTAAGCTTACGTTGCAAAAAATCTTATTGACTAAAATGATATAGTACTGCTGGCTGGTGAAATAGGCTAGCTAGCAGTGGCTGCGTTGTTGACTTTGTTTGAAAGTGTAGCTGGCTAGGTAACCTCTAACTGGCTAGGTAACCTCGACAATTACTCTAGACTACACAATTATCTTAGATACAAAGACAGCAAAGACAACTATGTAGCTAGCTAACACTACGCTAATCAAGTCGTTCCGTTGTAATGTAATAGTTTATAGTTTATACAGTGCTGCTATTCGGTGGCTAGCTGGCTAGCTGGCTAGCTAGCAGTGTTGACTACGTTACGTTAGGGCGACGAAAAATAGCTGGCTAGCGAACCTCAATAATTACTCTAAACTACACAATTATCTTTGATACAAAGACGGCTATGTAGCTAGCTAAGATCAAACAAATCAAACCGTTGTACTGTAATGAAATGAAATGAAATGTAATACTACCTGAGGAGCGAAAGCGGAATGCGACTACTCGCTCCAACCTGGAAGTGCTATTCCGGAAGTGCTGTAGTTTTCTGTTTTTTGTTGCTGCACCTTACAGGGCTGTTTCATTTTCGTTTCACTCTGTTTGTTATTTTGTTCAGTGTTCTGTTTTTAATAAATTAACATGAACACTTACCACGCTGCGCTTTGGTCCGATGAGTCCTCATCTTCAGACGACGAACATTACAAGCAAAGATCAATTTCTCAACCAATAATTTTGCTAGGACTGTCTGGGAGGGGACAATTGAAAACTAGCTGTTATTTGCAGAGATGTTTGGAATTCTCTTTTTTTTTTTTATCTATTTACCTTTTCACACGTACATTCTAATTAAGTGATAATGCCCGAGAAGCCGGTGTTTGGAGGATATATTGACACGGGTGTTGTTAGGCCCGAGATGAAGTCCTCCAAACACAAGCTTTGAGGGCATTATAACTTTTATACAAGGGTTTACCAACATTTTTATCTAACCTGGCAAGTCAGTTATGAACAAATTCTTATTTACAATGACGGCCTAGGAACAGTGGGTTAACTGCCTTGTTCAGAAGCAGAATGACAGATTTGTTCCTTGTCAGCTCTGGGATTCGATCTAGCAACCTTTCGATTACTGGTGCAATGGTCTAACCATTAGGTTAGACGTTTTCAAATAATGATTGACATGTTTTCATTAAACTTTATTTTGAGGAATTTATTCATATTATTTCATCCTTCCACAAGATTTAGTCCCGACACAAATCTAGGGTTGCTACCTAAACCGGGTGGTAGTTTGTTCTATCGGTTCGGTTGCTAGAGACGCGACCCAGTCTTTCGTTCCAAATATTCCATTTCCATACTGGCTGGCAACATTATTATCCTTTGCTGTCTAGCTAGCCAACTACGGCTAACTTAAAGTCACGTCAAGTAAAAGCAAGTAGATGGATTTGCATTTGTTTACGCTGTTTCGTGATTTCAACTGGCTGAGAAACCCTGCCTGCCTGTCTGTCTCGTCCCGACTCCCGGTACATTCATTACTATCGGACAGCTGGAGATTGAATTTGAATAATGAAACATTGCAGATGTTGGACAAGTTCCAGATGTTGGAGAGACAGACAAAGGTTTCTACAAATCTCTGCTGTTGAAAACTAAATGTTAGTCTAAAAGATTGTGAGATAATGTCTAGATGCTTTTCATAGTGGATATCAAGTTTATAAGTTGCTTGGCTGGGCTGATAAGACAATGGATTGCGCAGTCAGATGGAACAGAGTAAACAGGCATTTTAACGTCATAGATTTAGCCGGTGGTAACTTGTGGAAAAGACACCGGCTGGAATGTTGTTTTAACCAATCAACATTCACAATTAGGCCCACCCGTTATGTAAATATTAATATTGTCTCTTACAGCATGAGTTCATTTTGCACGTGGTACCAGAATTCTATGCTGCTGTTCTACAATTTGATTGTTGCATTTTTTCTCTGTTCTCTGCAACCCTCTTATCCTTTTTCCTGTATTTGTTTAAATTAAACCTTTATTTAACTATGCAAGTCAGTGAAGAACAAAATCAAATTTACAATGAAGGCGTACACCTGCCAAACCCAGACAATGCTGGGCCAATTGTGCACCGCCCTATGGGACTCCCAATCACAGCCGGTTGTGATACAGCCTGGATTCAAATCAGGGTGTCTGTAGTGTCGCCCCTAGCACTGAGATGCAGTGCCTTAGACCTCTGTGCCACTCGGGAGCCCTATATTAGTGGCAGCGTGTATCTATAGTATTATTGATAATTATATAATTATTATCATCATCTACAGTTGAAGTTGGAAGTTTACATACACTTAGGTTGGAGTCATTAAAACTCGTTTTTCAACCACTCGACACATTTCTTGTTAACAAACTATAGTTTTGGCAAGTCGGTTAGGACATCTACTTTGTGCATGGCACAAATACTTTTTACAACAATTGTTTAAAGACAGATTATTTCACTTTTAATTCACTGCATCACAATTCCAGTGGTTCAGAACTTTACATACACTAAGTTGACTGTGCCTTTAAACAGCTTGGAAAATTCCAGAAAAGGATGTCATGGCTTTAGAAGCTTCTGATAGGCTAACTGGCAGCATTTGAGTCAATTGGAGGTGTACCTGTGGATGTTTTTCAAGGTCTACCTTCAAACTCAGTGCCTCTTTGCTTGACATCATGGGAAAATCAAAAGAAATCAGCCAAGACCTCAGAACAAAATTTGTAGACCTCCACAAGTCTGGTTCATCCTTGGGAGCAATTTCCAAACACCTCAAGGTACCACGTTCATCTGTACAAACAACAGTACGCAAGTATAAACATCATGGGACCACGCAGCCTTCATACCGCTCAGGAAGGAGACATGTTCTGTCTCCTAGAGATGAACGTACTTTGGTGAGAAAAGTGCAAATCAATCCGAGAACAACAGCAAAGGACCTTGTGAAGATGCTGGAGGAAACAGGTACAAAAGTATCTGTATCCACAGTAAAACGAGTCCAATATCGACATAACCTGAAAGGCCGCTCAGCAAGGAAGAAGCCACTGCTCCAAAACTGCCATAAAAAAGCCAGACTACGGTTTGCAACTGTATATGGGGTCAAAGATCGTACTTTTTGGAAAAATGTCCTCTGGTCTGATGAAACAAAAATATAATTCTTTAGCCATAATGACCATTGTTATGTTTGGAGGAAAAAAGGGGAGGCTTGCAATCCGAAGAACACCATCCCAACCGTGAAGGATGGGGGTGGCAGCATCATGTTGTGGGGGTGCTTTGCTGCAGGAGGGACTGGTGCACTTCCCAAAATAGATGACATCATGAGGTAGGAAAATTACGTGGTTATATTGAAGCGACATCTCAAGACATCAGTCTTGGTCGCAAATGGGTCTTCCAAATGGACAATGACCCCAAGCATACTTCCAAAGTTGTGGCAAAATGGCTTAAGGACAACAAAGTCAAGGTATTGGAGTGGTCATCACAAAGCCCCGACCTCAATCCCATCAAAATTTGTGGGCAGAACTGAAAAAGTGTGTGCGAGCAAGGAAGCCTACAAACCTGATTCAGTTACACCAGCTCTGTCAGAAGGAATGTGCCAAAATCCACCCAAAATATTGTGGGAAGCTTGTGGAAGGCTACCCAAAACATTTGACCGAAGTAAAACAATTTAAAGGCAATTCTACCAAATACTAATTAAGTGTATGTAAACTTCTGACCCACTGGGAATGTGATGAAATAAATAAAAGCTGATATAAATCATTCTTTCTACTATTATTCTGACATTTCACATTCTTAAAATAAAGTGGTGATCCTAACTGACCTAAAACAGGGAATTTATACTAGGATTATTTTTTTTTATTTTTTTTTTTTTTCACCTTTATTTAACCAGGTAGGCTAGTTGAGAACAAGTTCTCATTTGCAACTGCGACCTGGCCAAGATAAAGCATAGCAGTGTGAACAGACAACAACACAGAGTTACACATGGAGTAAACAATAAACAAGTCAATAACATGGTAGAAAAAAAAGAGAATCTATATACAATGTGTGCAAAAGGCATGAGGTAGGCAATAAATCGAATAATTACAATTTAGCAGATTAACACTGGAGTGATAAATCATCAGATGATCATGTGCAAGAAGAGATACTGGTGTGCAAAAGAGCAGAAAAGTAAATAAATAAAAGCAGTATGGGGGGTGAGGTAGGTAAATTGGGTGGGTAGTTTACAGATGGACTATGTACAGCTGCAGCGATCGGTTAGCTGCTCGGATAGCAGATTTTTAAAGTTGTTGAGGGAGATAAAAGTCTCCAACTTCAGAGATTTTTGCAATTCGTTCCAGTCGCAGGCAGCAGAGAACTGGAAGGAAAGGCGTCCAAATGAGGTTTTGGCTTTAGGGATGATCAGTGAGATAAACCTGCTGGAGCGCGTGTTGCGGGTGGGTGTAGCCATCGTGACCAGTGAACTGAGATAAGGCGGCACTTTACCTAGCATAGCCTTGTAGATGACCTGGAGCCAGTGGGTCTGACGACGAACATGTAGCGAGGGCCAGCCGACTAGGGCATACAGGTCGCAGTGGTGGGTCGTATAAGGTGCTTTAGTAACAAAACGAATGGCACTGTGATAAACTGCATCCAGTTTGCTGAGTAGAGTATTGGAAGCTATTTTGTAGATGACATCGCCGAAGTCGAGGATCGGTAGGATAGTCAGTTTTACTAGGGTAAGTTTGGCGGCGTGAGTGAAGGAGGCTTTGTTGCGGAATAGAAAGCCGATTCTTGCTTTGATTTTGGATTGGAGATGTTTGATATGAGTCTGGAAGGAGAGTTTGCAGTCTAGCCAGACACCTAGGTACTTATAGATGTCCACATATTCTAGGTCGGAACCGTCCAGGGTGGTGATGCTAGTCGGGCGTGCGGGTGCAGGCAGCGAACGGTTGAAAAGCATGCATTTGGTTTTACTAGCGTTTAAGAGCAGTTGGAGGCCACGGAAGGAGTGTTGTATGGCATTGAAGCTCGTTTGGAGGTTAGATAGTACAGTGTCCAAGGAAGGGCCGGAAGTATACAGAATGGTGTCGTCTGCGTAGAGGTGGATCAGGGAATCGCCCGCAGCAAGAGCAACATCATTGATGTATACAGAGAAAAGAGTCGGCCCGAGAATTGAACCCTGTGGTACCCCCATAGAGACTGCCAGAGGACCGGACAACATGCCCTCCGATTTGACACACTGAACTCTGTCTGCAAAGTAGTTGGTGAACCAGGCAAGGAAGTCATTAGAAAAACCGAGGCTACTGAGTCTGCCGATAAGAATATGGTGATTGACAGAGTCGAAAGCCTTGGCCAGGTCGATGAAGACGGCTGCACAGTAATGTCTTTTATCGATGGCGGTTATGATATCGTTTAGTACCTTGAGCGTGGCTGAGGTGCACCCATGACCGGCTCGGAAACCGGATTGCACAGCGGAGAAGGTACGGTGGGATTCGAGATGGTCAGTGATCTGTTTGTTGACTTGGCTTTCGAAGACCTTAGATAGGCAGGGCAGGATGGATATAGGTCTGTAACAGTTTGGGTCCAGGGTGTCTCCCCCTTTGAAGAGGGGGATGACCGCGGCAGCTTTCCAATCCTTGGGGATCTCAGATGATACGAAGGAGAGGTTGAACAGGCTGGTGATAGGGGGTGCGACAATGGCGGCGGACAGTTTCAGAAATAGGGGGTCCAGATTGTCAAGCCCAGCTGATTTGTATGGGTCCAGGTTTTCCAGCTCTTTCAGAACATCTGCTATCTGGATTTGGGTAAAGGAGAAGCTGGGGAGGCTTGGGCGAGTAGCAGCGGAGGGGGCGGGGCTGTTGAGAAATGCTTGTTGAAGTCTTCGATTATCACGGATTTATCGGTGGTGACCGTGTTACCTAGCCTCAGTGCAGTGGGCAGCTGGGAGGAGGTGCTCTTGTTCTCCATGGACTTTACAGTATCCCAGAACATTTTGGAGTTAGAGCTACAGGATGCAAATTTCTGCTTGAAAAAGCTGGCCTTTGCTTTCCTGACTGACTGCGTGTATTGGTTCCTGACTTCCCTGAACAGTTGCATATCGCGGGGGCTCTTCGATGCTATTGCAGTTCGCCACAGGATGTTTTTGTGCTGGTCGAGGGCAGTCAGGTCTGGAGTGAACCAAGGGCTATATCTGTTCTTGGTTCTGCATTTTTTGAACGGAGCATGCTTGTCTAATATGGTGAGGAAGTAACATTTAAAGAATGACCAGGCATCCTCAACTGACGGGATGAGGTCAATATCCTTCCAGGGTACCCGGGCCAGGTCGATTAGAAAGGCCTGCTCGCAGAAGTGTTTTAGGGAGCGTTTGACAGTGATGAGGGGTGGTCGTTTGACCGCGGACCCGTGGCGGATACAGGCAATGAGGCAGTGATCACTGAGATCTTGATTGAAGACAGCAGAGGTGTATTTGGAGGGCAGGTTGGTCAGGATAATGTCTATTAGGGTGCCCATGTTTACGGATTTAAATGTCAGGAATTGTGAAAAACTGAGAATAAATGTATTTGGTTAAGGTGTATGTAAACTTCTGACTTCAACTGTATATTACGCTGAATAAAAATATAAACGCAACATATAAAATGTCAGTGCCATGTTTCATGAGCTGATATAAGTGATCCCATACGAACAAAAAGCTTATTTATACCAAATTGTGTGCACAAATTTATTTTACATCCCTGTTTGTGAGCATTTCTCCTTAAGCAAGATAATTTTGCTGGGGACATTAAACAGTCACTCTAAAAGGTGAAGACAACACAATGCCACAGATGTCTCAAGTGTTGAGGGAGCGTGCAATTGGCATGCTGACTGCAGGAATGTCCAACTGTTGCAAGAGAATTTAATGTTCATTTTTCTACCATACACCGCCTCCAATGTCGTTTAAGAGAATTTGGTATTACGTCCAATTGGCCTCACAGCCGCAGACCATGTGTAACCACGACAGCCCAGGACCTCCACATTCGGCTTCCTCACCTGCTGTATCGTGTGAGACCAGCCACCAGGACAGCTGACGAAACTGTGGGTTTGCACAACCGAAGAATTTCTGCACAAACTGTCAGAAACCATCTCAGTGAAGCTCATCTGAGTGCTTGTCGTCCTCACTAGGGTCTTGACCTGACTGCATGCTCACCTTCGATGGCCACTGGAGAAGTGTGCTTTTCATGGATGAATCCCTGTTTCAACTGTACCGGGCAGATGGCAGACAGCGTGTATAGCGTTGTGTGGGCGAGCGGTTTGCTGATGTCAACCATGTGAACAGAGTGCTCCGTGGCGGCGGTGGGGTTATGGTATGGGCAGGCATAAGCTACGGACTACGAACACAATTGTATTTTATCAATGGCAATTTGAATGCACAGAGATACCGTGACTGGCTCCTGAGGCACATTGTTGCTATTCATATGCCGCCATCACCTCATGTTTCAGCATTTTAATGCAAAGCCCCATTTTGCTCGGATCTGTTCAAAATTCCTGGACGCTGAAAATGTCCCAGTTGTTCCATGGCCTGCATACTGTTTGGGATGCTCTGGATTGACGTGTACGGCAGCATGTTCCAGTTCCCGCCAATACCCAGCAACTTCTCACAGCCATTGAAGAGGCGTGGGACAACATTCCACAGGCCACAATCAACAGCCTGATCAACTCTATGCGAAGGAGAAGTGTTGCGCTACATGAGGCAAATGGTGGTCACACCGTTTTTTTTATCCACGCCACTACCCTTTTTCAAGGTATCTGTGACCAACAGATGCATACCTTTATTTCCAGTCATGTGAAATCCATGGATTAGGGCCTAATGAATTTATTCCAATTGACTGATTTCCTTAAACGAACTGTAACTCAGTAAAATCTTTGAAATTGTTGCATGTTGCATTTTTTATTTTTGTTCAGTATATATTATTATTATCTGAAAGAGGCTGTGGTATTTGCCTGTCTGTGTGGCTGCGCATGTGAGACAGGGTAAGAAACCTGAGGTGCTAAGTCCAGTGTATTTGATACAATAGTGGTGAACAAACAAAGTGAGAGCTGAGTATGAGCATACAGTATATTACATAGGCCGAACATGGCTAAGGGAAATGCTGGCATCCTTAATACCTTTTGTTCATTTTTTTTGTATAAATGTATTCTCCCCTGGAAAAACTAGGCTACAACGGTGGCTATATTTCATCATCATGTCAATGTATTATCACCACTGGACATTCAGCCAGATGACTGCCTCATCGCTAAGCGGGGAATATATTTTGCAATCATCAAATGCAATGAGTATGGATTGGATAGGTTTTAGCCTGGTCGGAGCGGAGGAGATTGAAAGCAGGTGGATCAAGTCATGTAAGCAACAAAGTGGGGTAGTTTGTGCGGGTGATCAGATTGAATGGCGTGTGTGTGTAATCAGCTATATTGTGTGCAGAGACCGTGGCATGAGTTAGGTGAGGTTGTAGATCTAACAGGTTATTGTAAACTATGGAGCTAGACAGTATTATCTAGGTTTATGCTTTGTTGCCATCATTGAGATGAATGTTACGTTGACCAGTTATCGCTCTCCTTCCAAAACGTGGTTACTTTTGTATAAACTTCCAGTGTTACTAACTCTATATTTCTAGGAAAAATGTAGTTTAATTCTTTGGGATAGGGGGGCGCTGTTTTCACTTTGTAAAAAATCGTTCCCAAATTAAACTGCCTCGTACTCAATTCTTGCTCGTACAATATGCATATTATTATTACTATTGGATAGAAAACACTCTCAAGTTTCTAAAACCGTTTGAATTATATCTGTGAGTAAAACAGAACTCATTTTGCAGCAAACTTCCTGTCAGGAAGTGATAAATCTGAAATCGAGGCTCTGTTCCAGGGCCTTCCTATTCATTTGCTTGAAATCTATGGATATACATGCACTTCAAACGCCTTCCACTAGATGTCAAGAGGCAGTGAGAGGTGGAATGGGGTGTCTAACTTGATCTGAGGTCGAACAAGAGCTCTTGGAATGACGTGACCACTATTTCCTTTGTTCAGCAAGGCGCGGGAAGGAACCCTGGATTGCGTTCTGAAAAGCTTTCGTTATAGACGGCTAATATCTCCGGCTTTGATTTTATTTGATACATGTGATAATATCATCGTAAAGTATGTTTTTTCAATATAGTTTTATCAGATTATTGAAAGTTTATCGGGAGTTTTGGCGGTTTCCGTTCTATGCGTTTGGTGAAGATGGACAGCTTCGTGCCACTTGGCTAGCTTTGGTTGCTAATTCGACAGGAGAAAAGGACATTCTAAAACCAAACAACGATTGTTCTGGACAAAGGACCCCTTGTACAAGATTCTGATGGAAGCTCAGCAAAAGTAGGAACCATTTATGATGTTATTTCGTATTTCTGTGGAAAATGTTTAGTACTATTTTCCGCCCTCATTGCAGGCGCTGTCTCGCTATAACGTAAGCTGTATGTCGTACTAAAGTTATTTTTAGAATTCTAACACGGCGATTGCATTAACTTCTAATTGGTCCCAATCCCGGATCCGGGAGCACCCCCATCAGTAAAAAAGCTGACTAGCATAGCCTAGCATAGCGTCACAAGTAAATACTAGCATCTAAATATCATTAAATCACAAGTCCAAGACACCAGATGAAAGATACACCTTGTGAATCCAGCCATCATTTCTGATTTTTAAAATGTTTTACAGGGAAGACACAATATGTAAATCTATTAGCTAACCACGATAGCAAAAGACACAACTTTTTTTTCCCACCATTTTTTTCCTGCATAGGTAGCTATCACAATTTCGACCAAATAAAGATATAAATAGCCACTAACCAAGAAACAACTTCATCAGATGACAGTCTGATAACATATTTATTGTATAGCATATGTTTTGTTAGAAAAATGTGCATATTTCAGGTATAAATCACAGTTCTACATTGCAGCTGCAATCTGAAATAGTGCCGAAGCAGCCAGAATAATTACAGAGACCAACGTCAAATACCTAAATACTCATCATAAAACTTTTCTGAAAAATACACAGCATACAGCAAATGAAAGACCAACATCTTGTGAATCCAGCTAATATTTCAGATTTTTTAAGTGTTTTACAGCGAAAACATAATATAGCATTATATTAGCTTACCACAATAGCCAGAAACACAAGCCGTTTACCAGCAGCAAAGGTTAGCAATCCTAACAAACCAGCAAAAGATATATAATTTTTGACTAACCTTCATATACTTCATCAGATGACAGTCCTGTAACATCATATTACACAATGCATATAGGATTTGTTCGAAAATGTGCATAATTAGTGGCACAAATCGTGGTTATACAATGTGATTAGTAGCAACATTTCAGGCAATCTGGCCGGCGCCATCTTGGAGAGGCACCTAATCTAATCGATAACTAATCGTAAACTTGAATAAAAAATACAGGTTGGACAGCAAATTAAAGATGCATTAGTTCTTAATGCAACCGCTGTGTTAGATTTTTAAAATTAACGTTACTCGTTACAGCGAGACCATGCCGAAATTAATGGCGGACTAATAATTTTACATTCTTCCACAGAAATACGAATTAACATCATAAATAGCTCTTACCTTTTGATGAGCTTCCATCAGAATCTTGGGCAAGTGGTCCTTTGTCCAGAACAATCGTCTTTTGGTTGAAAGATGTCCTCTACTCCTGTAGAATTAGCTGCTAACAACAGCGATGTACCGGAGAGGTGCCCAACTCGCGATAACGCCTGACAAAGAAACTCCAGAAAATCGCAATAAACTGATATAAACTGCTATAAGTCGGTTTAAATGAACTACCTTATGAAGTTTTTAAGACAAAAAACAAATTAAATCAGAGCCGGAGATATAGAACTGCTAAACCGAAAGCTTTTCAGGACGCCATGCTGGTGTCCCTGCTGCGTCAGGCCCCGCGTCGAAAAGGTCGGTCCTTCCGTTCCAAGAGGATTTATACTCCCCCAGATGGTGCTATCCACTCCATTCAAAGTCTCACCGCTTACTGACATCTAGGGGAAGGCGTATGCAGTGCATGTAGCCCCATAGCTTACAAGCTTATAGCTTACAAATTTATAAACCGACCCTGGAACAGAGACCTCGATTTCAGACTTCTCACTTCCTCACAGGAAAATTGCTCCAACTCGAGTTCTGTTTAACTCACAGATATAATTCAAACGGTTTTAGAAACTAGAGAGTGTTTTCTATCCAATAGTAATAATAATATGCATATTGTACGAGCAAGAATTGAGTACGAGGCAGTTTAATTTGGGAACGAAATTCCTACAAAGTGTAAACAGCACCCCCTATTGAGAAACTAGTGTATCTTTCATTTGCTGTACAACATGTATTTTTTAGTAAAGTTTATGATGAGTTATTTGTCAGATTAGGTGAGTGTCAGAAATATATCCGGAGATTCTGGGAAAAAGTTGCTACGTTTTCACAATGTATAACCACGGATTTCAGCTCTAAATGTGCACATTTTCGAACAAAGCATAAGTGTATTGTTTAACCTCTCTGGGATAGCGGGACGCTTGCGTCCCACCTGGCCAATAGCCATTGAAAATGTAGAGCGCCAGATTAAAAAAAATGATATAAAATCAAACTTTCATTAAATCACACATATAAGATACCAAATTAAAGCTACACTCGTTGTGAATCCAGCCAACATGTCAGATTTCAAAAAGGCTTTTCGGCGAAAGCATAAGATGCTATTATCTGATGATAGCAAAATGTCAACAAGAGAATGTAGCATATTTCATTAGCATATTTCAACCATGCCGGCGCTACTCAAAACGCAGATATAAAATATAAAACATGCATTACCTTTGACGAGATTCTTTTGTTGGCACTCCAATATGTCCCATAAACATCACAAATGGTCCATTTGTTCGATTTATTCCGTCCATATATGTCCAAATTGTCCATTTATCTGTCCCGTTTGATCCAGAAAAAAACAGCTTCCCCTTTGAAGAATGTCACTACAAAATATCTAAAAAATTACCTCTAAACTTTGCCAAAACATTTCAAAGTACTTTTGTAATACAACTTAAGGTATTTGTAAACGTTAATAATCGATCAAATTGAAGACGGGTCAATCTGTTTTCAATACAGGACATCAACAACCTCACGCTACTTTTCAAGTCTTGCGCAACAATCAAACGAAACACAAGACGTCACTTTACTTCCTGGTGTATTTCTTCCTCATTGTTCAAAATAATAACTTCAACCTATTTCCATACACTGGCGACATCCAGTGGAAGCAGTAGGAACTGTGAGGGTAGTGATTAGAATTCTGGCCTGCCCATAATAACCCTTTGAACAGACAGTGACTTAAAAAAAAGGTTAGTCCTCAGGGTTTTGACTGCTATATAAGTTCTGTTATACTTACAGATATGATTCAAACAGTTTTAGAAACCTCAGAATGTTTTCTATCCAAATCTACTAATAATATGCATATCTTATATTCTGGGGATGAGTAGAACGAAGTTGAAATTGGGCACGCTATTTTTTCCCTAAGTGAAAAATCTGCACCCTATCCTCAAGAAGATAACCTGATGTTATAGGACTGTCATCTGATGAAGGTTGTCAAGGTTAGTAAAAAATTACATATCCTTTGCTGTTTTTTTGCGATCGCTACCTTTTGCTGCTGATAAATGGGTTGTGTTTTTGGCTATTGTGGTAAGCTAATATAATGCTATATTGTGTTTTTGCTGTAAAACACTTAAAAAATCTGAAATATTGGCTGGATTCACAAGATGTTTGTCTTTCATTTGCTGTACAACATGTATTTTTCATAAATGTTTTATGATGAGTATTTAGGTATTTCACGTTGGTCTCTGTAATTGTTCTAGCTGCTTTGGTGCTATTTGTGATTGTAGCTGCAATGTAAAACTATGATTTATACCTGAAATATGCAAATTTTTCAAACAAAACATAGATTTATTGTATAACATGTTATAAGACTGTCATCTGATGAAGTTGTTTCTTGGTTAGTGACTAATTCTATCTCTATTTGGTCGGTTTTGTGCAAGCTACCTGTGCTGTGAAATGCTTTTTTGTATTTGGTGGTGAGCTAACATAAATATACGTGGTGTTTTCGCTGTAAAACATTAAAAAATCGGACACGTTGGCTGGATTCACAAGATGTTTATCTTTCATTTGCTGTATTGGACTTGTTAATGTGTGAAAGTTAAATATTTCAAAAAAATATTTTCAGTGGAATGTGGGGGGGGGTTCCGCTAGCGGAACCCAGGGGCTAGACAGGTTAACGATTAAAATCATAATCTTGGTCTACAGTAGTAGCCAGCTGATGAAATAGGTTACGCTAAATGTTGTCTAGGGAATATATAATTTTGAAAAGTTTGAATGAAATTCAGCTAGAATGCATTACAAATAGAGGGTTCTACATGGAACCCAAAAGGGTTCTACTTGGAACCAAAAAGGGTTCTTCAAAGGATTCATCCATGGGGACAGCCAAATAACCTTTTTGGCACCATTTTTTCTATGAGTGTACCAGTTGTCAACAAATACAGTGTGCCCCTTTCCGAGGTAAGGCTGCAGCATAGTGATCACCACTGATCCACATACTGTATTCCAAGACCCTCAACATGCCTTATATCTGTGGTGGTGCAAGTGTAAATGATCAGGTCCTGTACATATTCTGTCAAACAGTCACATAAAGCAAATAACTTGACTACAAATCTGTGGCGCTTTGATGGGATGTAGTGGCAGAATGCAAGCCTCCCTTTCTCAGCCATGAGAGACTCATCAATGTAGAAGTCCCAAATGCCATTCCTAATTTTGTAAAGAGGGTCAGATAGGTTGGCAGTGGTATTGTTCACAAAGTGGAGCATAGAAAAGGCTTGGAAAAAAGGGATCTGGGGCATGGGGTCAGTGTTCCAGTAATTCCTCTCAGAGCCCTTCCTCACTAGCCCCATCAGCACATCAGCATCACCGTGACCAGGAAGGTATACATTTCACTGATGTTTACCGATTTTGAGAGCTTCCCTTTTACATCAGGGGCAGTCTTCTCATTCAGGTCATTAGCATACCTGCAAACAAATATGCATATTTAGTAGGCCCTACAATTCTAAGGTTGTGTCCCAAATTGTAACCTATTCCCTATGTAGTTTATTACTTTTGACCAGAGCCCAATGGGCCCTAAGTCAAAGTAGTGTACTACAGGGAATAGGTTACCATTTGGGACACCGCCTTAGAATAGATATCTTAGATGCAGGGTTTGAGCCTCTTAATTTAGATTTTGGGGTCTCCAAGTCCAGTCTTGGAGAGATCAAATCAAATTTATTCATATAGCCCTTCGTACATCAGCTGATATCTCAAAGTGCTGTACAGAAACCCAGCCTAAAACCCCAAACAGCAAGCAATGCAGGTGTAGAAGCACGGTGGCTAGGAAAAACTCCCTAGAAAGGCCAAAAGCTAGGAAGAAACCTAGAGAGGAACCAGGCTATGAGGGGTGGCCAGTCCTCTTCTGGCTGTGCCGGGTGGAGATTATAACAGAACATGGCCAAGATGTTCAAATGTTCATAAATGACCAGCATGGTCAAATAATAATAATCACAGTAGTTGTCGAGGGTGCAGCAAGTCAGCACCTCAGGAGTAAATGTCAGTTGGCTTTTCATAGTCGATCATTAAGAGTATCTCTACCGCTCCTGCGGTCTCTGGAGAGTTGAAAACAGCAGGTCTGGGACAGGTAGCACATCCGGTGAACAGGTCAGGGTTCCATAGCTGCAGGCAGAACAGTTGAAACTGGAGCAGCAGCACGGCCAGGTGGACTGGGGACAGCAAGGAGTCATCATGCCAGGTAGTCCTGAGGCATGGGCCTAGGGCTCAGGTCCTCCAAGCGAGAGAAAGAAAGAGAGAATTAGAGAGAGCATACTTAAATTCACACAGGACACCGGATAAGACAGGAGAAGTACTCCAGATATGACAAACTGACCCTAGCCCCCCGACACATAAACTACTGCAGCATAAATAATGGAGGCTGAGATAGGAGGGGTCAGGAGACACTGTGGCCCCATCCGATGATACCCCCGGACAGGGCCAAACAGGAAGGATATAATGGGGGTGTGTAGGTTTTTGATCCAGCCCACCAGTTTCCCAGCAGGCAACATTTGGCATGGTACGTCAAAATGAGGTGACATTTCTTATCATATTGGTATTGATACTGGATTCCTCAAAAACAATAATGGAGAAAACTAATTCAGAGCTAAGTTTATACTTCAACTGACTTTATAGCAGCATACAGACATATTCAGAAAAAGTTACAATTATGTAGTGGACTCAGTTTCTGTACAGTGCATGTAAAGGTTGATGAGTGCAGAGAAAGTGGCACATAAAACCAGTCTTTGCATTACCAATGATAAACTTCACTTATTTAAAAAAATTATGCAAACAACTGTCTACTGCTTACTATGAAAGAAAAGCTCACACTTTTCAGACGTCTGAAATACAAGAAGACATAGATAGACAATCAAGAGAGAGAGAGAAAGGGAGAGGGAGCAATTAAGCCTTTCTCCCTATGGACTGCTATGTGACTGTGTGGGCTGGGTTCACAAAGGTGACACCAGCAACTTCAACAGTAGCTAATTGGTGTACAGGTAACCCTGTAAATGTTTGCAGCAAACTGCGAGAGGTCGAATGGTGACACGCTGGGTTTATAAACTGTAGCACAATTATCTGTTACTCTGCAAACTTGGAGGATCATCGGTATCTGTTCACAGTGCTAGCATGTAGTAACAGCGTGCCAAAGATTACACGAATTAATTACCATCAACATAAACAACTTGCTCATCCAGTGCTGTGACTGGTAGAAATGGACATCCCTGCAGACATAGTATTCTACCATATTTTAAAGGACAAGTGCAGTCAGAATTCACATTTCCTTGTGTTACAGTATATATAGTTTTTGAACAACAGCTGATGAATCTAACACTAAAAGTGTTACAAATGTGATCAGCGTTACTGCCCAAGATATGCTGGTCTCTATGAGCAAAAGATGCTTAATAAAAGACGTTGAAAATATATCTTATCAACCAATTTTGCTCAATGGGAATGAGGGGAGGACGGCTCATAATAATGGCTGAAATGGAGTATAATGGCTGGAATCGAGTGAATGGAATTCACACATGAAAACACATGAAAACCGCCTAAAAGCATGTGTTTGACGGCCATTTATGAGCCATCCTCCCCTCGGCAACCTCCACTGACGGCAATCTATAAAAGCCCTTTTTTTCAGCAGGTTTTGAGTGAGGGGATAATTGAATAGACCAACAACAAACTCTTTCAAACCTCTCTGCCAATCACAATTTGTTTTCAGCATACAAATTCTTCCCATTATGCCTGTTGGGAGATCTGGAATACACTCCCCCTTCCACTATCCTAACTGTGTGAATGTGTCCAGTCCTGGCAAAACAATTTTATCTAAAAACTATTATAGAAAGTAGCTTTGTTACCCAGGAATGACACACGACTCTACTGGTCTTTAATAAAGTTCTGGGAGGCAACTTTCCTTCAATACTATGTAGCCTGTGTGGTTTTATCTAATCATTTTAGAAAGATGACGCTAAATGATAATGATGGAAGGTTGAAAACAGGCAATCAGTGCGAGGCAGTCAACCAAATAAGTTACACAGCTTGTCGATTGATTTGTTTGTGTCAGTCACCAGTAACATTGCATTTTCCATTTTTCATCTCAGTTTTAATATACCAATCAAAACGGTGGGCACAGTAAGTCGGCACAGAATTTGAATGTGCTATTTTGGAGCACATAAGGAAGGATAATTCTTTGGTAAGGTCAACATTTGTTTTTCTGTAACTCCTAATGTCAGAACACTATGCTTCCTGATTTTTCATAGCATAATGTGCATATTCAATTACTTCCACCCTTGTATAGTTCTGAAATACACTTTATTGTAATTACTGTAGCTCATGTTGCAATTTTTGTTGTTGTAAGTAACAATTGCTGGCAGTGGTGGGATGTCTTGATACAGTACAGAGCACTTGTTCTTGGATGTGAAGAGCATCTGAGGTATAAAATACACACCTTGAAGACATCCATAATAAGTATATGTTTGGATATAGTGTGGCATCGTGTTATTTACTACTTTGTGATGGGACCGTTCTGCTGCATAGTGTTGCTAATTTATAGAGCCTAAAGTAAGGTGGAAAAGACCGATACTGTGACAGTATAGTCTTTAAAGGCCCAGTGCAGTCAAAAACATGGTTTTCTATCTTTTTACATATATAAAATATGATAATGCCCTTTTAGTGTAAAGTGTTTGAAAAGACTGCCTGAAATTTCAGTCTGTTTTGGTGGGATGGCGTTTTGACTTGCCTGGTGACATCGCCAAGTGGTAGTTTGGTTAACCTTTTGTTGTTTATGATCACATATTTGTGATCATTGTTGAGTGGTCACTGCAGCGTGCCTTGACAAGTATGTGATTGGAACAGTAGCAAAAAAACATCTACATATGATGCAACAAAAATGTCTAAATAGCATTGTTGTTTGAAAAGCATTGAAACAATGTTTAGTACTGATGGACACCTTCATTTCTCAATTCCACCTTTATTGTAAAAGATCAATGCAAACTTCTTCATCCAGGCATCACATGGAACACATCCTCAGCCAAACTCATTCCATAAACCAGTCTGCACTGACAGAAAAACAAAACATTAGTTAACGACATAACAGCTAGACTTCTATACAATGTACCACATTTCTGGTGAGCACAACAGAAAATGTTTATATTGTTCAGAAAATAGATTCATGTCAGCTAAGCTAACAGTGGCTAAATTCTTTATGATGGCAGCTATGTTTGACAAGCGATAACTCCCTAATCGCAGAATGCAAATAAACATAGTCAAAGATGGCTGCGCCCATTGCCCGAATAAGGTCAATTTAGTTTGGGCTCTAGTAAAATGAGTGTACTATAGGGGATAGGTTACCATTTGGGACACAACCTTAAAATAGATATCTTAGATGGAGTGTTTGAGCCTCTTCAGTTCAGGGTCTCCAAGTCCAGTCTTGGAGATATAATGGGGGTGTGTAGGTTTTTGATCCAGCCCACTAGTGTGTTTTTACCTTCAGAGCTTAAAACAAATAGCAAAGTTCGATCCAGACTTGTTTTAGTTATAATGTCAAACCACCAAAGTCATACAGTGCCGTGCAAAAGTATTCATCCCCCTTGGCGTTTTTCCTATTCTGTAGCATTACAACATGTAATTTAACCTCTCTTGGGTAGGGGGCAGTATTTTCACCTCCGGATGAAAAGCGTGCCCAAAGTAAACTGCCTGTTACTCATGCCCCGAAGCTAGGATATGCATATAATTGGTAGATTTGGATAGTTTCTCAAACTGTTAAAATATTGTCTGTGAGTATAACAGAACTGATATGGCAGGCGAAACCCTGAGGACAAACCATCCAGGGAAAAAGAAAATTGAGGTCATAGGATTTTCAAATAGGTTTCTATGGGATACCCTTATTATTAGGAACCTGGTTGCAGTTCCTATGGCTTCCACTAGATGTCAACAGTCTTTAGACATTGTTCGATCTTTTTCTTTTGAGAAATGAAGAAGTAGTGCTATTCATTGTAAGTGTCACGTCAGGTGGACTCTACTGTTTTGATGCGCGAACTTCGCGATGTTTTTATCCGGTATTAGAAACAGTTTATTCCATCTTAAATTTTATTCATTATTTACATTTTAGGGTATCTGAGGTTGGATTAGGAACATTGTTTGAAATGTTTGGACCAAATTTACAGGTAACTTATTAGATACTTTGTAGGCATGTTGGGCGAGTTGAAACCGGTGTATTTCTGAATCAAACGCGCAAAATAAATTGACAATTTTGGGAAATAAAGAAGGACATTATCGAACAAAAGGACCATTTGTGATGTTTCTGGGACATTTTGGAGTGACAACAGAAGAAGATCTTCAAAGGTAAGGCATTACTTATATCGCTATTTCTGACTTTTGTGGCGCACCTGCCTGGTTTAAATATGATTTTCATGCATTTGTATGCAGGGCGCTGTCCTCAGATAATCGCATGGTTTGCTTTTGCCGTAAAGCCTTTTTGAAATCTGACACAGCGGCTGGATTAACAAGAAGTTAACCTCTTGGCGCATAGATCCCTTTAGCGGGATCATTTTCGTAAACATCTGCTGAATTGCAGAGCGCCAAATTCAAAAGAAATTACGAAAAATATTTAATTTCATGAAATCACAAGTGCAATATACCAAAACACAGTTTAGCTTGTTGTTAATCCACCTGTCGTGTCAGATTTTGAAAATATGCTCTACAGCGAAAGCAATCCAAGCGTTTGTGAGTTTATCGATCACTAGACAAAACATTACGAACAACTAGCAGCAAATGTAGATTGGTCACGAAAGCCAGAAAAGCAATACAATTAATTGCTTACCTTTCATGATCTTCGGATGTTTGCACTCACGAGACTCCCAGTTACACAATAATGTTCCTTTTGTTCGATAAAGATAATTTTTATATCCAAAAACCTCCATTTGGTTGGCGCATTATGTTCAGAAATCCACAAGCTCGAGCGGGCATGAAGGGCAGACGAAAATTCCAAATAGTATCCGTAAAGTTCGTAGAAACATGTCAAAAGTTTTTTATAATCAATCCTCAGGTTGTTTTTAACATATATATTCGCTAATATTTCAACCGGACTGTAAACTATTCAATACAACAGATAAAGAAAATGTCGAGCTACCACTTTCGCGCGCAGGAACTAATCAAAGGACATCTGGCAGTCCACTGACGCGATTTGATGAATCTCGCTAATTTTTCAGAAGAAAAGCTTGAAACTATGTCTAAAGACTGTTCACAACCCGTGGAAGCCATTGGAAAAGTAATCTGGTTGATATCCCTTTAAGGTGTCCAGTGATCTCAATGTAGGCAGAAGCCTCTCTGAGTTAGTGATTGCTGTTTAGCAGTCTGATGGCCTTGAGATAGAAGCTGTTTTTCCAATCCCATCTTTGATGCACCTGTACTGACCTCGCCTTCTGGATGATAGCAGTGTGAACAGGCAGTGGCTTCTGTGGTTGTTGTCCTTGATGATCTTTTTGGCCTTCCTGTGACATCAGGTGCTGTAGGTGTCATGGAGGCCAGGTAGTTTGCCCCCGGTGATGCGTTGTGCAGACCACACCACCCTCTGGAGAGCCTTGCGGTTGAGGGCGGTGCAGTTGCCGTACCAGGCTGCGATACAGTTCGACAGGATCCTCTTGATTGGGCATCTGTAAAAGTGCGTCAGGGTTTTGGGTGACAAGCCACATTTCTTCAGCGCCTTCTTCACCACACTATCTGTGTGGGTGGACCATTTCAGTTTGTCAGGAACTTAAAACTTTCCACTTTATCTAATGCTGTCCCTTTGATGTGGATAAGGGGGTTGGTTGAAGATGATGAGCAATTGGCAAAGGCAATCAATGTCGCTCTAATCACAGTCAGAAGACAGTTGAAGAAACTTGAGTGGACTTATGGAAATGCTTTATCAGATATTTTATATACACTGCTCAAAAAAATAAAGGGAACACTAAAATAATACATCCTAGATCTGAATGAATGAAATATTCTTATTAAATACTTTTTTCTTTACATAGTTGAATGTGCTGACAACAAAATCACACAAAAATGATCAATGGAAATCAAATTTATCAACCCATGGAGGTCTGGATTTGGAGTCACACTCAAAATGAAAGTGGAAAACCACACTACAGGCTGATCCAACTTTTATGTAATGTCCTTTAAACAAGTCAAAATGAGGTGTGTGGCCTCCACGTGCCTGTATGACCTCCCTACAACGCCTGGGCATGCTCCTGATGAGGTGGCGGATGGTCTCCTGAGGGATCTCCTCCCAGACCTGGACTAAAGCATCCTCCAACTCCTGGACAGTCTGTGGTGCAACGTGGCGTTGGTGGATGGAGCGAGACATGATGTCCCAGATGTGCTCAATTGGATTCAGGTCTGGGGAACGGGCGGGCCAGTCCATAGCATCAATGCCTTCCTCTTGCAGGAACTGCTGACACACTCCAGCCACATGAGGTCTAGCATTGTCTTGCATTAGGAGGAACCCAGGGCCAACCGCACCAGCATATGGTCTCACAAGGGGTCTGAGGATCTCATCTCGGTACCTAATGGCAGTCAGGCTACCTCTGGCGAGCACATGGAGGGCTGTGCGGCCCCCCAAAGAAATGTCACCCCACACCATGACTGACCCACCGCCAAACCGGTCATGCTGGAGGATGTTGCAGGCAGCAGAACGTTCTCCACGGTGTCTCCAGACTCTGTCACGTCTGTCACATGTGCGTGTGAACCTGCTTTCATCTGTGAAGAGCACAGGGCGCCAGTGGCGAATTTGTCAATCTTGATGTTCTCTGGCAAACGCCAAACGTCCTGCACGGTGTTGGGCTGTAAGCACAACCCCCACCTGTGGACGTCGGGCCCTCATACCACCCTCATGGAGTCTGTTTCTGACCGTTTGAGCAGACACATGCACATTTGTGGCCTGCTGGAGGTCATTTTGCAGGGCTCTGGCAGTGCTCCACCTGCTCCTCCTTGCACAAAGGCGGAGGTAGCGGTCCTGCTGCTGGGTTGTTGCCCTCCTACGGCGTCCTCCACGTCTCCTGATGTACTGGCCTGTCTCCTGGTAGCGCCTCCATGCTCTGGACACTACGCTGACAGACACAGCAAACCTTCTTGCCACAGCTCGCATTGATGTGCCATCCTGGATGAGCTGCACTACCTGAGGCACTTGTGTGGGTTGTAGACTCCATCTCATGCTACCACTAGAGTGAAAGCACCGCCAGCATTCAAAAGTGACCAAAACATCAGCCAAGAAGCATAGGAACTGAGAAGTGGTCTGTGCTCACCACCTGCAGAACCACTCCTTTATTGGGGGTGTCTTGCTAATTGCCTATACTTTCCACCTTTTGTCTATTCCATTTGCACAACAGCATGTGAAATTTATTGTCAATCAGTGTTGCTTCCTAAGTGGACAGTTTGATTTCACAGAAGTGTGATTGACTTGGAGTTACATTGTGTTGTTTAAGTGTTCCCTTAATTTCTTTGAGCAGTGTATTTATATATATATATACAGTGGTGAGAACAAGTATTTGATACACTGCCGATTTTGCAGGTTTTCCTACTTACAAAGCATGTAGAGGTACACTTCAACTGTGAGAGACGGAGTCTAAAACACAAATCCAGAAATCACATTGTATGATTTTTAAGTAATTAACTTGCATGTTATTGCATGACATAAGTATTTGATCACCTACCAACCAGTAAGAATTCTGGCTCTCACAGACATGTTAGTTTTTCTTTAAGAAGCCCTCCTGTTCTCCACTCATTACCTGTATAAAAGACACCTGTCCACACACTCAATCAAACAGACTCCAACCTCTCCACAATGGCCAAGACCAGAGAGTTGTGTAAGGACATCTTAGATAAAATTGTAGACCTGCACAATCCTGGGATGGGCTACAGGACAATAGGCAAGCAGCTTGGTGAGAAGGCAACAACTGTTGGCGCAATTATTAGAAAATGGAAGAAGTTCAAGATGACGGTCAATCACCCTCGGTCTGGGAATCCATGCAAGATTTCACCTCGTGGGGCATCAATGATCATGAGGAAGGTGAGGGATCAGCCCAGAACTACACGGCAGGACCTGGTCAATGACCTGAAGAGAGCTGGGACCACAGTCTCAAAAAAAAACATTAGTAACACACTACGCCGTCATGGATTAAATTCCTGCAGCGCATGCAAGGTCCCCCTGCTCAAGCCAGCGCATGTCCAGGCCCATCTGAAGTTTGCCAATGACCATCTGGATGATCCAGAGGAGGAATGGGAGAAGGTCATGTGGTCTGATGACGCAGAAATAGAGCTTTTTGGTCTAAACTCCACTCGCCGTGTTTAGAGGAAGAAGAAGCATGAGTACAACCCCAAGAACACCATCCCAACCGTGAAGCATGGAGGTGGAAACATCATTCTTTGGGGATGCTTTTCTGCAAAGGGGACAGGACGACTGCACCGTATTGAGGGGAGGATGGATGGGGCCATGTATCGCGAGATCTTGGCCAACAACCTCCTTCCCTCAGTAAGAGCATTGAAGATGGGTCGTGGCTGGGTCTTCCAACTACCCAAAACTCACAGCCAGGGCAACTAAGGAGTGGCTTCGTAAGAAGCATCTCAAGGTCCTGGAGTGGCCTAGCCAGTCTCCAGACCTGAACCCAATAGAACATCTTTGGAGGGAGCTGAAAGTCCGTATTGCCCAGCAACAGCCCCGAAACCTGAAGGATCTGGAGAAGGTCTGGAGGAGTGGGACAAAATCCCTGCTGCAGTGTGTGCAAATCTGGTCAAGAACTACAGGAAACGTATGATCTCTGTAATTGCAAACAAAGGTTTCTGTACCAAATATTAAGTTCTGCTTTTCTGATGTATCAAATGCTTATGTCATGCAATAAAATGCAAATTAATTACTTAAAAATCATGCAATGTGATTTTCTGGATTTTTGTTTTAGATTCCGTCTCTCACAGTTGAAGTGTACCTATGATAAAAATTACAGACCTTTACATGCTTTGTAAGTAGAAAAACCTGCAAAATCGGCAGTGTTTCAAATACTTGTTCTCCCCACTGTATATATATACATTCAATGACATCATCAAGAGATATGCTGGACCCTATGTCAGAGAGGTGTTTTTGGGACCACATCGTGTCACACAAACAAGTGTTTGAAAATATGTTTTCAAAATGCCTCCAGGGCCGACAGACAAGTTCCTTACTTTTTCCCCCGTCCACTTGCCTCTTCCATTTATTCCCATAATAATTTGTTATGGATCCATTAATATATTTAACCTGTTGGGGATGAGGGCGCTGTTGTGGCTATTTATGCTAATCGTGTAATTTTTTGAAACGGCTTCCCACAAAGTTCTTGATCGTACAATATGCATATTATTATTATTATTGGATAGAAAACAGTCTATAGTTTCTATAGGAGTTGAAATTTTGTCTCTAAGTGGAACAGAGCCCATTCTACAGCAATTTCCCTGACATGGAGTCAGATTCCAGAAATTTTGGCCACTGGTCTGGAGTCAGTTAAAAGGCCACTGTTATTGCTATGACTATACGGACACTGCTTACGTCTTCCCCTGGATGTCTTTACGTGATGACGATTTGAATCGTGTCGATTGCGCGTTCACAGGCACTATAAATTAAAAAACCCTGAGGCTAATCAGTCTTTCCTTGCTGCGTAACGCGCGTGCTGGACACCGACCCGCTCCTGTTCCAAGCGTTAGTTTAGCCTGTTATATTTCTCCGGTCATCTTTTCACTCGTTATAGGAGTTAAAAACATCATAAGGTAGTTAATTTAAAGCGTTTTATAGCAATTTATATCCGTTTAGTGCGATTTTGGGACATTTATTTTTGCAACGATGTGAAAAGTTGGGCACGCTTTTCAGTTCATCCCGAACGCAGTTGACATTTCCACATGGCAAGAGGACAGCTTTCCACCAAAAGACGATTTCTCCCAAGAAAGGATCCTTTGCCCAAGATACTGATGGAAGAACAGCTCAAGGTAGGACATTTTTATTATGATAAATCGTGTTTCTGTCGAAACATTTTAGTGGCTTCGGACGCCATGTTTTTTGACGTAGCATCGCTTGGCGCAAGCTGTATTGAAAAGTAAGGATAATTTAAAAAATGTAATTCCGCGATTGTATTAAGAATTAAATTGTCTATCAATCCCTGTCCACCCTATATTTTTTAGTCACGTTTATGAGTATTTATGTATAAGAGTAGATCACTGTCTAAGTGGCGCACAGACTTTTTCTGACCAGCTGAGCTACATTCCACATTGTCTAACCATGATTTTGGTGGCTAAATATAAACATTTTCGATCAAACTCTATATGGATTGTGTAATATGATGTTACAGGAGTGTCATCTGAAGAATTCTGAGAAGGTTAGTGAAAAAATTAATATATTTTGGCGATGTTTACTTTTATCGCTCACTTTGGCTAGAATCAATGCTGGGCTGCTATGTGCTATGTGCTATGCTAATATAACGATTTATTGTGTTTTCGCTGTAAGACACTTAGAAAATCTGAAATATTGTCTGTATTCACAGGATCTGTGTCTTTCGATTCGTGTATGCTGTGTATTTTTACGAAATGTTTGATGATTAGTAAGTAGGTAAACACGTTGCTCTAAGTAGTTTGTCTATTCCATTTGTGACGGTGGGTGCAATTGTAACCGATGCCATCTACCTGAAATATGCACTTTTTTCTAACAAAACCTATCCCATACCATAAATATGTTATCAGACTGTCATCTGATTAGTTTTTTTCTTGGTTAGGGGCTATAAATATCTTAGTTTAGCCGAATTGGTGATAGCTACTGGTGTTGGTGGACAAATAAAAGATGGTGGATTATGCTAATGTGTTTTTAGGTGCTAATGTGTACATCTTTACATATTGTGTCTTCCCTGTAAAACATTTAAAAAATCGGACATGTTGACTGGATTCACAAGATCTGCGTCTTTCATTAGCTGTATTGGACTTTAATGTGTGAAAGTTAAATATTTAAAAAAAATATTTTTTTTGAATTTCGCGGCACTGGTTTTTCAGTGGGGGTGGGGGGGGAGTGCCGCTAGCGCCACTCTCATCCTAGACAGGTTAAAGTCCCTAAACTCGGCAAGAATCTATTGTCCTGCTCATAGTTGAAATAAACATCTGCATTTTGAAAGAGTATTTTTAGCATTATTTTATTAATAACGAATGCATAAAGATGTTGATGAAGAAATACTGTACTATATGCTTTATCCGACATTTTGCAGTTGCATAAGTTTTGGAGTTAGAAATGTAGAACTTTAGTGAAGCATTTGACTGTTTTAATAGTTGCTGTACTAGAGAATTTAAAACCTTTTTTTGTAAGAACATAGTATATGGGATTGATTTGAAGAAATGTAGCTTAATTAAATTGATTAATATTATGGTGTTTCCATTCCAAGAAAAACAAAAAATTATACATCTGACAGACAACGCCTAATTCACTAACACTAAACAAGGATTAGATGGAATCAGATGTCAAAGGAAGAGCCATGAATGTATAGCTGAGGGAAAGGTGGGAAGTATTTATATTGTTTTATTTAACCTTTATTTAACTAGGCAAGTCAGTTAATTTTAAGAACTTAATAGAGGTAGGGAGACAGTATGGGGAATACAGAGGACATGAACAACAGGAACTGAAAGAAATATTGAAAGTGAGAGGAGAGAAAAAGAAAGTCAGACAAAGTGGGCTGGTGACACTGTGCATGTGAATCACTGACTCTGCAGTCCGCAAACATGATTGATGATGACACGCAGGGAGGAGGACGACAGGCGGAGGAGAGAAAGGGAAAGCGAGAAAGTAAAGGAAGATAGAGACAGAGCCAGGAGAGACGAGACAAGGCAGGCACACTGATTATGCCTCTGACGGCAATTAGAAGTGTGTATGGGAGCGGATCCGATCGAACCTGACAACGGGTTTCCCCTTTGTTCCTTAGAAAGAAACATGACACTGGCTGCTTTCTTCCTCTCTGATCAATCTATTATTATCTACAGTGGCTTGTGAAAGTATTCACACCCTTGGCATTTTTCTTATTTTGTTGCCTTACAACCTAAAATTAAAATAGATTTTTTGGGCGTTAGTATCATTTGATTTACACAACATGCCTACCACTTTGAAGATGCAAAGTTGTGAAACAAACAAAACAAACAATAAGACGAAAAAACAGAAAACTTGAACGTGCATAATTACTCACCCCCCCAAAGTCAAAACTTTGTAGAGCCACCTTTTGCAGCAATTACAGCTGCAAGTCTTTTGGGGTATGTCTTTATAAGCTTGGCATATCTAGCCACCTGGATTTTTGCCCATTCGTCAAGGCAAAACTGCTCCAGCTCCTTCAAGTTGGATGGGTTCCGCTGATGTACAGCAATCTTTAAGTCATACCACAGATTCTCAATTGGATTGAGGTCTGGGCTTTGACTAGGCAATTCCAAGACATGTAAATGTTTCCCCTTAAACCACTTTAGCAGTATGCTTAGGGTTATTATCCTGCTGGAAGGTGAACCTCCGTCCCAGTCTCAAATCTCTGGAAGACTGAAACAGGTTTCCCTCAATTTCCCTTTATTTTGCGCCATCCATCATTCCTTCAATTCTGATCAGTTTCCCAGTCCCTGACGATGAAAAACATCCCCACAACATGATGCTGCCACCACCACGCTTCACTGTGGGGATGGTAACCTCGGGGTGATGAGAGGTGTTGGGTTTGCACCAGACATAGCGTTTTCCTTGATGTCCAAAAAGCTCAATATTAGTCTCATCTGACCAGAGTACCTTCTTCCATATGTTTGTGGAGTCTCCCAATTGCCTTTTGGCGAACACCAAACGTGTTTGCTTCTTTTTTTCTTTAACTTCTTTGTGATAACCCCCCTTCTCTCAATTTCCACCTGTGGACATACCCAAATCTAACTGTCTGTAGCTCAGGCCCAGAAGCAAGGATATGCATATTCTTGGTATCATTTGAAAGGAAACCATAGATCTGGTAGAAGAAAATACAAGGACATAAACATATGTTTTCTGTTTTTTATTGTTGTTGCATCATCTTTCAACTGAACAAGAACAGCCAAACATTCAGATATGATACTGGGGATAATTTCGATGCAGAACAGAAGAGGGAAACGGTATTTGAAAAAAGTTTCAGAAAGATCTTCAGGAACGAATGAGCTACATGACATTGAGCATGTAGTCACCCAGGTGTCCCACACAAGTTGCCCAAATGTACCCAAGTGGCCATATTGGTACAGTGATACATTTTGAAGTAAATGACTGTATACAAAATACTAAAATGCTATTCTAACACACACCCCAACAAAAAAAAGTACTAAGAAAATATGTGACAATTTGAAAAAAATGTAAATAACAAGGGTAACTATTTACACACATTCAATGTATAATATACAATAGTGAAGATCCTCAGTCCTCTACACAATATTGTGCTGCTGATGCCATGTCCAATAGCAGTCTCTTTCTGCTGTAAAGCAAAGGGTTACTGAACAAGTGGTGCAGGTGATGGGGCATTTCCTGTGACAAAGCGCATATCGACGCCTCCCCACTGTGCCCTTTTTACCCTGAGGCACATTCATGCCTGCAGAGATGAATCTGGGCAGGTGAACAGCACTGGTTGGAGCAGAAGGGACAGAGGTAGAGGGGGCAGAGGTAGAGGGGACGGAGGTAGAGGGGACAGAAGGTGCTGCAGTAGACTTGCTGTAGCAAGCAAGCTCCTGGATGAGCAGCTCTCGGAAGGCTAGCTGTGAGATGTGTCCACAGCTCTTAGCCATTTCCTTCTGGATGATGAAGGAATTCACCACAGCAATGTCAATGAAATGATAGAAAAATGTCTTGTACCATTTCATCGTCTTGTGGAGCACATTGTAGTAGCCAATCAGTGCATCTGACAGGTCCACACCTCCCATGCCCTTGTTGTAGTCCTTGATAGCTGAAGGAATGGGGACATTTTTGGTGGTCCATGCCCCAGTAGCGCCCTTCACATGCCTGACGACGTGATCTCCACTGAAGGACTTGTGGATAGTGGAGCACATGACCACCTCTCTGGTATCCATCCACTTCACAAACAGCAGGCCATCTTGGCGAATCCATCTCATGGTCCCCGGCTCAGCCCGCTTAGGCATGTCGTTCACCTTTGTCTTCGGAAAGCCCACTCTGTTGGTCCGAATGGTGCCACAAGTCCACACCTCCAACTTCCTCAGGTCTGCCAACAGGGTAGGGCTTGTGTAGAAGTTGTCCACAAAAAGTTTGTAGCCCTTCCCTAGCAGCTGAAAATCCAATAACTGCATAACGGAACCATAACTGAGTCCCTCACCGGTCGCAAAACTGCTCTTCCCCTCATTGACAAAGAAATTGCACGTGTATGCACACACAGAATCAGCCAAAACAAACAGCTTGTAACCCCACTTAGTCGGTTTGTTACGCATGTATTGTTTTAGGCCAATTCTGGCCTTTGAGGATACCATCCTCTCATCGATGGAAAGGTTCTGGGCAGGCTGAAAATAGGCCTTGCAGGCCTCAATGATGCTGGGGTAGAGAGGTTTTATTTTGCAGAGCTTATCAAACCTTGCTGTGCCTCTCGCCTTCTCGTTGTTCTCATCAACTTCTGGGTCACTGATATGAAACGCCCGTGAGATTGTCAGAAACCTTTTGCATGACAGTGGAGGGGAAAGGCAGTTGATAGAGGTGAGCAATTTTCCAGTAGTCTTTCAGGGTTTTCAGCTTCACAAGACCCATGTAAATGACCATTGACAGGTAACAAAAAATATCTGACATGGAAATGGGCTTCCGTCCCTCTTTCTTGCCAGCCTGCTTCTTAGCACCATACTTATTTTCTTGACGCACGCATCCCTTTAGCGGGATCATTTTCGTAAACAATCGCTGAATTGCAGAGCGCCAACTTCAAACAAAATTGCAAAAAATATTTATATTCATGAAATCACAAGTGATATATGCCAACACACAGCTTAGCTTGTTGTTAATCCACCTGTCGTGTCCGATTTTGAAAATATGCTTTACAGTGAAAGCAATCCAAGCGTTTGTGTGAGTTTATCGATCACTAGACAAAACATTAAGAACAGCTAGCAGCAATGTATATTGGTCACGAAAGCCAGAAAAGCAATACAATTAATCGCTTACCTTTGATGATCTTCGGATGTTTGCACTCACGAGACTCCCAGTTACACAATACATGTTCCTTTTGTTCGATAAAGATTATTTTTATATCAAAAAACCTCAATTTGTTTGGCGCGTTATGTTCAGTATTCCACAGCCTTAGGCAGGTCATCAAGGCTTGATGAAAATTCCAAAAAGTATCCGTAAAGTTTGTAGAAACATGTCAAACGTTTTTAATAATCAAGCCTCAGGTTGTTTTTAACATCAATAATCGCTAATATTTCAACCGGACTGTAAACTATTCAATACTGGAGAGAAAGAAAATGTCGAGCCACCAGTGCATTAACTAATGTAAAGACCTCCGTCTATCCACAGACGTGTTTTGATAAATCTCGCTAATTTTTCAGAATAAAAGCTTGAAACTATGTCTAAAGACTGTTCACACCCCGAGGAAGCCATTGGAAAATGAATCTGGTTGATATCCCTTTAAATGGACGAAAGGCAGGCAATGGAACAGTGATTATTCAAAATAAGAGTCACTTTTGGGTTGGATTTCCTCAGGTTTTCGCCTGCAAAATCAGTTCTGTTATACTCACAGACAATATTTTGACAGTTTTGGAAACGTTAGAGTGTTTTCTATCCTACTCTGTCAATTATATGCATATTCTAGTATCTGGACCATAGAAATAGACAGCTTACATTGGGAATTACATCTTCTTGTAAATCTGTGTCACTTTCTCTATCAATTTCGTCAATAATATCATGTAGATCTGTATACCTGGACTTTGCCTTTGATTTTCCAGATTTACTCGCCATAATTCTTATAAATAGAGGAAAATGATCTCGACTCAATACTGCTACGCGCAAACAACGTGGCTCCTTCAGGTAGAAATTTCAATGGCGAATGGCTGTGTAACGCTCGACTTTCGTTCAAGAGCTGGTCTTCCCGGATATAACCATTAGATA